>NC_086226.1:69051294-69358351 GCF_035770615.1 Melospiza melodia melodia | reverse complement strand
TGTATAGTACAATAGTCATAATGGGGTATCTTTAGATAGTGTCTATAACTAGCATTCTCTTTGAGTTCAGGAGCAAGTCAAATCAAAAGCCAAGCAAGCAAGGCAGAAGCCTGGCCTGCCTGAGCAGGGATTTTCTAGAATTTAGGTGGAAAAGGAATGTGTATGGACTTGGGATGTCCCTTATGAGCTGGTGACTTTAAAGGGGACTGTCCACTCCTGCAGGGAGAAAATTTATATGGCCAAAGCTCAGTTGAAATTCAAGCTGGCCAACACTGTGAAGAGTGACAAAAAGGGCTTTTTAAATAAGTCAAGAGCAAAATAAGAACAGAGACAACATCATCAACTCTCAACAGAGTTGGTCACCTCAATATTGGGATGTAGACAAAGCAGAGACATTCAGTGCCTTCTTTTGCCTCTGTCTTCAATCCCCAGAGCCCAGTGTTAGAAGACTGTGACTAAGGATAATGTTGAACTCCCAGCCACTCCTGAACTTACTTGAGACTTGCTGCTCCATCTGGATGTGCACAGATGTATAGAGCCCAGTGAGGTTCATCCCCGGGTACTCAAAGGAGCTCAAAGGAGCTCAAAAATGTCATTATGGGAACTCTTTCCATTATTTTTCAAATGTCTTGGGAATCTGGAGAGATTCCAGCTGATTGAAAGATGCTAAATATTGTTTCAATTTTCAAGGGAAGGAAGGAAGTCTCTGGTAATTACAGACTTGTCTGTCCCACTTCAGTGCCTGTTAAAATTATAGAAAAGTTTATTCTGGGAGTTACTGAAAAATGCTTGAGAAACAATGCAGTCATTGGCCATCACCAGCACAGGGTCACAAGAGAAAAGTGCCACTTAACCAACTAAATTTGCTTTCTTTTCCCACTTATGACAAGGTGACCCATCTAGTTGACCAAGGGAAGCCAGTGAGTGTAGTTTTTAACTTCAGCCAATGTCTCTCACAGTATCCTAGATGAACTGTTCATCACAGAGCTAGGCATAATACTGGATTGGGTGAGCAGTTGACAGATGGGTTGAGCTCAAAGAATTACAGTGAATGGAATTACATCAGGCTCATGGCCAGTGACATTCCCCAGGACTCAGTTTTAGAGACAGTGTTCTTAAATGTTTTTATAAATTGTCTGGACACAGGAATTAAAAGTACATTAAGTGATTTTACTGATGATACTAAATTAGGAGGAAATGGACTAAATGGATTCTCTTGAGGGTAGAAAGGCCTTACAGAAAAGTTAAACTAGACAGCTGAGTACTCACCAGCTCTATGAAATATATGGAGACTATGTGCCAAATTTTCCACCTGGGATGGGGCAATTGTGACCGTGGTCACAGGGGTTTTCAGGATGAGAGAGAGACAAGAATGTTGACTCTATGATCAGAAGGCTTGATTTATTATTTTATGATAGATATTACATTATAACTATACTAAAAGGTATAGGAGGAAAGTTCTCAGAAGCTAGCTAAGCTAAGAATAGAAAAGAATGAATAACAAATTTCTGTGTCCCGGCAGAAAGTGAGAACAGCTCTGCCAGTGGTCAGTAAATCCAAACATCCATGGGAGACCAATCACGGATCCACCTGCTGCATTCCACAGCAGCAGATAACCATTGTTTACACTTTGTTGCTGAAACTTCTCAGCTTCAGCAGGAGAAGTCCTAATGAAAGGATTTTAATGAAAAGATGTCTGCGACAGGCAATCATGTTGTACATACAAATTGGGAAAGAGACTGGAGCACAGTGGGAAGAGACTAGAAGTCTGGGTCAATGGCAAGTTGAGTCAGCAGTGCCCTGGCAGCCAGGAGGGCCCCCATGTCCTGGGGTGCATCAGGCACAGCATCACAGCCCAGAAACAGAAGGGATTGTCCTGCTCTGCTCTGCACTGGGGCAGCCTCACCTCGAGTGCTTGGGGCAGTTCTGGGTGCCACAATATAAGGAGGATATCAAACTTGTCTGTTTTGTCTGTCCAGAGGAAAGGAACCAAGATGGTAGAAGGCCTCACGGGCAAGAGGAGGGGCAGCTGAGGTGACTTTTGTTGTTCCTTGTGTGGTGACCCCATCACAGCCTACTCCTTCTCAAGCAAAACAGCAGAGGGGAAGGTGCATATCTCCTCTCTCGGGTGACCAGTAATAGGACACAAGCAACTGGAATGAAGTAGTGTCAGAAGAAATTCAGGCACATTAGGCAAAATATTCCTCACTTAGAGTGTGGTCTTCCCTGGAACAGACTTCTGTATAAGTGGTTAAAGCACTAAGCCTATCTAAGTTCAAGAAGCTCTTGGATATAGTCATATGGTTTGGTTTTAGGTAGTCCTGTGAGAAGCAGGGTTTTGGACTCTATCCTTATGGGTCCCTTCCAACTTGAAATATTCTTTGATTGTTATTGTGGAAAACTCCACAGTTTCTGGGTTTGCCATCTGTTTATTTAATCTTGTGTTTTCTGTGCAGAGGAGAAGGAAAGATGTATGCAGGCTTAAAGAAAAAAAACTTACCTTACTTGAGTTTCTTTTAATTGTCTTCATACAGATACTAATCATTACAAGGCTGGACTCTGAAAGAGAAAAAGATGCCTTCATTCACCCATTATCTAGGATAGAAGGTGAATTATTATTTTATGTGTATTTTTGAAATAAAAAGTGGCTGTTTTTCTGTAGATCGCTGCATTCCTGTGTAGATGCTTGGTGCAGGTGTTTCTCCCTTCTCATCAGGACCCTTTCTACATATTTTTCTCAGTGTTTAATATTTCATAACTCTTCTATCAGCCTTTTATCTTTTAATTTTGTTTTCTCCCATTTAAGAGTTCTGGTCTAATGCCTTCTATTTCAAGAAAGTGATAATTTATCTGCCAAGTCAAAGATTTTTTTTAACAGAACATGAAGGAGCTGTGGACAGCCCATTGTCTAATTATATTTGTATCTGTTATCTTGATCACATTGTCTCATTTTTTTTAGCTGATCATTAGTCACAAGCTTTCTTCCTTGCAAGCATGTTCAGAGCAGTTAGATTTTAGAAGTCTTAACTAAGCTCCCCAGCATAAAGCCTTGAATGAGTATTCAGGTATAAATCAAATTTCCTTTAACTATATGTTGCTGATCTTGTTTGCTAATATGTCAGCATAAGCTGTATCAATCTATAAAGCTCAAAGTAAAAATATACTGTTTCCAATATTCCACCTCCCTACTGATACAAGCAACATTTTCATAATTTCAACTTTTTACCTGTGAGTGATTTCACAAGTACAAGCTTGTTCAACACTGCAAATTCAGATGGTAAAACAAACACATTTTAGGAAAATTATAAATTGAGCCTATAGTTATGTTTAGGACAAGTCACTGAGTCCTTTTAAATTGATTTTTTAAAATCCATTTTCATAAATCCTATTTGCTTGAACCTTATCAAGTGTTGTGTATTGTGCTGTTCTTTTGCCTTTAAAAATAAAGTTAGATTTCCCGTGCTCTTGAAAGAAGAAAGTCTGTCTTTTAGAATGTTTTGAAAGGGAGGAGGCATGTTCGCAACGCTTTTACTAATAATAATATTTAATGAAAAGAGCTTTATTTGTTTTAAGATCTTAAGACTTGTTTGCAAACACAGGTCTATCCAACTACGCTTTTGAAAAAAGGCACTTGTGTAGAACCAACATTACTTCTTAGATACATCTTCCAGTTAAAATTTCAAATGTACAAAAAGTGTAAAGAAATTTAATTTATAAAGGGGCAAATGTGCTTCCTTTTGTATTACCCTTTAATTTTTCATTTTAAGGTAATAGGGTTGTGAGTTTCTGAGACATTAAACTTGTTTGCATTACTTTTTCCTTGGTTTCTGAGAAGGAAGTTTCTAAATCATTACATCCAACAATACAATGCAGAAATTGTAGAGGACTTAAGCAAGATAGACTATGTAAGACTTAAAATTTTAATAACCTGTGGTTTTCCACATTTGCTACTTACTGTTGTGTGTTGATTCATAGTCACAGAGGCTTATTTATTTCATCATCTGTTTAATTTTATTTTTTAAACAGGTTTGAAAGCTGTGGATTTGAATTCTGAGAAAAAAGGAAGCCCTTTAAGTTGCAAAGAGATCATAAGCAAGTAAGTTAAATTCTATATTCTTGAAAAAAAATTATTTAGTCTAGACTAAGGTCAGTGAAACTTCAGTTACTTTAGTTCCTTTTCATGAGTCTTTCCAGTCTGGAGTAAAGTTTTCATGGTAGTATTAGTTTGATAGCTGTAGTTTTCACCTATAGCTTCATTTTTAGAGTTGAGAATTTTGTCCACTCTAGAAAAATGCTTAGTGAGGCCTAGAGGAACTTTAGGAACAAACAATTGCATATTCTTTATATGTTGTTTTGCCTGTTTAGAAAAAGAGAAATGTGTAGAGAAACATGATGTTTGCTTGTTATAGAAAAAGATGGTGAAAAGGCATAACAGAAGAAATTACAAATTATGACATTCTGAAATATATAATATTTTAGGCAGATAATTGTTGGAGGAAGAGTACAGCTTTTGATTTTTAAATTAACTTTTAAAGGAGTTGGAACCTTAGCCGGGAATGGTAAATATATTTTTGTAAATAGACTTTAGCAGTTGGAATTGTCAAAGTAAAACTGAGTTTATTTTGTTCTTGTTTATTTTGTTGAGGGTATTTCTACCTACATTTATTTTTATTCATATTTTTGGGGGGTTTTTTAAGTCTTAGTAGATATTCCTGCATTATTGTACATAATCAGCAAATTGGAGCTGACTTCCCTTGGACACACTTCTCACTAGTAATGGAGTATGATTATTCTGAAAATTCTGGCTGGAAAAATCTGTGCAAAAATCTGAATGTTACTTACATGACTTTTAAAACCACCTTCCCTGAAACAAGACAAATGGGTAAGTGTTCTCCAGAATTGTAATAAACAGTTAGACTGACATATGAAAAGAAAACATTTTCTGTTCCATAAAATGCTACATTCTCATGCCTGTGGAAGAGAATGAGTAAAACGTTGAGGGCTAAAGCTCAACAGACAGAGCTAGGTTATCTATGCAGCAAGAAGGTGTTTTTATTTGAGTGTCAGCCTAGTTTTGGCCAGGATGTAGGAGTACATGTGGGTTTATAAGAGACTTGTGCCAAGTTCATAAGTTGTTTACAGTTCTGCAAACTGTATCCACCCTTCCTCATTCTAAGGGAATTCTGCAGATCTAAAAAGAATCTGAATTTCAGCATAATTTCAAAAAGATTCAAGGGAGTTTCATTTGGGGGGGGGGGAAAGGATGGAGTGGAAGTATTTTATTGGAGATTAATAAAAGATGCATTTTTGAATGTCCATTTGATGTATCTATAGTTTTTTGCTTATTAAACTATTATCTTACTTATACAAAATGTTTCAGGGAATCATGGTGGTTCCTTTCTTCTGGAAGTACAGATTCCATATGTATTTCTGACAACCGAAGGTCTTCTCAATATGCCAGATATTCTTCAACTTTTTGAATCCAAGTGAGTGAAAAGAAGGGCTTCTGTGGGCTATTTATCTTCAGATTTTCAGCACACGTATTTTGTTCTACTCTATCATGTATTAGTCGTCTACTTGGCTATCACATACATTTCTGCAATTACACTATTAGCTCTTTAAGAGACAAGAATATAGTTTTTTCTGTTGAAGTTGATAACTAAGTACTAGAGATTCACACACATGCCAACCAGAATGGAATTGTACAAATTTTTAAATTGTAGCTGGTATTTTTAAATCAGAACAACTTTTTTAATTGTCTATTTTTCTCTGAAAATCATGATGTTCACAAACTTTTCTTTAGTGCTTCTTGGTCCTTGGAAGATTTTGTATTTAATTCTTCATAAAATTGCTTTTTGTTGTTGTTGTTTTTATCCACTGAAGCTATGCTAAATACTCAAACTGAACAATAGTAAAACATCTTATTTTCTGGTGCATCACAGTGTTTAGGAGAGGCTAAGTTTAAAACAAAAGCTAATTTATTCATAAAATTCAAGTCCACTATTCGCTTAATTTTTAGTACTCTATAACCTGTATGAATACTGCTAGGGTTGTAAATCATTGTGCTTCTTTACTATTTCTTTGACAAAATTTACTTGAATTTTGCTCTCACAGTAATAAATACTTGGTAAAGCTACCTTATATCTCATGAGGGGGAAGTTAAAAAAAAAGAAAAGAAAGACTGAAAGAAACAAAAAACACTGAAACAAAGAAATAGGGAGTAGAGCAGCTCAAATATAGTAACAGAGATACAGATAGTTGATTTCATCATATTGTGGCACAGACATGCCAGTGTTAATCCTGGGTATATCCTTGAGTCAGCTGTGGAGCCATTTTTGGTCTGTTTCTAATTACAATTCAGTAGGGAGAAAAAATATATGTCTGACATTTAAAATTCGAACACATAATCTGATATGCTTTTACTCTGACTTGTTCAAGTTCTCTGTTCAGCCTGGCCATAGGGAACAATGTTTTATTACTTTTTCACTAGCTTCTTTTAGCACTGGTGAGGGAGTTAAATAGGTGAGCAAAGAGCTGTACAATTTCAAAAAAGGGAAGAGTTTACTTTTTTAAAATATCTGAATACACTGTCCATACAAGTTTCTAGAGGACACACTGGCAGATTCAGGTTTAGGTTTCTTGCGTTTCCTAGTAAAACACAACAGGAACCTTTACTGCTGGCAGTTTTAAGTCACTCAGAAATTTTAGGATCATACCAATGGCAATCAGGCAGTTTTCCTCCTTTCATGATTGTGCTGCTTTATGCTGCACAATCATGAAAGGAGGAAAAGAAATGCAGTATGTAAAGTCAGAAAAAGTTTCTAAGTATATATCTTAGTTTCTGTTACCACTATATTTTTTTGTAAACTCAAAGCCTGGATGTCAAGGTCATACTCAATGCAGTTAGCAATATAATTTAATTACTGCTACATTGATACGTTTTATTCAAATGTGAACATATCTTAAAGTGAACTGAGCATTTGAGAAAGATCAAGACTATATAATTAAAAAACTGTATTAAGGGGTGTCTGTTTTCCATTTCCTTTAAGAAAAATAGTATTATTTTACTTGTCTGAGTTTTAATTAAATAATTTTCCTTTTTCAGGTACAGCATTACCTTTGTTGAAAGAAGCAGCAGTTACTCCTTAAGGCTCTTTGGAAGTGCAGATCGATATGTTGTGCTGACAGTAGATGAATGCACTGCTATCTTTCTGCAGGTACAAAATTAAACTACGGTGTCCAAATTCTGTTATGTGTTCAGTCACTTCTAGGCCATATCTTCAGACTTCTGACACATCTTTTCTTCCCCATAATCTTATTTAATTCATGCATTGTTTCACATCACAAATCATTAACCCTAAAAGTCTGTGCCAGTTTGACTAGTTTGAAATGTTCTCAGTTTCTTCATTGAAGTAACATTTGACCTGTGATTTGATTTTACAAAATGTAGTTAAAGAATGCATACTTCAAAAGAGGGTTATGTAAAATTTTGTAGCTACCAATTAAATGTGTTTGTGGTTCTGTTCTCTTACTAGTGTACATATTAATTCCTTCCATTTCAGATGGTTATCTGAATTAATCTATAGAATAATTTGTACTAGTTTTAATAAAAAATAGTAGTTTAAGCAATAGCATACTACTTATATTCTGGTATGCAACAAGACAGATTACAGGTAGAAGAACTGCTTCTGAAAGATAGATACATAATAAAATAATCAATTAGTATTACAAGTACAGCAAAGACATTCTTACTAGCTGCTGCAATTAGTGATGTACTTTATATAGTTCGTGTAGCTATGATATGACTTGTATAGGCCAAGTAAGTACTTCAGAAGTTTATAACAATATTTTGCATTAATAAAGTTCACAAAAATATTGAGAACAGCCTAAAAAGGTATTATCACTGTTTCTTTTTAGAGGAAGGAAGGAAGAAAAGGCATAAAGCTTGAATCAGCCTTTTGAAGTTCAAAGAAAATAAAAGTTGGGAATACAAACTAGTTCTCCCAACTCTCATATGTGTCCTTAATGCTTACATTATTTAGCTGTATTTATGTTTGATCAAGTTTCTGCATATTATATTGATTCTCATTAAAAGCTTGGGGCAGCCATGGTAATGTATTTATTTAGTTTTTACTCTTTATTTAAATTCCATGGTAGAGTGTCGAAGAACTAAATTATGAGGACTCCTGTGACACTGTAATATCAAGGCTGATGGCATTATCACTCCAATATATGTGCTGTTGGATTATTTTCTATTCCAAAGAAAGACTGAGTTTAGAGTAAGTTACTAAATTCTTTTGTAACAAACTTGTCACTAAAGAAAACTGCTTATTAAAACAAGTTGATACTCATTTATCTTTGAACTTCTCTGTAGGAATACATTTCTCTTAGAACAATACAAATATTGTAAGCTCATATTTCTAGTGTGCTTTGGATTTTTCACTTAGTTAAAATGTTGTCATGCTCCTACTGAAAAACTTAGTGGAATTGTAAAAGTAATAGTGATCACTGGAGACCACCAAAAGCTCAGAAAAGTTTTTTATTTGTGAGACTATTTTTAATCTTACACCAATGATAAAGAAATGGTCGTTATAAAATAAGAGAGTTTGAGGCAGCCAATATTAACATGAGGTATATTTGAAATCAACAGGTCCGGAAATTTCACAACTCCAAAGATATGAAATACTGGAATTATTCTTACATCTGTTTGAAGTAAATGAACCCATACAAATGCATGGTTATGAATTATTGTGTTAATACCATTGTATATAATTTGCATTGTATATTATTTGCAACTTGAAATATTCTTTAAGTGTTCTTCCAGCGCATCAGTAGTTCTCCTTTTGCAGTGGAAGCACAACTTCTATTGACATCGTTCATAAACATTAATTTATTACCTCTTGAGATTTTTTTCTGTAAGCAAGTGGTAATTTCTTCTCTGTTTTTCCTCCAGTGTCTCCAGTGACTGACCTTGATCCATACCTTTTGCTTCAGACCAGACTTGCTCTTCTGTAGACTACTGTTTTCTTTCCTTACAGTCCTTCAGCAGTCAGTCCATAGAATATATTCTAGTTTTCTTTCCACAGATATTAGTGCTTCAACTGTGTCAGTATTCTGAATTCCAGAAAATGAAACAGATATTTATGAAGACATGGAACAAATGGTTTGAGATTATTACACGTGCATATTAAATATTAATGATCCAGTGAAACTGTTTTACAGGTACAGTCTCAAGGGAAATACTCTGCTTAACCTTGTCTTAATTTATGCCACTCTAATTGAACTTACACAGAAGTCAGAAGACTTTGAAGTGAAGGTAACTTTTTTCTGTATCAATCTTCATGATAGGCTATTTCTAAAAAGCTAAAAGTATGCCTTCTACATCAAAAACATAAAATAGCTCAGAATTACTTAAACAGGAGAAGGTCTTAATTCAGTGCTGCTAAAGTCAGTGAAAAGGCTGTGTTGACTGCAATACAAGTTGAATCAGAATCAAATAGCAGATGAAATATTTTCTTAACTAGGAGTCATAAAATGGAATCACACCTTTAATAAATTATTAGAATATACATTAATTTTGCTTATGTCTTAATTTGAAGTTTCAGATCAATATTTTGTTGCTGATGTAACAGAAGAAAAAAATAAATTATTTGCTGTCAGCTACTGTGCTTTTTTAATGTGACAAGATAGGTTAACTTCTTTCTTTAAAAATCAGGAAATCTAGAAAATCTGTTTTAGTATCCAGAATATTCAGCATTAAAAAAATGGGGCATAAATTTCATTCAGCTTACCAAATTGTGGGTAACTTATATTTTTGAACGAAGTGATATCTTTTTAGGCACTTTTTTCCATTTATTTGCAGCCAATATTGAGTGCAGATCTTTATGGAGTCAATATTATTTGCATATTAAACTTTGTATAAAATTTACCAGATTAAATGAAAGTTATGAGGATGAATAGAGGACAAAGCTTTTTCATTTCATGTACTTACCAGTGTAGCTTTTATGGAAATTATAGCTTCAAAGTGTTACACATGATCTTAAACTGTAGTAGGCATCTCACAATTGCCTGTTTTATTAGGAGCTCATGTTATCAGAAACTTGATCACATATTAAAGACCTTTAGGATAAATAAGTTATTTTCACCTACATAGGATCTTCATAAATAAGGAGTGTGATTTGCAGCCCGGTCAAAGGTTGGAGTTTTTCTGCATGATAAGCATGGATCAGATTTGATCAGGTTTAATTACTCAGCAGTACTGACTCTTGTGTTCAGGGTAACCTTTAGTTGACATGTCAATGTCTGGAGCAAATTAATACACTCCTTAGAGTAAGTTTTAACCAAGAGTATTATGTATCACTTTTAGGTAGTTCTTACGCCAGGGATTGAAGAGACAGCACTGGTAATTCGTCAGATTGCTGACAACGTTTTGATAGCATCTAATATCAGCCCTCATGAGTGGCTGGACAAATCCTGGCTTTCTGTCTTACCATCTGAGGTTTGCTTATCTTCCTATGAATTGACAGTTTTCTTCCTGTTTCTAAGATTCATAAGGATTTAGGGTTTTTTATTGTAGTTCTCTTAAAATATATTATTAAATAAGCATTATTATATTTGTATGTATATATATATATATATGCAGATATATATATATGCATATTTCTAGTATATATGCAAATACATGTGTATACATACATATATATATATATGTATATATGTGTGTGTGTGTGTGTGTGTGTGTGTGTGTAATATTTTCATCATCTTTGTCAATACAATTAGATGCAACTTGGACTTTCCCTGTGCCTTCACAATTAACCTGTAGGGAGGTTTATCCACCACATCTACTTGCCAATTTGTACAGTTCTATAGTTCTAGGCAGTAGGTTTAAAAAACTACCCAAATTATAAAAGAAAAACATACAGTGGCTCACTTGGGCAGGAAGCCAAATTCAGCAGTGCTCATCCATTACTTAAGTCAGTAGCATTGCTTGCTGACTTGCTTCAGTAACAGATGGAAAAATCTTGTTTAACTACTGCAGTTACTTGTTTAACTCATATTCCAGTAAATGCTGGAACAGGCCCATCAATCCCCATCAAATATATTATATCCTTTAACTTGTCTAGTAAGTTTCTCAAATTAAATGTATAGATTTGTTCATTTTATGTGACAGCTTTGAACTCTTGTAAAGCTGTGATTGTTTTCGGCTTTGCAAAATTCAGAGGAATAAAGCAAGTATTGGCATGGCCTTTCAAGATTTGATTGTAAGTTTTCCAATTTAGAGATTAAGGATACTGGTAAAGAATGTAGAGGAGTCAATGTATTGTGTCTGTTAAACATATTTGATCTTGGCAGTGTTTTATGAAAGTCAGGAACAGGAAGCTGACACTGAAAACAAGCTACTCTCAACATGCTGCCCTGTTTGTGACATTCATCCTCCCCTTGACAACTCCTGCTTTTGCCACCTGTTTCATTGACATTAGCAAATACAACTTTTGTAAAACAGAACCAGTTTTGTCGGTTTATGTTGATCTAGGTAATTCATTTTAAAATGGAGCATTAGTAAATCTGGCCATGCATTTTAAAATCAAGTTTAAGTTATTCACTGGTTTTAAGGTTTAGAAAGTAAACATCTTTAGACTTGCTTTTTGTCAAATAGTTATGCAGAACTTATTCTTTTTCAGAAATGATACTAAAAAAACATTAGTTTTTATTGGACTATAAAAGTGCACTGTTTGAAAGCTGTCTTTCTATTATATACTCTAGGACTTATTCCACAAGATGTGACTTTGGAGAACAGGAAAAAAAGGATAAAAAATTTGTCAGATCTCAGTCTAACAAAATAATTTCCATTTCCAGCCAGAGAAATGCCTGCTTACTTTTCCATGTATCAATCCTTTGGTTGCCCAGTTTATGTTAAAGAAGGGATCATCACTGAACAGATTATTTCTTGCAAGCTTTGATCAACTCCAGGAACTACTGCCACAGGCTCCAAAAAAAGTTTTAAAGGTTGGTGAAAATTATTTTATGTACTATATCATTTTTTGCTCTGTTGTAATATGTGGTTGTTTTGTTGTTTTTTCTTTTTATCTTATGCTAAATGTGCATTTGCTGGTGTCATTTAAAAATTAATTACAGGTTTTAGCATATCATTCATATCCCAAATGTTGAGTCTGCTGATTCTCAGCAGATTTTGTTTGTGGGAAAATAATGAGAGCATTTCCTTAACTGGAAAAATACTCATTAGATCAACTTCCTCCTCAAGCTTCACAATATTGAGTATTGTGTATTTCTAATGTAAAAGATGTTTTCCAGTTAAGTATTTCCAGGGCTTCCGTCCCTCCTTCCTTCCTTCCTTCCTGCCTGCCTCCCTTCCTCATAGCACTAAGTGACACAGCCGTAGAGATGAAGAATTGTGTGCTCATACGGTTCCTACTTTTGGGTCAAGTCTGGGAAAATTGTATCCTGAATATAGTCATCTAATTCAATGAAAAATACACATATTTTATCATTCAAGAAAATGGCTGAGGACACCATTCATTTAAGGTGAAGCATTCCATTAAGGTGAAGGAGCAAGTGAACAGGTATTTGAGCCCTGGATGTGAAATTTTGCATACTATTGTTATAACTGTAAATGTGTAAAGCTATCTTTATTGGCAGAAAAAGCTCAGTTAAATTCCTCTGTGATGCATGATAGGTGTCAATTGCAGACTGCTTCCTACAGTCTTGGAGTAATGAAGGAGAATAAATTGTATTATTAAGATATTGCTTCTCCTATGTTTTGAGACAGAGACTATTACTTAATCTGTTTATAGATGTAAGACAGGTACATTGTGTACTGTACATGCCTCTCCTGCTTTGGTAAGTCTTTTTTTTGGTTCCAGTAAACAAAAATTTATACATCTCAGAATCTTAACAACTGATTTAACTTTTTGTACTAGGAAATGTAGACCAAGTAGTGATGTATCATCAACATTCCTAACAAATACTTTCTTCATCATTTCAGCATTTCAGTGACATGATATCTTCATACAGCCTAAATGCTGCTGCTCTAGAAAAAACAGTGAAAGGTGCATCACACCCAGGAAACCAGAATAAAGTCAACACATTGTATCTTGATAATAAACAAAATTGTCAGATTTTAGAGCTGCTTGATAAGGCACAAAACAGCACAGGTAATATCTTGAATTACTAGTAAAATGTGTCTCCTTTGAAACCAAGTGAAAAATTTGAATGTATTAGAATTTTTATTTTCTAATCATGGTAAGGTCAGTTATTCTGATGAGACAGACAGCAATCACAATTCTCAATTACATCTTGGTTTTCTGTAAAATGTAGAAAATAAGCTAATCTTTCATTCTCCATATAAAATGGTTCAAATTGTTCTCTACCAGAACCATCTCATATGAATGCTGAAGCCCTAAATCCTCCACTGAATCATCATAAGGGTTTTTTAAAGTCTGATCTTCCAAGTTGTATGCAAAAGAAAGCATGCTCGTCGGATGTAATTACAAGGAGAAAGCTGGATTTCTTTGCTGTATCAAAGGACAATGAAGATTTTGCTCATCCAGAAGTTAAAAATTCTCTCCATGTTCAAAGACAGCCTTTCAGAATGCATAATAGCTCTGATCATTCTTCCAAAGACTCTGAAAAACAGGATTTCTTTGCAGCTTTCAGTGACTGTGCACCTCAGGAGAGCTCTGAGAGTTTTCTAGATGAATTTAGAGACTCAACATTTAAAAGCCCAGAAATTCAGATCAACCAGTCCCTGTGGAATGATTCTTCATCCACAGGCCCACATAATTCATTTGCTCACGATGGTTTTCTGTCTGATTTCTTTGATGATACGGATGAGCTTCAAAATCTGAATTTTAGCCAAATAGGTGAAACACCTCAAGGAAAGAGGAAAAAAAGGCCTCCATTCTTATGGACAAAGGAAAAAGTTAAAACAGGTAGGTCCAAAGTAAGTTGAAGATTTTGCTGAAATTCTTTTTGTTACTCAACTGCAAAGTTGTAAGACTGTACTTTATCTTTTATTTAAATAGTTCTTTAATCAAATTCAGCCCAACAATGTTGCATGTTCCCTTTGCTAATATGTACTTGCATATATATCTCTTCTGTGATACATGTTTTGTTTTGAGCATAAAGATGTCTTGGGGTATTAAAAAAAAAAAAGCCAAACCAAATGAACTAGAATAGTGTTACTGCCATTATTTTTCCCTGGTAAATATTGAAAAGCGTAGCTCTTCAATAGTATAAGATTCAGCTTCTTTTCTCTTTCTGACAGTGCCTAAAATATAGATAATGAACATGCCAGAATTAATTTTAATGTTATGGGAAATATTATTTTGTAAACATAGATTTAGACAAAAAATTATATTTTCTCCATAGGACCAAAAGGAGATTCAGCAAATCCTGAGAGTGAAATTCAGATTCTAGTAATGGCTATATTTTGCTGTTGGCACTAATGGAGTAAAAATGACACTCTGAAAATCTTTTAAGTTTGTTTCATAAACTTCCTTATTCTTGGAATATTTTTAGCTAGTATCTCCAGGGTTAAACTATCCACTTGAAATCATTCCAAAGCTTATATTTTCAAAAAGATGGTATGATGTGTACTTCAAAACTTTGTTTACCCTGAAAGTATGTTCAGTCCTTATACAAAATATTAGGCTTCTCTTTTTTTGTACTTTTCTTATCCCTGGTTTACTCCATCAAATATAGTAAGCTTGAAACATTTTTTAATAAACCATAATATGTATCCATGGAGTCTTGCAACTAAGACAGTCCCTGTCAGACAACATATTGCTGGATCATTTATTGTAGTATTTTTTTTTTAATTCTTCTATTCCCCTGCTAGTAAGACGCCACATTTAAAAAAAAATCCAAGATTAAATCTGTTTTAAAAAGTGCCTAACACCTACTACAGATTACTTAATTTATGATTTGTCTGTTAGCAGCTGTCATTAAATATCTTGGTGGTACAAGGTCAGCACAGCATTAAAATGCTTTCACTAATCAGATCACACTCATTCGTGAAAACCTAAGTAACTAATTTAAATCACTCTTTCACTGACTGCTTAGGCTAATTATGGAGATAAAGAGAGAAAAAGTTAATTGGACATAGTAAACTTCTCTTAATTTTCAGCCTGTGTAAATTTAAATGTTCATACAGAAACTCTGAACAGACCTTTTGCTTCTCTGCAATTAAAATTCTGACCTGCAGTATTGCTGAGTAGAAAACAAATGTTCCAGTAACCTGTAACTGGCACTGAGAGCATAAAATTCTACAATATATTTCAGTAGAAATCAGGGCAGATTCTCCTGGTACCAATTTTACAGTGTTCTGAAAATACTGTCATCTCCAAATGATAAGCTTTCTCTATTATTCTTGACTAGTAGGACAAAAGTATGCTTGAATGTGAATCAAAACAAAACAAGGAAAGTGATTTTTGGTTTAGATTTTGGAAGAACAGGCTTGTTCTACTTTATAATTCACTAACCAGGGGAAAATATGTAGAGAGTCAAGTTAGAAAGACACACTGGGAACAAACCCCAAGGATTTCTTCTGATGTCAGATAAAACTCTCATTAAACCACAGATAATTCATGACGCCATGCCAAGCCAGTATTTCCACTGGAACAGATCAAATCCTTAGGTCGGTTTTAGCATTTTCTGACTATACCTTTTATAAAGGCTAAATATAATTTCCTCACTTCCTTAGAGTAACTTGTTTTGAATAAGCGATTTCTCAAATGCATTATTGTAAAGGCACTTGAATCTTAAGAATGTAAGCAGCTTTTTAAAACAACTTAGAAACATGACTGCCTGGTTAAAAAGAACTAAATTTCAATAATTGTAGAATAATTTAGGTGTAGTATTAATGAAATAGAAATAAACAAATATTTTTGAATTGTGGTTAAGTATAGGTTGATTTATTTATTTTTGTATGAGGTCCCATATTCCTATTGCAGAACGATATGCATAAAACAGGTCAGTAGAAGTAAGAAGTAGCAAATACTAATCTGTACACATTTTATTTTATGACAGCTGATACTTTTCTTAGGGAGTACACTAGTTAAAGCCAAAGTCTGCTCCTGCTTCTGAGAAGCACACAGTTAAGTCTGCATATATGCTGTACTATCATGGCTTTTCTTTTTTCCACTTCTTTTACAGATTCAGGATTTCCAGAACTGCAGGAGTTCAAAAAAAGGAGATTGACATATGAAAGAGTCCCTGGAAGAAGAGATGGACAAACACGTCTTAAATTCTTTTGAACAAAATGAAGATTTGCATATTACATACTTCTTTCTTTTTCCGTTCTTTAAAGGGAAATAAATGAATTATTGTTATTAGTTTTTAGAAAGAAATTAGGATTTGGAAATACTTACTAGCTCAGGATTTTTCTGTATGTTTTTAAAATGTTGCTAAACAAACTAGTTTCTTGAAGCTGGATAATTATGGCTTCTCTGCTGTCATGGGTGATATACAGCTACTTTATCACTCTTTATATTAAAAAAAAAAAAAAAGGAAAAAGAAACAGAAACACGAGGGTCACTCTGGGTGAGGCACCTGTGTTTGCTGCCTGAGTCTGCTGCTTTTCCAATGTAAAGATGGGCTAGATCTGCCAGAATCTCAAGGCATCTCAAGGCTTCTCAGAGTCTTAGAGATTTCTTGCAATTACAGCTGTGACATTTTGCATCTGTCCCTTGGGCTCTGTTCCACTTCTGTTCTTCTGACAGGTCCTTCAGGAACAATAAGTTCCTGACCTCCTTTTAATCATAATCAGTCTAGGAAAAAGCTCTTTGTTTTATGGACAACATGCTAATAAGACTGTCTTGAAATTTAGCATTCTCATAGATTTAATTCAGGGGACTAAGCTGTGACCCTCACCCTTTGCATAACCTGCTGGAGGCCATTCGTTGGCATCCATGCTTTCCAGCCTTCTGCAGGGCATTTGCAAGTGGGGGGATGAAAGGTATCTGGGAGGCAGATCCAGATATAGGGTACAACTACAAGGAGTGAAAGATTGAATTTTCAAAAAAAAAAAAAATCTATCTCAGTTGTAATCTAAAGAACATGATAGAATAGTACCCACTTTCCATCAGAAGATCTGGCAACAAAACTGGAAATATGTGTGGGAGCAATGGTAGACAGTAACTCCAGTCTGCCACAGGAATGCATAAATGGTTTGCACCAGCATGCCAGCCAGCTCCAGAATGTCTTTTCTCTGTTCAGTGGTGTTCAGCTGAGATGATTCAGGTTTCAAACTCACCAATCTTCTTAAGTTTGATGCAGTAACAGAAATGATGGGGGGGGTGAGGGGGTAAGGTAATAAAAGAAAACCAACCAAGTTTAAGGTTTATGTTTGCACTTAAGTACTTACTTGACATAAAGCCTTCATTAAGCACATACTCACTTTTTCAGTAAATGAAGCCAGCACTTAGGGAAGAAAGATTTGGTCTCTCGAAGAAAACAGAGTGCTGCTTTTTGACTGAATTCTTATAAGCTATGTCTGCACTAACTGCAATGTTAGTTCACAGTAATATTCCTGAATTATTTGTACATTCATAGTTTGCGGGATTTGAGAAAATACCTTTCACAGGTGGTAACATAAAAAGATTTCTAGTAAAATTGCAACAAGCCACTGTTTCCTAGAATAAGAGAAAGACTGAAATATAAGTTGCAATTTGCTTACTATCCATGGTCCATTTTTGTGGTAACCTGACCTAACCATTTTCCTTCTTTTGCATCATGGTTTATGTTGTTCAGAAGTACCTCCCAAAAAAACAGGAATCTGTTGTTTTTTTTTTTTTTTGAAGTATAGCTCTACAAAGCCTCAGTCACAGATGACCACAGTTTGAGAAAATTATATCTGCCAGTGCCAAGCTGTGTATTTATGTTCTCCTCTTCCAAAGGCAAAGGCTGACACCAGAACTTCCACATGAACAGTTGTGAAAGCACAGCATAGATTATCTGTAGATAACTTTGAAAACAAAGATATATTGTGTATATTAAATTAAAAAATTCAAATGCTGTCTGTGTTAAGTTTCCATTAGGTAGAAAAAATGTCAGCGTACAGTTAAATTACTGGTAATGTACTGGAAAATAAGGGAAAGGGCTTGCAATGACTATTGGTTTTTACTGGTTTTGTTTATGAAAAATCTCAAGTCTCTCAAAAATATGGACACATTGACAGTTTTATAAATTATGACATTCTTCCCTCTCCTTTTGTCTGTTTGATGTGGAATAGAATTACTGCTGAACTACAATGATGCACTTCCCCACTCCCTCCTCCCCTCTACCCCACCCCCACCCTGCTAAATTACCTATTACTGTGAATTAGGAAGCAACTAATTCTTAGACAAAAAGGCACAGTACAAAAATCCAATCTCCAGTCTTACAGGTAGGGACACTCCATTCCTGGAACAAGTTTATAAACATTTTAGTGACCAGGCAGGAGGCAGCTGTAGATGGAGAAGAGCTGATCAGCTGGGAGAGATGACAGTGAGAAAAGTGGGGCTTTTCTGGCTCCCGTGAGGCACTGAGCATACAAATGTGGACATTCACTCAATCTTCTTAACCCTGGGTGTCCTGTAAGACCTGCTGCCATCAGATGGTATCTGCACAGCAGATATCCTTCTTGCATAGTCTTTGGTGAAGGAAGCTAAGATGCTGCACACAGCTGCCTGCCAGCAGTTGCTCCAGCTGCAAGAGACCAGGTGGAGTTGGGCAGGACAGCCAAGACAGCCATGGCTGACTGGCTGTCTGCAGTGGTGGCTCTCTGCTGCACACTGTGATTTGGCCACTCCTTGTGCCAGCTCAGCAGCCACTTCAAAACCCAAGCTCCAAGTGGCATTGCCAAGCCTGAAAGCATATGCAGCAGAGATTCTGGGGAGAGAAACAGGTGTGGAGATGAGGGGAGGTTTTATTGCAAGAGGGAAAAGAAATATGAAGGGCTTGCCTAGGAGGAAGCAGGCAGCAGCCAAATACTGGCTGTCTAAAGGCTTTTGACTCATCAGTATCTTTGATATTTTGGTCTCAAACCAAGCCTCTGATGGCATCTGTGCAACAGTATCTTGGTTTTCTCTAGACTTCTGTACCTGTGTCCAGTACTAACAGAAAAACTGCCATACTTAAATAGCCTGCAGTGAAAGGAAGTCAGAGTGAAGAGAAGCTCTGAAGGATGTTCTCTGTTTTTAAAGGCACAACACATACTGGCAGTATTACAGCTCTCATGCTGATGTCTTTCTGCAGGACAGCAACAGGAAAATATTTGACAAACCACCTGGAGGTCACTGTTGCCCCATTTCAGTTAACATTCATGAGCATTAAGTACTTGGATTGCAGAGTTCTTCCTTACAGCTTCAAAACATGTGAGCCTTATAACATTGTTAGTATTTACAACTGTGGTAAACAGATATGAATGGGATTTTTCTGCTAATAAGATACAGTTTCTAAAAATCCAACAGCAACCATCTCTTCCCAAAAAAGCAAAGAGCTTGAGGCCTTCACTCCCACTGCAAAATCCACGTATCCTTTTCTTTACAGTAGCTGCTCTTTGTTACAATTACACAATGAGTTCAAAGCCAAGAGGGATAGGAATTTTATTTCCAAACTTCTAAAATATTAATACAAACAATAGGAAGTACACAAAATTAAAAACCTATTTAAAAAGTTGTTCTTGTAAAAGTGCTCTATCAAAAAAGTGAAGGCAAATGACCAAGTACATTTTAGTATATTCTGTGTATTGCAAACCGTGACAACAATGCATGCAGTTATCTTTGGGTGTTCAGAGATTCTTAGTGTCTGTTTGGTAATTTTAAATACGTCAACAAAATTCCACTGCAGCAGTACTGTTACAAAGTAGAAGAAGGCTTACAGATAAGAAGTATTGCAAGAAACATGATTTAGGAATCAGGCCTCTGTTACATATTGTGTTCAGCAGTTACTAAAATGTGTCATTATGCATTGAGATGCACTTGAAAAAAACCTAAAGTTGGTTCCAGGTCTTGCTAATGGAAGCAAAATGTCCTCTGAGGACGTTACTTCAGCTCCAACAGCATTTAGCTTTATACTTTAATTATTCACTTTTAGGTTGTTTTATTTTGGAAAAAAAAGTCCCCATGAGTAGTTTTTGCTAGTATTCTGGTGTTACTGTTTATCAAGATGAGAGTAAGTAATTTGATTAAAAGTTCACATGTTTTTCATTTCTAAAATGTAAACTTCTTAATATTTGTATAGTTAGCATAGTGTAGTAAAAGTGGTGGTGATTATGAAGTTAAAAAACTTCAAGAACATTACTAAAATATAGTGGAATACAGATTCACAAGAACACAGAAACAGATATCTAGGATGTTGTTTTAGCCACATAAAAGACAGAGACTTTTCTTGTGAAGGAAAGGCAGTTGTTATTCATGTCATGCTTGAAGGCAATTCTCCAATGACCTTCCCTACAAGAAGAAAAAAAAAGGCTTATTAAATGCCATTTTCTTATGCTGATAGATGTAATTTCTCTTAAAAATTGTAACAGAAAAGCTCCTTTGCACTGAGAAAAACCAAATAATGATTTTCCTTTGCTGAATGTTGATATCTTCACAATATCATAAAGATTTTAACTGGCTTTTTTACTTTGCTCTGAATTTCTTATGATCCTAAGATAACATGAGAATAATAAACTAAATATTTGATCTACTAGCAAAAAGTACCAAATGACATCTTGGGCTGAGCAATGCATTTTTAAAAGTATTATAAATTAATCATCAAGTTCTTCTGAGAAAATATTTTGTAATGCATCTGTATGATGTGATGAACTCAGAACATGTAGACACACACACAGACCCCCAGAAAACCAAAAGGTAGAAAGGCTGCTTAAATAACAAAAGAACATATGCAATGGTATTAAGAATTTTATCTTATTTGCATGAAGAATTAATTTGGGTAGCACCCAAAATAAGAAAATCTCCTTTTGCTTCACCCTCTCTAAATTTTTCCAGAAGAGCATCTCACGTTCAATTGTTTCATTTCTTTAGGTTCAATCCTGTTTTGTTAAACCTATGTAGCAACAATCAAGGCCTTGCTATTGATGAGGCAAAAACTCCAGTCCAAGCTCAGTAACAGTTGGCAGCAGCAAGGAGAAGATTTTATGAGTACTTTATGTTTTAGCTTAAATTCTGCCCTTTGAGAAAACATCCATTTTTTCTTTAACAGCACTCTCATCAAAAGAACAGACTTCAGTGTTTCTTCCTCTCTCTGTAGATTTTTCAGCTCTTTAGCAGGAACTATTTTTATTCTTTCTTTAAAGGAGGAGTAACCCCTTCTGAATATCCTACTTCCACATTTGTGTGTCAAGCAAAAGAAGTAGATTTTTCAAGTTATGGTGTGGTTCTGCCCAAGGCTGCTAGCATGCATGGCCTTAATTTCTCCTGCTGCAATCACTGATAACCTTTGTGACAAATGGGAAAGGCCAGACTGGGAATCATGAAACTGGATCCCAAAGGTTTGCAAATGTTGGACAGCCACCCACCCAACTACTCTGCAGGTGTTACAGGGGTACAGGCAATGCAGAGTTCAGGGAGCAGCTCATCCTTTAGATCTGTGCTGAAAAAGGTTACAAAGGATGTGACTACAGATTGCCTCAGCTCCTCTCTGCTTCCACTGGTTTTGGTGCTGTACCAACAGTAAAAACAGGAAAAGCCTAAGGACAGACACAGTGAAATGAACTGCAATATGACAACATTAAAGACCGAAATGTATTTTAACATCATTCTTACTTAGGCTGTGAGCTAGTCATCAGAACATATAAAATTGCCACAGCTTTGTCTTACTTCTCCAAGCTGGGTGACTGTCTACTGTCCGCCTATGTCAAACACAGCTGTGTGTCTTAGACAATTTTAATTACTTTGGATGCTGCTAATTACCTTATTGCTGCACAAACACAGAAACACAACTATCCCAACAAAAAAACAACTCATAAAGAAAACACCTCTAGAAAGATCTGTAGAAAAGAGACATGCTTCCACTGCACCGCCTAAAAAACCCAGAAAACCATTTGCAGAGGCAGCAGAGAAATGATGAACACCCAAGCAAGAACTCAATACTTAAAGAAGTATCACCATGTGTCTTTGTCTCTCCAAGGGTTTGAGATTCAAATTAGAGTGGTTGTCATAGCATCTTTATTACCTGATTTCAGAGCAGAGCACAGGATCGGGGTTCACGAAAGGGATTGCTCCCTGCAGGAACCCCAACAAGCAAGGCATCTTTGCAGGCATTTTGCATACAATACTGCTGGAGTTCTGCAGCTGCCTGAGAGACCTGAAAAGGAAAAAAATCCAGAGAGGAAACTAATTCATTCACAAGCATCTATTAAGCATTTCCTCTTGAAGAGCTATTGTCAAACAGAGCTGGAATGCAGCCAAGTCACCTCTCAGATTCTAGAACATCAAGTAAATCAGCACAGAAGGACAATTTACAAAGCTCTCATGAAGCACACATGAAATGCTACACCAGTGATAAGCCAGAAGAGTGTAGAGGACTGAGGTGCCAGTGTGATGCAATATCTCCCCATTAAAATGCTCAGAGCCCTGACAATTTTACAATCTTCTGTGGTGTTTGGAGGTTTATATTTGAACTCATATCCTCTGATAATTTATTAAAAGTATTTTCATTCCAAAGTTCTAAACAACACAGAGTATAACAAGGAGTGAAAGCAAAAAGATGAGGATTAAAAGCTTTTGAAGTCCAAATTGTTGTCTTCCCCTAGCAGTGAAGTCAGAACTTCAAATCCACACTCTGGCCCCCTAGAAGGAGAGTCTAGAGCTGCAGAACAAACCCAAGATCCCAAAGGCAAAATGACCTCAGCAGTGAACTCCCTTGCTCTCCTCGCGGATGGCAAGTCGGTCATGTGCCTACATTTTTGAAGGAAAATGTTGAGGAATTTCCAGTTTCTCAGACACACATCAGGAACAGCTGCAGAGAACTGTACAAAACCCATGCTGTCTGATAAATATTTTATAAAAGGAAATACTAAATATATTGATGGAACTGTAAGTTCCCCTCTGATCTTGCCTCTGCCTTTGTTACAGGACTCCTGAAATACTGACTTTTCTTCCTATACCACTCTTCAGTGTTGCCAAAGCAATAACCAGAAGGACCATCCACATTTCCAGCCTCCTGTCTAAAGGAACCACCCCAGAGCACCAGTGGAATTTTGGTTCTTGGCCATCCCATCTAACAGCATCTGGAAACACATGGGAAGTCTGGCCGAGCACACACTTTTGTTTGCTATTTTGCTGCTCTCCTGTTCACTCCTGTCTTCCAATTCTTCCCCAGGCTCTCCTCCAGGATGCTCATCCTAGTAACTGCCTGAATTTAGCCAGGAGCTGATGCCACTTCAGGGAGTTATCAGAAGTTTTTTTTTTCCCCTCAGCCTCCCAAGTTCTCTTGAACAGAGTACAGGGAGAAGTGTCTGCAGCAAGGATTTCTGCTAAGTCAGCAGGCTTTGTCACTCCTTCCTTACCTGAGGAAAAGCCCTTTCTGGAGGCTGCAGAGGTCTCCTGCCCTGCCCAGCCCCTTGGACCCCCTGCAGCATTAGCACCCTTGCCTCAACCACAGCACCTGCCCCTTGTGGTGCCCCACTGTGCCCCACGGGGCCATCAGGCAGAGATCCCAAAAGCCAACACTGGCCAGGCCAGGGCCATGGGGAGCTTTTCCTTTGAGAGTTAGCAGTGCCTACAACATCTCCGTGCACTTTGCTGCCAAACCCTTCAACACAGACTGAGCTACATATGTCCTGGTATATCCTCAAAAGATACAAACCTATTCTTAGTCCTACCTATGCCCCATAACATTCTTCTTTTTCTCCTGCTCACACAGAAAATTTCTGCAGTATTTCATCACATGACAAACACACTCCCTTCAGCAGCCTCCACTTGCAAGATGTGTATGGGTACTTCTTCCTACTCAGTTTCCTCTTTCTGAAAATATTGTTCCTGTCTGCTTTTTTAGCCAGCAGGGTAAACAAAATCACCATTGGAACTTGGCAGTATAGAATGTATTTTTTAAATCCTTTCATAACCAGCTTCCGTCTGGAAACACATTGTCTATTCAAAGTAGCTGAAACAATGTTTTCTCCCATTTCAGTGCTTGCAAAAACTGTACCAAGTGGTTTTTATCAGCTGAATATATTTCACATTATTTTTGTACAGTATGTGTAGAAACTCAGATGATACAATTTATATGACACATTTTCATCATGTGTCATTTCAAAGCCATGAACAGGCTCCTAGAACAGCAGACATAGAAAGAGGTCTGTGCACAGTGCTGCAAGAAAGATGAGTCTAAGGTCCATCAAGGACAAGCCTACCCAGATTACAAGAGCTAACTCATAAAAAAATTAGGTGGCCTTGAGAAGTCCAGCTCCAGAATATGTTATTGCCACAAAGTAACACCTGCAAACTACAAACTATGTATTTTATAGCCACTTCCCACCCACAAAAAAATAGTGGGGAGGAGTATATGAGTATTTTGAGTTTATGACTCAAAATGAGCAGGAACAGAGATCCAGGCACCAGCAATAACTGGTGGGAAACCGTTTCAGTGTTTGGCAATACTCCTCTTTCCACAAGAGTCTACATTTCTACTCTGAAACATGTTGTTTCTCACATATTCCCACACCTTACTGTGGTGATAAGCACAGCACTTTTTAGTGAATCAAGCATCTGCTGATTCTGTTTTGCTACTAAAATGTAGTAACAAAACCAAATTGATTAGAATGATATCCAAAAGCCAGAGTGGTTTTACCTCGCAACAAGCACTTCAAATTTCCACCAGCCCAGGTCAGGAGTAGTAGGAACAACTATTATGAATTATTTTTAAATCAATTAGCTAAGTTCCTGCAGCTCAATGTGTTGGCACTGCCATCAGACTGAGGAAGCTAGTCTTTTGTGACTGGCCAGAGAAAAATGGCGAATGCAAGCAGAGAGACGAGAAAAGTGCAGGATATCAATTAATTTGACCTCCATCACTTCATAGACTATGCTGGATTTTGTGCGTGGTGATGAACCCCCCACATCTGCTGGAAACCAAGAGCTGTCTCGGTCAGGTCACCAAACCTGAGGAGCTGGCAGACGACAGGACCGCCTCATCGTGCTGCCTTTGTCTGGAAATGTGCAAGCAGGAGAAGATTCATGCATGCGTAGCAAATCGCCTGCCTTTCCCCAGTGTGCCAGCGGGTACCACCCCGCACCGCCTCCCCCTGCAGATCCGAAGCAGGGGAGAGTCGGGCTGCGAGGAACTACTCTCGGTTATCTGTTTGCTGGTGCAGAACTAACGAGGAGCTGCTGTATTATTTATCACGGCTCCTTCCACCAGGGAACGGCACTGGCTCCATCACTGCCGTGCGGCCGGGGCTCGCAGCCCGCCGCGCACACCTCGCCCCCCTCGCCCCGTCCCTTGCCCGGGCGGGCGGCGCCCACCAGTGCGGAGGGAAAGGCAGGAGCGGCTCCGCTCTCCCGGCCCGCCGCGGGGGTCGCGGCACCCCGCGCCCCAGCCCGGCCCCGGCTCACCTTGATCCGCTCCACGGCCGCCTCCAGCTTCAGCTGCTCCACCAGCCGCTGCATGGTGCTCAGGCTGCCGCCCGACGACATACCGGAGCCGCGGGGAACACGGAGGGGATGCAGCGGGCACGCAGCGCGATTCCGGCGGGCTCGGCTCGGCTCGGCTCGGCTCCCTCCGCCCCGGGGAGGGGCCGGGGCCGCTCCGCCCGCAGCCCCCGCGGACCGCCCCGGCTCTCGGCCGGACCCCGCTGCTCGCTGCCGCCTGCAGCGCCTTGCGGCGGCCTTCGGTGCGGGCTGGGGCTGCTTTGGGGGCCGGAAACCTGCTGGTTACAGCACGGCCGAAAAAATGAAGGGGAAGAAAAGGAAACAAAAAATAAAGTGGGACGGGGGGAAGGAGTGGAGAAGAAAAAAAAGAGGGGGAAGTGGGAGGAAAAACAGGGAGGTAGAATAAGAGGAAAAAAAAGAAAAGACGAAAAAGAGGGAAAACGGGGGAAAGGAGAGAAAAAGGAAAAAAGGAGGGGAAAGGCAGAAAAGAAGTGGGGGAAAAACAGGGAGAAGCAGAGGAGAAAGGGAATTCACAGAGTCATAGAATAGTTTCGATCGGAAGGGACTTTAAATATGGTCTAGTTCTAACCCCGCTACTTTGGGGAAGGATGCCACCCACTACATCGGGTTACTCAGAGCCCTACCAAACTTAGTCTTGAACACTGACAGAGATGGAGTTCTAAACATGTCTTCTGCCCACAGGCAGCTGTGAGGTTCCAATTGCCTGGCAGCTGCTGCCAGTGTTGCTGCATCTCTCCACCCAGAGCTGTTCACCACCATTTCAGCAGTGGCCTCTCACATAAATAAGTCCTCTCACTTTTGGCAGGCATTTGACAGCTGTTATTTTGCTGGCTTGTTTGAAAGTTGTTGGAATTAAGCTTACAGCCTAAAATGGTTGTTCTGAACATAAGACAGGACAATGAGGATGTCAGGCCCAGCCAGAATGGGTTTCTGGAAGACAGGTCCTGCCAGACCAACCAAATATCCTTCTGTAGCAAGGTGTCACCACTAGAGAATGAGGGAAAGGCTGTGCATGTTGTCTACCTAGACTTCAGCAAGGCCTTTGACACCATCTCCCACAGCATTCTCCTGGAGAAACTGTCAGCTCATGGTGTTTATGAGTGAACTCTTTGCTGGGTAAGAACTGGCTGGATGGCTGGGACCAGAAAGTTGTGGTGAATGGAGTTAAATGCAGCAGGCAGCTGGTCACTAGTGGTGTTCTCCAGGGGTCAGTATTTGGGCCAGCCCTGTTTTATGTCTTCATCACCTATCCAGATGGATGAGAGGATAAAGTCCACAGCCAGCAAGTTCACAGATGACAACAAGTTGGATGGGAGTGTTGACCTATAGGGCAGGAAGGTTCTTCAGAGGGATCAGAACAGCGTGGATTGATGGACTGAGGCCAATTGTGTGAGGTTCCACAAGACCAAGTGCTGAGTGATGCCTTTGGGTCACAACACCCCAGGCAGTGCTGCAGGCTGGAACTGAGTGGCTGAAAAGCTGCCTGTCAGAAAAGGATGTGGGAGTGCTGATCAAGAGCAGCTGAACATTGCCCAGCATGTGCCCAGGTGGCCAGGAAGGACAATAAATCCTGGTCCATATCAGCAGTAATGTGGCCAGCAGGACCAGGGCAGTGATTGTCCCTCTGTACTCAGCAATGGTGAGGCCATGCCTCATGTCATGTGCCCAGTTCTGGGCCCCTCACAACAAGAAAAACATTGGGGTGCTGTTATTGCCAAATTTTTGGGACTCTGACATTTTAGGAACACAGACAAATGTTAAGGTCCAGAAAGGAGATATTGCTTGTAGTACAGAGGGTGCAAGGTGGAAGTTTTCCTACAAATCAAGTACACCAAGGAGTGAGAACAAAGAGAATTTATACACAAAATTTTACATAAATCTGCCTATCCAATACCTAGTTACCACCTACCTCATGCATAGTCATTTAGTTTGCACAGCCTTATGACTTGTCATCATGGCAACATGGGCTTCTTCTGGGGTCTCTCGTGGTCACTCTTGGTCATTTGGGGAGGTGTCCTCTACAAAGTTTCAAGCAAAGTTCATTTCAGGTCCAGCAGAACAATGGTCTTAATGGTCTTTTCCAACTTTAATGATTCTATAATTCTGTAGGGACAACCAGGTATGCACATGCTTGTGCCTCAGTCAGAGCCTCAGCCTCAGTCATGGAAAAGACACACTGAATCTTCTCCAAGATCCTAATACTTTGCAACCCTTTTCCCCATAATGATCTCACCACTACCCAGTATCAGCAATACTTGTTCATGTAGACATTTCTCTCTCAAGTCGATTCAACCTACACTGGCTATTCTAGGCCTACTATTGTAACTCTCAGCAGTCTCTGAAAATTTATGCCCAGAAAACTGACATAATTTAGTACTACCAAAATAATCTAGAAATGTGTAGTATCCTCTGCTAATGAGGTGTCACTGCACTGCTGGCAGCTTTCTAAAGACACCTGAGATTTTCCGTCCTTTGTCACAGGAATGTGACTGCAGTGTTTCTGCCCAGCAAATTTTTGCTTCATTCTATGAATTTATGTCTGCATCTGATTATTTTCAAAGGGGTGACATGTCCAGAGAAGACATAACTCCAAAGTGAACTCAGTAAAATGGTTCATTTCCAGCAGGTTGTATGATATATCTGACCTCTCCAGGCACTTGATATCCAGCCAGAAGTGCTACAGAGACAAAACACCATTGCCACTGAAAGATACAGCTCTGTTCTCTGCCAGGACTGTACCTCCATTGCATTGATTTCCACTGTACTATCAGGTCATGAAATTAATCTTGATTGCAAGGAAGGTAGACGTCAAGGGAAAACAGATCCGTGTTTTGGCTTCATATTTGCATAACCCAAATATTTTGCTTGGAAAAGGACAGAGCAAAATGAGGCACAAGGGCAAGAGCAGCACAGCTGTTAGCCTGTGAAACTGCACACACAGGTTTAGATCTTCCTGAATACAATTGCCTTGTACATTTCCAGATGTAACTGTCTTTTCTAATAATCAGCACCACTGTATTTGTGCTTAGCTTCATTCTCCATTTCTACCACAGCAACTTATTCTTGCCTCTTCCACTCTTGCAGGAGACTAATTGTGTTTTGGAGGATGAAGCAGCAGTACACCAAAACTGTGGTCTCTCACTTCATATGCATCTTTGCAGTGTCCCTAAGATTGCTTCATACAAGCAAGCATAGCTTTTTCTGCATATCTTCTTTAACAATTTTTAGACTTTAATTGATAATTAGATGCAAAATGAATTAAGTTCATTGCTTCTCTGCATTCAGCAGAGATTAAGGAACAATCCAGCAGTTCCTCTTCAATTTTACTACTGTGTACAGACATTCAGCACAATATTTCTATCATGCTATTCTGGTTTCAGCTGTGATAGAGGTAATTTCTTCTCAGCAGCAGTTACAGTCTTGTGTTTTGGATGAGAATGGTGTTGATAACATACTGATGTTTTGTTTTTTGCTAAGTCCTGTTTGGATTTTTTATTCCCTCCTTTCCTCATGCTCTCCCAAACCGGGAGGGAGCATAGCAGGGACAGGTGACCATAATTGACCAAAGGGATATTCCACACCATAGAATGTCCTGCCCAGTACCTGAACTGGGTGGAGTCACCAGCAAGTGGTGAGCAATGCACATTGCATTGTGCATCACTTGCTTTTTTCCCTTTTTGTTATTGTTATATTATTTTACTTTATTTTTAATTATCAAATTGTTCTTATTTCAACATACAAATTTTAATTCAGCTCTCCTTCCCACCTCTCCAAACTGTCCAGCTTTTGGGCAGACCTCTGGGTATGGTTCTCAGTTATTTATTTGACCTTAAAGAGGACTCGAACCATTTGCAACAACATGCTGGCTCCCAATAAGAAGACCAATTGGGTTTCAAAGTAGTCAAAGGATATTTGAAATCTTAAAAATTCTTGATTACTGTAATCAGCCTGGAGGGCAAGGAAGGAAAAAAAGAGAGGGACAAAACAATAGGAAGATGTTTCTCCCATAGGTTGTTCCTCTGAGGAAAAAATTACTAAGATTATTAATTGTTCACAGTAAAGAACTCCCAAAGCACAGAGGTGACTGCAATGCTGAGTACATATACCTGATTGATGTCCTGGCCAGCAATACCGTGTTATCATAGTCCCACCCTACAAAATACATCACAGAGAACAAGTACTGCAAGTAAAGTATCACTAGTACAATACAGACAAAATGTCACAAATATGAGAGCGAGTAAGTCCACATTGTAGCTAGCAACTGTTAAAGTAGTACAATGAATGTTTATAACAATTTTCCTTTAGCACACTTTCAGACCTGCCCTTATATCAGCCTTTTGGGTCCATGATCAGGTGCCAAAAAGACTGTTGTGCTTTAAGGCCAGATGGAAATCAAGCACAAAGCAACCACTTGATCAACTCCACCCCCTCTCTCTACCTCCAATCCAGTGCAATGGGGAGAACGATCAGAGTAAAATTCATACATTGTGATAAGAACAGTTTAATAATTGAAAATACAATAAAATACAAAAATAAAAATAAAAAAATAAAAATAAAAAATTGAAGAAGAAGAAGAAGAAGAAGAAGAAGAAGAAGAAGAAGAAGAAGAAGAAGAAGAAGAAGAAGAAGAAAAAAAAAACAAAAACCAAACAAGTGATCTACAACGCAATTGCTCACCACCTGCTGACTGGTATCTGACTCCTCCTCCCCAAGCCCAGAGCAGCAGCCATTTCAGGTAACTCTCCCTACTTTATATACCAGGCTTTATGTTCTCTGCTGTGGAATATCCATTTGGCCATTTCAGGTCACTTGTCCCAGCTATGCTCCCTCCCAGTGGTTTTTTGTTCTGGCAGAACATGAGATATGGGAGGGGGAAAGAGGTCCTTGGCTTTGGATAAGCACAATTTAGCAAAAAGCAAAACATCACTGTGTTATCAACACCATTTTCATTCTCAATACAAAACACAGCAGTGTAACAGCTACTGGGAAGAAATTTACTCTGCCCTAGCTGTTACCTGAACAGCTGAATAGTTTGGAGTGACAGGGTATGTGGGGTTTTTTGAGAAAGTATGTAGGGCACTGGGCAACTTCAAGATGTTTGCACCTTACACCTGAGCAAGTACAGAATCCAGAAACTAGTAAACTACTCTTTAGAAGTGTGCTGTCGCCCTGGCAGCCCAAAGAGAACCCAAATTACGGCAACATATTGTGGTGGCCCAGGCTTATTGAGCCATGGTCAACACTGCAGGGGGGGAAAAGAAGATCTCTATCAGTGAGATGAAAACAGACCATGCACCTGGTCCAGCCACTGTGAGACACTGCAGCTGCTCCAACCCCAGCAACAGGAACTGCCACTGAAACCTCTGAAACAGAATCTACAGGTACCAATGTCAGTCACCCCTGTACAAAAGTGGAAGAATTGTACATGAAAGTCAGCCTTTAAAAAACCTTTAGCAAAAACAGTCAAGGAAGACAGGAAGAATAAAGAGGACAAAGAAGCAGCAATGTCACAAGGGTGAATTACAGAGCCTTCATCAAGGCTGTCACAGGAACTGGAAGAGGAGACAGAAGAGACAGCCACAACTTGATCCCTTTCCCTGAGTGAGCTGCGGGAGATACGAGAATATTCAGTCATTATCCAGGTGCCTGTATAATCACCTGGGTGCTCCAGTGCTGGGACAACAGAGCCAACAGTGTGGCTTTAAGAGAGTAAGGAAAGAGCTGGGACCATTTGCTGAGAAACGGGGCATTGACAAAGCAATGGGAAAAAAGACACAAGTCCTTTGTCTGTGGACATGACTCTTATCAAGTGTGAGGACAAGGTATCCCTATAAAGAAGATATTCCATGAAACTTAAGCAAATGGGCTGCAATAGATAAAGGTATTAAATACCTGAGGGAATTTATCATATGAAAAGTGATATATTTTGACACGGATGATGTGCAGCTCACCCAGGTCCAGATGATGTCTTATGTCCACAGTTCATGGTGGGAATTTCTACAGAGTGCACCAACAGCACATGCCAACCCCCTTGTCAACAATAGTTTGGAAAGATGATGTACAACCAACAGTGGGTGATTTTCCACATCCAGGATTACAAAAACAGTATTCCTTCCCCCATCACTGTAGGTGTGGAAAAGCTATCAGATAAACTGGTAGATAAGCTGACTCAGGATTTTCAGTATTTCAGAGGGGATATGTCCTGCTCCTCACCCATAGGGGCCCCTATTTCTAAAACTGACAGCAGGTGTCCTCTTGCTCAAGAAAGAGGATATGAAAGGTACACACCTCAGGGTACTCCATGGTTTTATCAGCAGGACAATGGAGACGATGTGAGGAAGTGGGATGAACAATCCACCTTGATCCTAGATGAACAGGTGCAGGAACTGAAGGAGAAAACAAGCACAGTGCAATTTTTTTCTAGAGAGGTTGCTGCTCCAGTCTCCAGCAGACAGTTTTCCAGGCAGAATGAAGGTCTGGTCGTACTACTGGCCCTGTGGAGAGAAGTTCTAGTCAATTTCTACAAGATGTTAGTGGGGAACCTTCAGATCAGTATTAGAGGGGCCCTGCCTCTTAGCCAGGTGGAGGAGAGGGATGACTGGGTTTACTGGACTGTGTGAATTTAATGGCCTGGCACAGCAGCCCCACAGGATTAAAGGCTTTGCTAGATACTGGTGCACATTGTACCCTAATGCCATCAAGCTATACAGGGACAGAATCCAGTTGTATCTCTGGAGTGACAGCTAACTCTGTTGGAGGCTTTGTTCAACTGGGAATTAGAGGCAAAAGCACCCTAGTGTGCCTGGACCAGAGGGTCCGTGCATCCTTGGCAGGGACTGTGCCAGGAGATGGTATTTCAGAGATCCAAGAGGGTATTGGTGGGCTTTTGGTGTAACTTCTCCAGAGACAGAGGAAATTAAACAGTGGTCTACCTTGCCTGGTCTCTGAGAGGACTCTCCTGCTGTGGGGGTGCTGAAGAACAGCAGGTGCCAGCCACCACACAATGGTGCACGGGAGGTAGTAAGGCTCCAATGGAGACTCTGCAATTCCTACCCATGAGGTGTTTTTCTGGCTGGAGAGCCAAGGAGTGATCAGCAGGACCTGCTTACCCCTTAGCAGCCCGATATGGCAAGTGTGAAAGTCTAATGGGGAGGGAGACTAAGAGTAGATTATCGTGGCCTGAGTGAATGCCACCTCTGAGTGCTGCCACACCAACATTTGGAGCTCCAATGCGAACGCCAGTCAAAGGCAGCCAAGTGGTGCCACCACTGACATTGCTGACGTGATTTCTCAATCCCTCTGGCAGCAGAGAGCAGGCCTCAGTTTGTTTTCACTTGGAGGGATGTCCACTAGACCTGGAACTGACTGTGCCAGGGATGGAAACACAGCCCCATCTGCCATGGACTGATCCAGACTGCCCTGGAGCAGGGTAAAGCAGCACACCTGGAATATATTGATGATACCTTTGTTTGGAGGAATACTGCAGGAGAGATTTTTGAGAAAGGAAAGAAAATCCAAATCCTTCTAAAGTCCATATTTTTCATAGAACAGGGTAAGGTAAAGGGACCTGCATAGGACATGCAATTTTTAGGAATAAAATGGCAAGATGGACATCACCAGATCCTAATGGACATTATTAATAGGATAACAGTGATGTGCTCACCAACTACCTAGAAATAAACACCACTTCTTAGGCACTGTGGAATTTTGGAGAATGAACATTTCAAATTAGTCTGATTGTAAGCTCCCTCTAGCAGGTGACACAGAAGAAGAATGATTTTGAATGGGGCCTTGGACAGCAACAAGCCTTTGAATAAATCAAACAGGAGATAATTAATGGTGTATCCCTTGGGCCAGTCTGAATAGGGCAAGATGTAAAAAATGTGCCTTACACTGAAGCTGAAGAGAATGGTTCTTCCTGGAGCCTCTGACAGAAAGCACCAGGTGAGGCTCAAGGTTGAACCCTAGGTTTTTGGAATTGGGCATACCGAGGATCTGAGGCGTATTATACTCCAACTAAAAAGGAAATACAAGGCAGCTTATGGTGTCCAAGCCACTTTGGAGGTGATTGGTGCTGAAGCACAGCTCCCCTGGTACGCTGGTTGTACAGTGGGCTGGATATTTAAAGGGGGGATCTCCTCTACACACATGCAACCAATGCTATATGGAGTAAGTGGGTTGCACTGGTTGCACAATGAGCTTGGATAGGAAACCTCATCATCCAGGAATCTTAGAAAGGATCATGGACTGGCCAGAAGACCAATATATGGAGATGTCACCAGAAGGAGAGGTAATATGTGTTGGAGAGGCACCACTATGTAATACATTACCAGAAAGGAAGGAGCAATATGCCTATTTTATTTTGGTCCTTGCTGTCCTTGTGGGAAAGCACCAGGGGTGGAAAGTGGCTGTATGGAGTCCCCCACAACAAGTTGCAGAAACTGCTGAAGAAGAAGGTAAATCGAGTCAGTTTGCAGAGTTGAAAACTGTCCAGCTGGCCTTGGACATGGCTGGATGAGAGAAGTGGCCGATGCTTTATACTGATTCACAGGTGGCGGCAAACGCTCTGTGGGGGCGGTTGCAGTAATGGCAGCAGAATAATTGGCAGTGTAGGGGTAAACCCGTCTGAGCTGCTGCATGGTGGCAAGATATTGCTGCCTGGAAGGAGAGCCTGGTTGTGAAGGTGCACCACGTAGCCAAGCGCTGGGCCACTGAAGAACTTCAGAATAACCAGCAGATGGATCAGGCTTCCAGGACTCAGGAGCCTCAGGTGGACCTGGACTGGCAACTCAAGGGTAAATTATTTCTAGCTTGGTAGGCCCATGACACCTTGGGACACCAAAGAAAAGATGCAACATAGAGATGGTTTGGGATTGAGAGATGGACCTGACCAAGGACACAGGTTATCCATGAATGTGAAACATGGGCTGCCAAAGAGCAGGCCAGGTGGGTAAAGCCTCTTTGGCATGGAGGATGGTGCCTGAAGTATAAATACGGGGAGGCCTGGCAGATTGACCATATATAGCCCCCTAAGTCTGTGGTGGTGAGTGCCATGTGCTTACAGTGGTGGAAGCAGCCACTGGATGTGTGGGGAAGTGCCCTGTGCCTCATGCCACTGCCTGGAACTCCATCCTGTGCCTGGAAAAGCCAGTCCTGTGGCAAAATGGCACCCCAGAAAATCTGAATCAGACAGTGAACTTCCTTCCTAAATGTCCTCATAGACGTTTGGGCCAAAGAACATGGCATTGAGTGGATGTATCACTCCCTGGCATGCACCAGCCTCTGGAAAGAATGAATTATGTAATGGACTGTAAAGACTACACTGAGAGCAATGAGTGGTGGGACATTCAAATGTTGGGATACACATTTAGCAAAGGTCACCTGGTTAGATACCAGAGGATCTGCCAGCCAGGCTGGCCCTGCCCAAAGTTTTTTGTGGTGTAGAGGGGGATAAATTTCCTGTAGTGCCTACTAAAAACATGCTGGGGAAAAAAGTTTGAGTTATCCCTGCCCCAGGCAAAGGCTAACCCATCTGTGGGATTGCTTTTGCTCAAGGATCCAGGTGCACTTGGTGGGTAATGTTGGAGGATGGGGAAGTCCTGTGTGTGCCTCAAGGCAATTTGATTTTAGGTGAAAATAGCCGATGAGTTAAATTGTATGATGTTTGTCACTAGGCAACACTCTATTACACATGCAGCTATTATTACCACTTCTACACAGAGAAGTGGTGCATCACCTGCATGTGCATCACCTCACAGAGCACCTCACGGCATCAATCCTAATCACAACTGTTCTGGGGGTCTGAGCTTGACTTCCTCTGATCATCACACTCACAAAAATCAACTTAGATAAAACCACCAAGTGCAGCAGTACCGGGGTCAGAACTGGCTCAAATGTGCAGCAAGCAACAAACCAATACCTCAGTTCATCTTCTCTGCTTGAAAGGCTCTTACCAAGGATGAAGGCCAAAGTCATGGGTAAAATGAATTCAACAAATTTTTCTAATTGTGTGTCTGTTTTATGAACACTTAACAGAGTGTTCCATTGACTAAGAGAATGATGTTTGTGTATCTATCAAAACAGATAAATAGGGTAGGTAATGGGATATTGGGGAATGTGAAATTTGACATAACGCAGATGATATAGAATAAGCAATGGGCATGGTCCTGATTACAGCTAGGGTAATTTCTTCTCAGTAGCTGCTACAGTGCTGTGTTTTGGACTGAGAATGAGAATGGTGTTGGTAACACAGTGATATTTGGGTTTTTGCTAAGTTGTGTTTATCCAAAGTCAAGGACTTTTTCCCTCGTCTCATGCTCTGCCAGTGAGAAGATTAAAAAAAAACCAGACCAACAAACTGGAAGAGAGCATAGCTGGGACAAATGACGCAAACTGACCAAACGGATATTCTACATCAGAGAACAACATGCCTGGTATTTAAACTGGGGGGTTACCCAGAAGGCCTGTGGATCTGGGTACAGGAAGGGCTGTCTGGCATGTCAGTGGCTGGTGATCACTTGCATCGTGCATCACTTGTTTATTATTTCCCATTGTTATTGTATTTTCAATTATTAAACTGTTCTTATCTCAACATACAAGTTTTACTTTGACTCTTGTCTCTGTTCTACCAGGGCAGGGGGCAAAGAAAGGGGAGTTGAACAAGTGGCTATGAGGTATTTCATCTCCAGCTGGACATAGAACTACAACACATGTTTTTGAATATGTTATTTTAAACAGAAAACTGAAACTACATTTCAAAAATGTTGCAAAAGGTCAGGAGCAGCAGTTCAAAACCTGTGCTCCCAGAACCAGCCTCCACAGAAGGCAGCTAACAAGGCACTGTTTTCAGCAGTTTCCTTCTAAGGAACTCACTTTTACAAGAGTGAGGACAGGAGAGAGACTATGCTCCTATCTTACCTTCCCCAGTAAAATTACTGAAGAGGAATAAGGTAGCAGAATCCCTTTTACCAGCAAATCACAGAAACTCTCTGACCTGGGTTGTTACCGAGCAAACCACAGACTGCTGTTATGCATTATTTATTCTAAGTACTCAGAGGTCTGATCAGAAGAGATAAATGTAATGAATACTTAAGATTTAGAATTTTAAACTAATTAAGTCTGCATATATAAACTTTTATTTACATAAGGCATCAAAACTGCCCTTTTTAACAAAAGGGTCATTTTTCCCTTTAATCAATACTTTGCTGAAAGAAATGTCACATTTAATAAACTAATATTCACTGGCATACTTGTTCTGAACAAGCAGGTATAATCCAATGTACAAGATGAAAAACCACAAAATATCCAAGCATACTGTTTCATTAATTACTCTTAGAACAAAGAATTAAGGCTTGTTTGCATCACAAGGATGATCAATCATGCATCATTTATTCCCACAAAGAATAAATTCCATTTCCAAGTGAAGCAGGAATAGCAGTAGTCTTGTATAATCCCCATATTGTTTACATGAAAAACAACCAATTTGGCATCTTAGAAATTAGATTGAAAAGTAGGAGGAAAGAGAGGAAAACAGAAAATGGCCCTTACTTCAGAATCTTTTATAAGCATTTTCAGTTTCCACTTGCAGAAACCCTTCAGCTTAAAGAGGAAAACTGAGACTTGTCACGGTTTGAACTAAAAACATTTTCAGAAAGACTAGAGTTATGGGTTCATTGATGAATATGAAGTATCTAGTAAAAATACATTGTTTGGAATAATGAATTCCACATTGATATCCCCAAGTAAATGGCATATATACTTCAGGTTGAGCCTGTTTCAATAGGTCTGATTTATAAAAATGGTAAACCTGTATTATGCTTCCGCCTGATGTAATAGTTCCTGAGTTTTAGATCACTGCTAAGCCACAGCAGACAAAACTCTGAATGATGTAATGAAAAGTTTTGCAAATCACTTTCAGCAATAGCACACATTTTGTTCAGCAACCTTCAATCATCAACAAAAGTCAGTCTTCCAGGTCCTTCATTCTTCATCCACCGCCGGTATCTTTTCCATCGGGGATCCATGGCCATCTTCTTCTTTAACTCCTCCTCTTGCTCTCGTTTATATACCTGGTAAGACAGAGAGAAGTTTTTGATAAGGATGAAGAAACAGCTTAACTGAGCCTCATTGGGGTCTAAGTGTTTATTCTTCAAATGTTTGCCTGCCTATTTTTCTTACAAAAGACTGGATTGCAGTGCAGAAGCAGATTCTGACCAACACGAAGTGTCGGAGCACCAAGAGCCTACTACTTACTGCCCAAGATGCTTTGTGTTTTTCTGAGAGCAGAACAACTTTCCTGAAAGCTTCAAAACATTTCTTTGCTAGAGAAGTAGACGTTCAATGAATCCAACAAAATACACACTAAGCAACTGCTCGTGTTCTGAAAAGCTAACCCCTTCAGGACACACTGTTCAATGCAGCTGTTCAGATCCTCATTTTTAGCTGTTCTTCCTTCTCAAAGTAATAATCTAACAGAACACCACTATGGAACTTTTTCTTCCCAAGTAAGGTTCTCAGCAAAGTTGAGAATATCTCAAATATCTCTGCATCCAGTATTTACAGTACAAAAAGATAAACAATTATATTCTGTCACGTAATATTCTCTCACTGCAATGGAATCAACAGCTATCAGCAAAGTCAATAATCTGAAAAAAATAAAAGGCGGAAAGATGCAACAGTATCTGCATTTTTATTCTGGAAGGCAGTTTATGTAGATGCAGCCAGCATAAATCTCAAAACCATCCATGATTTTATCATCTCAGTGTCATGTGACTTAGTCTAACTCAAAGGCCTATTAAATTTAGGGCTCCACTATACAAACAAGATTTTAAAATATATTATAGATGGCTACATGAATACACAAATTCAATGCTCAGTGATCATAAAGGTTTTAAGAATCATTAGGAAACAGTAAAAATATTGTGGAGCCCTGTGTATTGAATTCCTGGTCTTTCCCATCCTAAAACACTGCAAAACTGAACAATATGTAGACAGGTATCTCCAGTGATGAAGGAACAGACAAGCTTTTGGGGACAAACACTACAGCAATATTTTTCAGCCTAGAAAATACATTACTATGTTTCAAGTAAGGATATGGCAGTGGTACACAAAAGCACAGCTAGCACAAGAACAGAACAAAACATGATCATTCTCCATTTCCAGTAATACTGGAATGAGCAGGAAGTCCAGGTGGCTTCAAAAATCCTCTTCTACCACCTTTTACAAGTATTGATGAACTCATGACCAGATGGCACAGCAGAGACTGAAAACTTCAACGCATACAACTGACCAGGTAAAACTTATTAAAGCAATTACCTACAAAGACACTATTTACTTTTCAGAAAGTTACAAAGCACAAAGTATATTGGCTAACTATTACTATACAGGTGCAGTTGTCATGTATCTGTCAGGAAAATGAACTGCTGACCACCACAGGAGAGAAGTGTGAGCTGAAAAGCCTTCACCTGTGGCAAATACAGCTCTTTCACATTCAGTGATCAAACATCCTTAGTTAAAAACTGCATGGATGGGAAACCAGGGCAGTTTTTCTCTACTACAAGACATCTATCTAATCTTTTTCCATATTAATATCTGCTTTAACTAGCAGCATTACTGTCTTTGGACTCCCAGACTGTTTCTTCAAAAGCAGGCAAGGGTAGGTTATCTACAAACTTGAAGAGGAAAATGGTAAAATAGGCGTTAATGTAAGGAAAGGATTAGCTGCCAGGAATGCATATGTGCTCAGTTAGGATGGGTTTGCTAGAAAACACTCTTTGGGGTCCTGCCATCATCCTATCTCTTTTCTCAGCATATGCAGAACTGCAGCACCAACTCTTTTTCCCCTGAAGCAGACTAAGTTCACATTCTCATGTTTTTCTTCAGAAACCACCCATCCAAATGGCTCATAGATGCACCTCTATAGAATAACAGGAGGGTTTTGTCAACCTGCCATGCCCCAGCATCCCAAATAATTCTGGACTGCAGATCTCATAATGAGATGGCTCATGTTCTTTCTCTGCTCTCACAGAATTTTTAAAAATTACATAGTGACTATCTAGTATTGACTATTAATTTCATGACTATCCATGGCAAGAGCAGAAGTTGTGCCTAATGGTGTTTTTTATGCCATCCCTACTTGAACAGGTATATACAGCACTGCAAGAACAGTCTATGACTCACCACAGGCCACAGCACTATCAAAGGACAGGTGGGAAAACCAAACCAAAACAACAACCAACCAATCAAAACAGTCTGAGCTAGAAATTAACAGCTTAGAAGACTTATAAATAGGAGTTTCAGACAATCTGGGTAATTATTATTAAAAATTATTACTGTTTGGAGAACAGACAGTAGTCTTCAACCTACCATAATAGCATACTGTTATTACTGCTCTGGGACTGCTGGATAACCAACATTAGTTTTTTCCACCAGGGCTACTGATAAATAACATAGAGAAGAGAGATCTTCAGTTTCCCTGAAGCTGCTGGATAGACCTTAAAGACTAATTACCAAAAAAATGTAAAGTTTGTAAAAGTAGCTGGAACCAGTGGATGAACTAATAAGGAAGTAATAAGGAACTAATAAGATAATAAGGAAAACAGTGGTGTTTTTGCATGTAATAAGAAGCAACAGCACGTGCTGGAAGAAAAAGTTCAAGGAAAGGATGCCTGTAACATTGAAGCGCTCAGTCAATACAAGCATCACAGACCCCTTCAGACAAGCCTCTAAACCACAAAAGGACTTCCAGCAGGACTCAGATGCATGCAAACTAGCTCTAGGAAAAGTGATGTTTATGTATAATATAAGCTAGGAAGTACATTGTAACGAGTATGTATGATCACGATGGAATAAATACCCCACTGTAAAGTTTCAAGACACACATTTGATTAGAGTATATATGCTTGGGGTGTGTCCAGTGCTGTAATAAAGAATGCCTGCTTTCTAATACTAAAAGTTGTATTAGAAAGTTTATTTCCTGGCCAATTTCAGTATTGCTACCCACCTCATAGTTTTCTCGTATCCAAAGCTGCCGTTCAAGAAAGGTCTCTTTTTGATGATCTTCCAGGCTGTCAAACTGAGACTGAGACATTTTCATGTACCTTCGTATGATATACAACTTTTCTTCCACACCATACTCTTGCCCTTTAATAGTGAAACAATAAATCCACCAACAGTACCAAACTATGTATTTGCACCAGTAAAAAGGAGCAAGAAGGATCTGAAATAGGAGGATATCATATATTTTGGGCTTCTGATAACCACCCTTTATATCTATTTTATTTTTAATAATGTCTTTGATAATTTCTTCCTCCTCTTCACGAATTTCTTCTTTAGACCGCCTGTTCTTGCCTTTTTCTTTAGTCTTGTTGAGTAAACCTTGTTGCCTGGCAATCTCAGTAGCTTGTATACGGTATTTTGGCACAGATGCTAAGTAGTTGATAGCTTCATTGTAACTACTCCACCAGCTGAAGAACTGTAATTTAAGAACAGCAAATGTAAAAGCCATGTTTTAATACAGACACATTCCTATCTGGGGGTTTGCCAGGAAAAGAAATAAGTAATGCTGTCACACACTTTTAACAACAGTTACATTACAGTAAGGGTAAAAAGTGAAGCTAGCACTACTTCTGTGGTGTCACAGAAGCTATCCCTCCAGACTCAGTGAAGCACCTGGAAAATGGATGAGTACAAGTGTATCTCACAGCAATTTATGATGACAAGGAAGGCCAAGCAGACACTGGCATCTACTCAGGAACAAAACTGTTGGGAGCAGTCTCCTGCAAGTTAATACCAGGCTGTGCCAGCCATTCTCAGAAGCCCCTCTTCTTAGATTTACAAATATAGGAGCTAGTATATGAATATTTAAGTATAAAATTGTTACCCAGTGCCTATTTAAACTGTTTAATTTAACTGTTTAAAACAGTTTACTGAACATCGACTAAGTATGTGACAATCTCATTAGTCTGGCAGTGTCCACTTTACAAGACCCAACACACCTCTCTGATCTCCAGTTGCCCTCTGGATTTCAAGGGAGTGGGGGAAAAAAGCCTCCAGACAACAAACCAGAAATTTACTGCCTGGATGAACACAGAATCATAGAGCATCCTGAACTGGAAGAGACCCACAAGGATCACCAAGTCCAGCTTCTAGCCCTGTACAGCACAATCCTGAGAACGCTTCCTTCTGAAGACAGAAGAAGCACAAAGACTAGCTGAGACCTGATGTTATTCCCCTCTAGTGTCTTGTAAATGACCTGAGATGAGGCACAGAAAACATGGAAGAAACTAGATAGGCAAAGAGGGAAAAAGTTAGCAGCTCACTTTCTTTCTTGGGACATCCAAGCATGTCTCACTGATGCAACTTTTTTAACTATGACACATGTCACACTGCTTACCAAGACCAAGCGCAGACATACACCCATTATTACAACCTTAGCAAAGGAGCAGAAACAACAGAAAGCAAGATGGGCAAACCAATTTACATAGACGCTTACACAAAATTTAGAAGCATTTTGCAGTTGGGACTCCAGGAAAGTGAAGTGTCTGCACTTACAGACAAGAAATAAGATATGAAATGAAACATTGTCGCTTCTAAATCTGAAGATAAATTAGGTATCTGGCTGAATATGCCATTAGAATTTATTATTCCAAGTTCTCAAATTCTGATCAACATACTTTTTATTCTAACTTCCAATACCCTACTAAACACTGAGCAACCTGCACCACAGCATAAGCTGTATCTTCATCTCTTAAACCTCTTGGGAATTTTTAATGATGTTTTGAACCAGTGATTTAAAAGATTCTAAAGAGAAGTTATGCACTTTTGTCCTCTTGTCAGCAACAGCACAAGCTTTTTCATCTACAACACAGGGGGTTTTCTTGGCCTTGGATCTACCACCTTCAGAGTAAACTCTGCTGAACTGAATTTGCTTCTCTCCTGACTTCATCAACGTAGTGTTTAAAATACACCACAATGCGAGATTCACACAAGTTTAGTAAAGTCCTGATATTCAGTTCTATCATCTGAATTGAGTCTTCAATTCAGTTTGCTAGTCTTTTTTTTTTTTTTAATTTACTTATGCATCTTGACAAACTGACACATGTTATTTGGGACACTAGTCCTGCATGAGATACTCTGAGCCTGCCAGGAAGAACCGAGTAAATTCTTCAAAGAAGATGCACCTTGTCTCAACAAAATTAATTTCTACCTTTGCTCAAGGTACCAAGGGCAGTCAAAAATCTGCTAAGTACCTCCTGACTTCAGGATTTTTATGGACACCACACAGACCTGAACCACAGCACAGAGGAACAGCTCCTCACTGACACTTGTTATTAAATGGCACATTATGAGAGCCGCCACTACTTCTCTTCTTGTTCAGAAACTCAGAGAGCAGTAGGATGTAAAGGTGAAATTTTACCTGAAACACGGAGATGGCACACACTGTAACTAGGATCACTATTGTAACATCTACTTTAGGCGCCAATCTCCTACGGTAGTAGTGGTAGTAATGCCTGTAATACTCTTCAGGATGATCCAGCATGTAGTCATAATCTTTACGTGTTTCTTCATCCTGCAGGATGACATGAAAAACTCATTCAGGCTTAAATTCCCGTTTTCAATTGCTCTACTGTACATGTGTTTTACACCTCATTAAGGACCACGCTTCTGTAAAACTGGCGGCAGCCCAAGGGAGTATGAAACATAGAGGAAATTCGTTGTTTTCTCATATTTTCTATTAATTTGTTCTCACACTTATCTGCCCATGCACATATGATATGTTTAGTCCACATATGATATGTTTAGTCATAAAATGAATAAGCAGGCACTGTGCAAAGCCATTTAAAACTGGAAAACAGACAAGCAACTAAAATCCACAGTGTAGGTTGTTTAACTTCAGAATGGGAAGTCCAGCTTGGACAGGAGTTAATAAGTATTGCTCAGGAAAAGATTTTCAGATGAAGAACCTATTAGGAAATTGTTTCACAAAACTTAAAGGAACTAGTTTTCAGGGCTATGGAAACTGTCCAATGGAAGGCCAATTCAAAACCTCATTGTTCTCATGTCTTCTGAGCTTTTCATCATTTTCCTCCATGTAATTGCAGAATGAGAAATATAATTTTGCCAGGCTCAACTGAATTCCTTACAAACTCTGTCCCTCCCTTCACTCCCGCAAAAAAAAAAAAAAAAAAAAAAAAAAAAAGTTCCCTTTTCTATTCCCTTGTAGCCTTAAAACACTTACACGTCTCCTTCTTCCATTCCTGGGTTCCATCTTTGCCAAGTCACACATGCTTTGCCCTGAGAAGCCTTCCCTTACAGCTCACATACGCTACTCGAGTCACTGCTACTTGTAAAGGTATACCTCCAAGATAAAGCCTAGTCGGTCCGTTACAAATAAATAAATAAAATAAATAAATTTGAACTCATTCTAGACACAGAAGATTCTTCAAGAGCACTCCATCCTCCTTCCCGCACTCTCGGGCTGGCTACGGAGGGAGGATTTTTCGGGGTGTTTCTCCTCCCCTCCCTGACTGCTTACCGGAGCGGCTCCGGCCGCGGCGGCGGTCCCGCTCTCTCACCTTGAGGGTCTCGTAGGCGGCGGCGATGAGCAGGAACTTCTCGTGCGCCGCCTGCGCCCCGCTGCCCTCGCCGCCCGCGGGCTCCCCACGGTAGCGGTCGGGGTGGTACTGCCGGGCCAGCTGCCGGTAGGCGCGCGCGATCTCCGCCTTGCTGGCCTGCCGGCTGACGCCCAGCACCTCGTAGCAGACTCGGCGGCCGCAGTAGAGGCGGTCGGTGAGGCCCCGAGCCGGCCGCGGCAGCAGCGCCGCGCACAGGCACAGGCACAGCGCCCACCGCCCGCCCGGACACCACCGCGCCGCCGCCGCCGCCGCCGCCGCCATTGCTCCGCCGCCGGGGCCGGGGCCGGGCCGGGCCGCACTCGGCGCCGTGCGCGCGGCCGGGGGCGGGGCCGGCGCGGGAGGGCGGGGGCGCGACAGGGGGCGGGTCGCGACAGAGCCCGCGCTGCGACAGAGCCCGCGCTCGGCGGCGGCGCGGGGAGCGAGGGAGCGCGGCCTGCGCGGGGCGCCGAGCGCTGGGACCGCTCCTTTGTCCCCGATTTCTCACAGGCTGTGCCGGCCCGTTCTTCCAGCCGGCGGTGTGCCCTTGCGCTGCACCCACGCCAGCGGAATCCTGGGATGCATTCGGAAGAGCACTGCCAGCAGGTCGATGAGGTGATCCTGCCCCCTGTACTCAGCCCTAGTGAGGCCGTATCTGATCTGCCGTGTTCAGCTTCTGACCTCCACAGCTTAAGAAAAACACGGAAATACTGGAAGGGGTCCAGAGGCCACAAAGCTGATTTGAGGTCTGAAGCATCTCCCTCATGAGGAGAGACTGCAGGAGCTGGGCCTGTTCTGTCTGGAGAAGAGATGACTGAGAGGAGATTTCATTAGTGCACACAAATGTCTCAAAGGCAATGCCAAGAGGGTGGTGCCAGACTTTTCAGTGGTTCTCAGAGATAGTATGAGGAGCAAAGGCCATAAACACAAGAAGTTTCACTTCAACATGAGGAAGAACATTACATTTAGAGTGGCAGAGCACTGGGACAGGCTGCTCAAGGAAGTCACAGAGAGAGTCTCCCTGTGTGGAGGTATTCAAAACCCACCTGAACACATTCCTGGGCCACGAGCTTTAGGTGACCCTTGCCATGGCAGGGGGGTTGGAGTGGGTGATCTCCAAATTTCCCTTCCAACCCTAATGATTCTGTGATTCTTCCAGGGAAGAAACATTTGAAGTACTTCCTGAGCCTGTGCCTGGTTTAGGCTTGCTCCTGGCAGAGCTCAGGCTCTGACCGCCTGTCGTGTAGGGTCCAACAAAATTTAACTGGCTCCATGGCAAGGAATCATGGAGAACGCTCCTCCCGCTGCTGCTGCCCAAAGACACAATTGATAGGTGACCTCATCTATGTCTAGAAGTGTCCTAAGGGAGGGTGACAAGGTTCCACATGGACATGAAGAAGAATTTCTTTACTGGGCAGGTGACTGCACACTGGAACAGATTGCCCAAAGAGGTTGTGGAGTCTCCCTCACCTGAGAGATTCAAGGACTGCCTGGATGCAATCCTGTGCCATGTCTTCTAGGGTAGCCCTGCTTGAGCAGGGAGGTTGGACCAGATATGCTTCCAGCCTGGCCCATTCTGTGGTTCTGAGCGATTCTGTATGCACAGCTCCCTGAAATGGTGGCTTTGACAGCTCGGCTGCCACCTGTGATGTCCTGTACCCAAAGACTTCTCCTGGAGAGGAGGATTGCATCTCTGCTCTGGTGTAACCAGCAGGAACATCACCTCAGTGTTGGACCTTTCTTAGGAAAGCAGATATGGGCTTGATGCTGCAAATATTCACCACAAAAATAGTCAGCTCATCAGAGAGCATGTGCTTTTCTTTAAGCTAGAAAAGAGTGTGCTTCCCATGTGGCTGGTCTCCTCCTCTGCCTGTCTCCTTTCTGCAAAAATAAATGCTTAAAATTTCCATCAGTTGTGGATGGGTTCTGAAAAAAAAAGGCCCACCTCTTTGCAGCTCATTACTCATTACAGCCCAGCCTCTCAGCACTGGAGGCTGTGAGTCAACTCTTCAGACCATGACCTTAAAAAATTGTGGTGAGTGGACCTGGGCTAAGTGGCTAGTGCCCATCAAGCTGCTCTATCACTTCCCCTTTTCAGCTGGATAGGAGAGAGAGAATAAGATGGAAAACGACACATTGGTTGAGATCAGGCAGTTTACTAAAGCAAAAGCAATAATTTATGCACACACAAGCAAAGAGGAAGAAAATAATTTTATTCTTTGCTTCCCATCCACAAGCCACATCTGGCCATTTCCTGGGCAGTGGGACATCAGGATTGTAGAGATTGCTTTGGAATGCAAACACTGTAAAAATGAATGCCCCCTGTTCCTCCTTTCTCCCTCAGCTTTTATATCTGAGCTGACATCAAATGCCATGGGATATGGCTTTGGTCAGTTTGGGTCAGCTGGCCTGGTTGTGTCCCCTCCCAGGATCTTGCCCACCCCCAGCCCCCTTGATGGAGGGAGGAATGTTGGAGAGACAGTGCTGGTGCTGTGCCAGTGCTGCTCAGCAATAGCCAAAACAGCGGTGTGTTATCAGCACCTTTCCAGTTATCAGTGCAAAGTGCAGCAAGGTGAGGGCTGCTGTGTGTGGGATCTCAGCACCTCAGGACTGATGTGCCGAGTCACTGAGACCACCCTTGGGGGGCTCGGAGGTCCTGGAATGTCGCCAGAAGTGTCTGGTGGCTGGACTTTGATCCTACACAGGAGACGACATCTGTATGAGGATGGGAGGATTTCACTGGGATAAATGGTGGAGGGATAAGTTAATTAGAGTGTGAGACACAGGGTTTAGGATTTCTGTACAGGGGGGTCTAGAGAAGTAAGATGGAGGAATTGGGGCGTGTCCTGTCCTTCTTCTTCTTGGCCTCCATCTTCTGTGGTGATGTTGGCACTTTGGGATTGGTTATTACTAAAAGTGCACTGGTCAATAAGGGTAAAAGGTATTGGGGAAAAATAGGTAAATATTGTATACGTAGTTTTGAGTATAAAGATAAGTGACCGCCCCGGGGGCTCTCAGTGTGCTCATGGCTGGCTTGCTGTGCAGACCTCTGTCGGGCCGAGAGAAAATCTTTTAGATAAAAAACTAATAAACACTGAAGACCGAGAAAAAACCTGAAGCCTCTTTTCGTCTTTTGGAGCGTGGGCTGCCCAAGGCCACCCCGAGCCTTTCCAGGTCATTAAAACAGCCGAGAAAGAGACAGCTGTGAGGGAAATGGACTCCAGCTCAGACAGAAACATTGCACAGATGAAGCAAAAAGCGCTGCACAGAAGCTTTTTTTCCTGATTCGAGAAACAAGCTAGTCCTCTGACACCTGTCGCTTGAAGTCACGTCTGCCTTGGGACTGGCCCAGGAGCTTTCGGGAGGTACCACCATCTCTCCCCGTGCGCCTGCAGGAAGCACTGAGGCAGGTGGGAGTGGGCGCTACGCGGTCTGCTTCCAGAGGTGACCCAGCGACGCCTCGGCTGGGGCATGTTGCCAAGGTGCTCCTTACGGAGATCACACATGGTATGCCAGAGTTTGGGAGAAAGACGCGGTGTGGTGGTCTCTCTGAGTAACCCCAGAACGGCAGGGGAGGAGGTCTAGGGAGCAGCTTTATCCCTTCAGGAAAAGGCTTTGGAATAGCCACTCGGCAGCGCCGGCCGAGGCGGGGGGGCGTGGCCCTGCCGCTCGGTGGGCGGGGCCTTTCCCGGCTGTAGGCGGGGTTCTCCGCCCTGCTTCTGGCGCACCCACGGCCGCGCGGGGGCGCTCTAGGCCGCTCCCGTCCCGTCCCATCCCATCCCTGCGCCGCCGTGCCGAGCGCGGAGCCGGCACGGCCGCCATGGAGGTCAGCGCGGACTCCGGTCAGTGCTGCCCCCATAAACCTCCTCCTCGGGGCCCGCCGCGCGGGGCGGCGGCGGCGGGGCCGAGCCGTGTACGCGACGGGGGCGGGCGGTGGCGACGGCAGCTCTCTCTAAATATGAACTGGCGGTGACAGAAGAGCGGGAGCTTGCTGCTGTCGAGGGGAGCTGCCGGGAGCAGGAGGAGGAGGGGGTGGAGAGGGAGGAGGGGGAGGAGGAGGAGGAGGAGAAGAAGAGACGCCGCCGCCGGCCCGGTTCCGGTGCCGGAGAGGGGGGGAGCTGCGGGGCGTCTCTCGCCGCCTCCCCTCCTTCCCCAGCCGGCAACATGGCCGCGGCCGCCCAGGACGAGCTCAGTAAGTGCTCGCGGCGCAGGGACTTACAGCGGGGGCGGGCGGGCGGGCGACCCCCCCGGAGTTTCCCCGCAGCTTCCCCGCAGCGGGTCTCCTCTGCCGTGGGGCTCGGCCCCCGGCCCGGCCGGGCGGTGATGGCAGCGGGACCGGACCGGCCGTGGGAAGCCATCTCGGGAAGCGGAAACCGAGAGCAGCGGCACCTCCCGCGTCCCCGGCTCGTCCGCGGACACGCCGACTGCGTGACCTTGCGGGGAGGTGGCGGCGGCTCCTGGCCGGGACCGAGCTTGGGGTCGCCGGGACCACCGGCTCCGGGGGAGCGGCCTCCGCCCACCGCTCCTGTACGGACACTGGCGGCAGCGCCTCTGCCCGTCGGTGCTCTCGCCCTGCGCTGTGCGACTGCCGTGTTTGAACCACAGCAGCGGCGTGAGCACAACGCCGGCTGGCCCGTCCCGGGGCGGGTTCGCCCCGAGCGCTGTGCCGGGCGGTGGGTGCGAGAGCGCATCGCGGCCGCCCCTGCGGCGCTCGGCACATGACCGGAGGTGCCGCTGCCGCCGAGCATTCGAGACTGCGGAGCTCGGCCCTGCCTTCTTGTCGTCTCCAGAACCCTTTCTCAGGGACTCTGGGAAAGCACCCGATCAGCTGCTCTGTGGAGAAGCTTATGGAACTTCAAAAAAAGCGGTTTCTCTTCCCTTGCGTTTCCTGCCTGACATAAAGATGGTTCTTATCTGTGAAGAGTTAATAGCTAGATAGCATATGACTCAGCCAAATGAGAGGGCCTTTGGTAGCCCTGAAATAGTACTTGGCAGTCGTCAGAGAGAAAGGGCAGAAGAAATACTTTGAGCATATTTGAGCACTATTGGCTTTCAGTACTAAAGAATTTCTGTGTGCTCTTTCTTCATTTGTTGTTTATTTTTTTCATTGTTCTCTGTTGGGTTTTTTTTTTTTTTTTTTTTTTTTTTTTTTTTAATTGTGAGCTTCTGTGTAGACAGCTTCCTAATTCTGTGCTTTATTAGATGTTACTGGAACTAGGCTGGGTGATATGATAATGGGTGGCAATATTCCTTATGTAGCCAAGGTCCCATGGTGGAGTAGAGAAGAATCTTGATGCTGTACTGATCCTAGAACTGGAGGACCCAAATGCCAAGATATTTTTTCCATTGACACCTGGGATAAATTGATGTAAGGACACTGAAAGCTCTTACTGCTGCTGTCATTGAAGAAATTTTGTTGTTAGATTTACAGTGCTATCATGATTCCCCTTGGTGAAACCAGTCAGTGTGAGATCTTTTCCTTGTGACTCCTTGGCTTTTATGTGTGCGTACTCTGACTTTCAAGGCTCCAGATCTGATCCTGCAAAAAATTAGTCCTTCAGCCATGTGCCTGTTGCTGCACCGCCCTTTCTCTTAAGCTGGGCTAAAAAGACAAATATCCCTAGACTGAGATTCACATTAATAATTACATTATGTCATTCAGGTTATTTGACCATGACATCCTTCAAAAATGAGAGAGTTTTATTGGTTTGCTTAGGAATCTTTTCTTTGGGTGGGAGGAGGAATCTCTTCTTGGAAATTTCTTTTTGTTTAGTTTGGGTTTTTTGCGGTGCCTCTCTGTCACTGAATAGAAGGTACTGTAATCTTAAATAAAAATTTATTAAAGCTAATGGAAAAAAGAGTAATTTCATGTAGAGAAAGAGAGGGAAGCTGAGCCTCCATATGGGCTTGCTGTCGTTTGTTACATTCAAATAGTTAAATTTCGGCATATTTGGAAAGAAATAATTTCTTTTTCAGGACTAGGACGACTAGTCTTGAAATAACAAAAGTGATTACCATTAGTTTTAGATTGGAGAACCAAGTTTCCTTGCTTTATATTCACATGGCTGTAGGAAGTTTTCATCTATAGCCCCTGTCAAACATGGAAACTCTGTGAATATGCTGTGTAAAGGATGCTTCTCCTTTTAGAGGACAGGTTGTTTAAAGCATAAGATATGGCAATTTAAAAATTAATTCAAAATCAGTAAATTGTCCCTAAAGCTACGAGTTCAGATACAAGAAAGGCAAGATAATCTTGAGTAATACTAGTCATCCATTCAAATGGAGAACCTGTGACTGGAATATTGCAAATTGCAACATGGGTTCTGGTGTACTATTCCAGCTTTTACAATGAAAGAAGTGTATTAATATAATGGGGAAAAACCATAGTATATCCCTCCTCCAACAGGTCTTCCTAGCCTTTTCCAGTCAAATCTTGTAAAACAACCTGCTGAGTGGCCTGTTCATACAAGTGCTCCCTTAAGTTTTTGGTTGTAGGCACACAAGGGGTTACTGGTAGAGACAAGAATAGCACCAGCAAATCCTGACTCACTGTTTGCTGCTATAATCATGCTAGTTATATTTTCTCGCAGTGTCTAATAACATTTGAACAAGAATTTGACTCCTATTTTAGTAGTTGAGCAGCAGATGGGAACTTTATTCTTCTGCGTGTGGAATAATGAAGAGTTACTTAGTTCTAGAGAGACAAAAGGGTGTGTTAGAGCTTTTCCTTTAGTAGGAACTTGCCCCTAAAACTACCCCTGCCATCCAGGAGGTGAAATTGAAATGCTTTTGCTCCCAGAACTCTTTATTTGATGTAGGGCCCTTTGGAGAAAATGTAAGGGGATGCTTGTGCCTGTAATGCTTCTGCGGTGTTCAGGTAATAGAGGAGGGTCTCAGGGGTTTTTGTCTGATTTACTGAAACCATTATAGAAATTATTTATTTTGTCGCAGTTCCACCACTCTTGTCAAACTGATAGTTCTCAGGAAAGTGAAGATAAATTCTAACTTTGTGCACAGATCTGCTCTGTTTTGCAGACAACTCAGACACTCTTTTTAGTTCCTCACATGTTTTGTGGTTAACAGTCAAACTGTGAAGTACAGCTAGTTTGTCATGTCCTAGCCCCAGCAGTTTCTCGAGTCATAAAAGGAAGGGTGTGTTTTACTTGATACTCCGCTACACAAATGTGCATGCTGAGGGTTCTGTGTGGAATAACTGGTGTGCTGTATGTAATATCTATAAATGCCAGAGGGAACTGATTTGAAATGGTACTGTGCTTGGCTGAACTGAGAGATTTCTGTGATAAAAATACAGATATACAGTGGCATAGCCAGGCTTTTTTTTTTTCTTTTTCTTTTTGGTAATTAAAATAATGAGGGTAAACTCTTTGAATTCTTGGCTCTGTTGAGGTAGCTATTTTACTGTTTATCCATATTGTTATCCCTTTTCCCTCCTTGTCATTCTCTCACTTATCTTTGACGAGCTCCATGTCAGTATTTACCAAATGGAAGGGAAGGGCATGTTTTTCCTGAGAGCAGGCTGTGGGGTTTTACTGTTACCTTGGGTGACCACAGGGTCAATTCTGAAGTAACAAAATGTAAAATAATGCTCATTCTTTTATGGATGGTATTGCAGGATTTGGAAGTTAGTGTCTCATTGTCAATGTAGGTTTTTTGTAGAGTTTTTATGCATTATCTGTGTTTTGAAAGTGATTCCTTTCTTTTTTGTCTTTGCAAGGTTGTTAAGTGCTGAAACCAGTGTTCCTCCTTGTAGTCATAAATGGAGATTGGAAAGAACCAGAAGTGAAACATGTGTTTCCTCACAGATAGGTAGCTACATTGCCATGGTTACTTGGGAATTGCAGATTCCAAATATACCATGTCAGTTTACACAAATTGAACACTGGTGTTGGAAATAGAGATACAAAGATACATCTTGTTTTTCTGCCCCTTGTTTCTTTTATATACGATGGAAGGAAATGTTTGCTTCATATGCAATGCCTTTTGTTCAGTTCTCCATATTTATCTTTGTCTTCTTGTAAGCACCTTTTTTTCCTCAAAAAAGTGCCACAAAATTGGTGAAAGTACATTTTTTGTGAAAGTACTACACAGCAGCATGAAAAGAAGTGATTGTGCCAAAATATGTGAATATCTCTTTCAAATTCTGCATGGATTTAGTTGTATGTATTTTAAAAGTAAATCTACTTACCGATTTTTTTACTCAAGCACCTTATTCTTTGTTGTATTGTGCTTTTTAATCCATAGTAAAATGCTAACTGTCATAGCTGTGGCACACGTATGATTTTTCTAAGGTTGGTTTCCAGCTGCTAAGGCTTTTTGCAAACAGTTTTTGTCCTTTCTGCCTGACCCCCCAATCCTCCTTGGTAGGTAGTAAAGCAAGTTAGACATCTTGCTTCACTTATTTTCTACTATCAGATAAGCTCCTAAAATTGCAGTAGTGCGGTTTTTCAGTTGGTAGTAGGGGCTATAGAATCAGATGGAGAAGATTTTAGCTCTATACTTAAAACTTTGGAAATGCATGACATGGGGAATTGAGACCAGTTGCAAACGAGCTGTGTTGTTTGATGTCTGGCTCATAGTGGTCTGTTTGCTGGCTGTGAAGAGACATTCAGGGAAAGGCACTTTCCTCATGCCAGCCAGGAGGTCTGCTGCACACAGGAAGACAGGACACATCATTTGAGATGCAGATACTTCATCTACAATTACTTTTCTGGGCCATTGAGTGTGGTGCTTTAAATCACCAGTGTTTATGATTTCCTGTAATGAATGCTGTCAGCTTGAGAGATGGTCTTAATTGTTAGTAAAATAAAAACCATGGAGGAAATGTTTGATGTACAAAACTTGGGAGGTTTTTATAGCTCTTTGTTTTCCTGTCCCACTGCTATGGATACAGCCTGCATCAGCAGCATGAGAGAGTACTCTGACAAACTCCTGGCCAGTTTCTTAACTACATCCAGGTACCAGTATCCTTGAATTGGCTGAAGAGTCTTGTTATGATTATGGTTAAAGAAGAATATCTGATGACAGTATTAGGGCTTAAATGACTTTGCAGCAGAGGTATGAGCAAAGTAATAAACTTATCTCACAGACAGCTTCTTTCCCTCCTGATTTCTATTATTATTGCTCTTGATATTATTATTATTTCAACCATTCTGGTTGTTGCTTGAAACGAGAATAATGGAGGAAGCTGGAAGTGGGGCAGGTGCTTGCAATTCAGTGCATTGCTGCATTTCCTGAGAGCACATGCGAAGTGCACTCGGTCAGTTTCTCTCCCTTTGAGAAGGTCTGTGTGCCCTCCAGTGGCTACCAACAAATGGCTTTGGAACTAACTTCGGTTGTGTTTCCTTACACTTCTTTTTGATCTGTTGCAATATTAAAGAACATGTTGAGAAAGTTCCTCAGTTGACTTGCTTGAGAGTGATGGATCTGCAGTGTTCTCCTGGAGTTCTAGGTCCAAGGGGAAAGATTTTATAGTTTTTATTAATTGTTAGAGTAGAGTAATTTTAGCTGCTTGATGTGACTTCTGTAGTCCCTTACTGCCTGCGTGGTAGTGAGAGGTTCTTGAATAGGGGCTCATTGGGAAGGGAGGAACAGGAGGGGTGGGGGGAGGATGACCCAAGAAGGAAGGTGAAAAGAAGTCAAATATCATGATTTTTATAAAAATTGAAACATGAGATAAGTGTTAGAGCCATTGACTAGCTGACACCTGAGTCGTCTGTGAAATCAGTCTGAAATGAGATTGACTCATATCTTCAGTTTATTGTATAGATGCTGCAGAGTTTTGGCAGTAGTTTCCTTGACAGTAAAATTTCATCGTCCTCTGTCTGTTCAGTTGGCTGTCATATTTGCTCAGCAGAAAATGAGATTTTGGAAGTGGTATGTTTGTGTTTAATCTGCATCTAGCAGAGGAGGAATGGTGCTATGAATGCAGGGATAGCACAGGTTTTAAAAATAGGACAGTAAAAGCTTCTGAAGCCAAATCATCATAGGTTTGCTGGTTAGAGCTGTATTTGCATTTCAACATCCCTTTTTTTCACTTTGGTTCTAACGATATCCATTCACCTGAGTCTTTACTGCTGCCCTGTACCAGTGCTTTTTTTTCTTTTTTTTTTCCCCACTGTAGTTGTTTACAGTCAGCTTGATGATCCTCCTCTGCTGAAGGAGGCCTCTCCTTGGTCTCCCTCTAATCTCAGCTCACCATAGGTCACTTTACATTAGTCTTTGGGGAAATACTTCCTCTTGGTAAGATGTCTTAAGACCTTTAGCTTTTCAAATGCATTGGGTCTCCTTGCTCCCTTGGGTCTGGGCTTCATTGCTGCAGGATGGAAAACATGCTTTTGGTCCTGTGCACAAGAACTCTGCTCGGTCCAGCTGTTGGGATTGCTGCTGTTGTTGGGGAAGCTTTGCTTGCTTCTGGTGTAGCTGTTGGGGCAGCTGCATGCTGGCACTTAAAATAAGGACTTTCAACCTTGTTTTTATAAAAACAAATGATCCTCAGCCTTTGTGCTTGAGCTATTGATGGAAGATTTTGCTGTCATCTGTTTTTATGAAATGATTTTTTGTTCATTCCTTTCTGGATTTGGGGAGTAGATCAGCTGGCCAGAGGAAGGCAGGTTGAAACACCTCAGCTTTGTGGCGTGATAGTAGGATCACAACAGTGTATCCTACATTTCATGCTTGTGCTCTTACTCCTGTTGATGATAGTGCTGTGAAAACAGTTCAGCTACTTAAAACAAACAAGTAACTGGCTCAGCCAACATTTGTTCAGATTTTCTGGGAGACCTAAGTGCCCCAGTGGACAGGTGCTGGACAGGTTAGCCTGTGTCAAGATGTTGTATGAATACTCCTGTAACCCTAACTTATGCGTATCAAATTTACCCTGGAACAGTTGTCTCAAGCTTCAAAAAAACTGATTTTTCACTAAATTGTTTCTTGTGTTTTCTGGTGTGTGGACTGTACATGCAAAGGCAGCCTTAATTGTTTTTGTCTTTGGTAGGAGAGGTCTTGTACTTGTGAAAGCTAGTACTAGAAGCCATCAGGCTGGATTCTACCATGAATTGTTTTCTTGTGTTAAAAATCTGTGATGAGTGCTTTTGAGATACAAGTACTCTAATGACATTGTGCAGCATTTCTTTTAAGTCCATTAGGGGATGTTCAGAAAAAGTTTTTGTGCTACAGAAATTTTGAGTTTCAACTTGTTTCTCTTTTTCTTTTTTCTTTCTTTAATTAATTGCAGATCAGCTGGAGCGTGTGTTCTTACGTCTTGGCCATGCAGAAACAGATGAGCAGTTACAGAACATTATTTCCAAATTCCTACCCCCTGTTCTCCTCAAGCTGTCCAGCACACAGGAAGGAGTTCGCAAAAAGGTAAGGGTTCAGTTTACCATAAAGATATATTGTCCTGGTCAGGGAGAAGGAAATGCCTGTGATGTATCATGGTTTGCTATGCTTGGATGTTCTCTGTTGAGAAAATTACTCTTTGAGGAAATTTTATCATTACCGTAATAGAGAATTGGTTCATTACACCTGTTATAGCTTAAACAAAACAGTTAGTGCTTGTGTCAGCACGGGTTTTGCAGATGTGTGGAGGCTGTATTTGTTTCCACTTGAGGCCAGCTAGCTCCGAGTTAGCTTGGGAGCAAGGCTTGCTGCCATAGGGACGGTTGCCTTGGCTTCCAGGGCTGTTGTGCTTCCACCTGACTTAGGGCACATGTGAAGCAAGCTGCCTTCTGTGCACAAAATACCATGAAGCCATACTCATTGATGTCATTCACTTGACTGATAACTGGAATAAGAGCAAGAACCAAGTTATTTTGAAGATGGACTGTCATACCTACCTGAAAAAAATCAGTTCTGTGGTACATAAGACAGCTTTATCACAAAATATATCTAGGTACCTTAATATGTACCAAAAGTGTTTGGTTTTTGCCTGTAACCGGGCATAAGGAGCAAGGACCAAGCAGTTTTAGAGGTGGAATTTAATATGTAACTATCAGCATTCAGTTTCAGGGGAATTCAGTTTCCTACATTAGGTTTTAGGTCTGGTAATAGGAGTGGAGTGGAATGTTCTAGAGTAGAGTGCAGGTGAGGTGTAGGGGGTTAGTGGTGGAAAAGAAGTTTTTCATAAGTCCCTCTGTCTTGTAGAAATAGGGAAATGATCATACTGTCACTGCATTTATAAGTAGATTTCAGAACCTGCAAGTTACTGAAGCATAGATTTTTCTCAAAGTTTTGCACAAAACATGTCTCTAAGAGTGATTACATGAAAGTGGATCTGTTGAAATCCTGGATGTTCCTCTGACAGCCCTGGAGGACTCGAGACCCTGCCAGAGGGCTCAGAGACCTTGGCATCAGTCAAAGACACCTGTGCCTTTGATTTTAGCCCATGGAAACAATTACCAGTTTTGTGCAAAGAGTTACAAACTACAAGAGTTTGAATAGAATGATAGTGAATTTATCACTGTGTGAAAATGTAGAATTTTGGGGTTTTATAATGGTTCTGGAGGCAAGATGGAGGGATTTGGGCATGTCCTGTCCTTCCTCCTGTTTCTTCTTAGCCTCCATCTTCTGCTGTGATGGCATTTTTGGATTGGTTTAGAGTAGAGACAGACTGTCTAACATAGGTGATGTTAGACAAAAATTATTGTAAATAAAGTACACGTAGTTTTTAGCATAAAAAGATAACACTGCCCTGAGGGCAGTCAGTGTGCCTGAACCTGACCTGCCAGACAGATCTCGGTGGGTTGGAGAAGGAGTGTGTTAGATAAGAGAAAGTAAACAACCTTGAGAACGAGAGCCAAGGAATCCTGTCGTCTTCTTCGGTCTTGGGGCTGGGAAAAAGAGACTTTCTAACACCTTGGGGTCATCTCAACACCAGAGACCTCGTCATGGATCCATGGATGTCATGCCATTCCACTGTGTTTAAGGACAGATACTCCAACTCAGATGGGACTTTCTTCTGAATACCTGCTTACCATGTGTGCTTGAAGCTGTGCTGAAAGGCATTTAACCAGCTGGTGAAATTTCCTAGGGTATTTTTGTGTTATCTTTTCTCTCTAACCTGAAATCTATTGTCAGTTATTTGGGAGTGTTGGAAGATTCAGGAAAGGGGGAGGACTAGTCTTTTGAAAATTAAAGTTAAAGAAGCCTCTTGAAATCACAAGCCTACTTAAGGGTGTATTGTAGTGGTAGCCGTTAACAGTTTTTACATGAGAGTGAATAATGAAATAGAATGCTTTTCTTCTTCCTTTTAGGTGTTTAAACTCTTGATTTTCATTCTCACCAGATGTTTATAATACAAGCAATTATAGCGCTTGATCATTTGAACATGTTTCTTGAGTTCTGTCTAAGTATCTCCTACCCTTTCTCAGAGAGATCTTTGTAGACAGGTTTTTTTTCCTCTCTAAAATAGTATGAATTTGTAACTGTTGCAGTAAATTTACAGCAGCAAAATTTGGAAGCTGTCAGTGTTACTTAGTTTGTTAGTTTCTCTCTGATAAACAAAGTTTTGATCACATGCTTGCACTCAGCTCTGCAGTTTCTCTGGATTATAACTGGACATTATTTTGTTTGAGACCTAGTCATGGAATGGATGTAAAGATGGTGTCTAAGAGGCTGCTCATATGCAGCTCAGCATCCATATGGTTCTGCAGTTTCCATTTTGGGCTTCAGTGACAGCATATTATGACCAAGGCAATGATCCCTTGAAAACACAGGACACCCTGTTGCTTTGGCTTGAATTGTTTGAAGTCAACATGAATCTAGGAGTGGCTCTGACTGGTTTTGCCGCAACTGAATTGACTTCATCTAATTCACTTACATTTTTTTGAGAATCTAATGAAGTTTGCAAGCAACATGCAGATGTTCAGTGTGATTTCTCAGAATGGATAATGGTTCCAGAGTAGAAATTGTAGTTTTTCAATTTTCTTCATTCAGTTACGATACTTCCTTCAGGAGATTTACAATTGGCACTTTAATGATGCTAAGAAACTACCTAGTGGGATTGTAGAATCATGGGATAATTCAGGACTTCAGAAGGTCTCCAGACCAATCTCCTATTTAAAACAGTCCATTACAAGTTCAGTTTGGGATGAAGGTGAAGGTTTTATCAAGATGGGTCGTGGAAAACCTCTGAGAATAAAAACTGTACAAACCATCTGGGCCTGAACTTCACTGCTTGATAGTCTTCATCATGAGGGAATACCACAGTGCACCTCTCTTGTTTCTACACACTCTGGCCCCAGCTTTGCTTTGCTGTCTGCTCCCCTCGAGCATCTGCCTGTTCCCATTGGCATTGCTGCTGGAGCTCTCCCCGCCCAGGCAGGACTGCACATTGCTTCTGCCTGGCATTCACAGCACCCCTGTTGGCTTCTCCTCTTGTTTGGAGGATTACAGTTCTGTTACGTTCCACTCCAAACAGTTCTCGTACACTTATTTGATAACTTTATTATGGGTGTGGATGTTTTTTTTTGTCTGCTTTGTGAATTTGAGTTATTCTGCAGCTCAGTATAGAGCAGGGGTACAGATTTCCAAGCCAGATACAGTTTTGACAGATAGTAACCAAACTGTGGAGAGAACTGGTCATCTTCAGTAATCCTTTCTTTTATTTCTGTTGATAGATGTTATTGATTGTGGTGTGGTTTGGGACTTTGGTGTTTGTCTTAACAGTGGCATCGTTTCAAGATAATATAAATGATGGCTGCTGATTTCTTACAAATTAAATAATCAGTTAGATCAGGCCTGGTTTGCTTATACTAAGCCTGTCTAATGGATTATGGTTGATGATTAGACCCCAAATTAGCAACATTAATGGTGGTTCTTTCAAGTTTGTTTGTTTATTTTTTTTTTCCTTCCTGTCAGGTCATGGAGCTGCTGGTTCATCTGAATAAGCGCATCAAAAGTCGACCAAAAATTCAGCTTCCAGTAGAGACACTGCTAGTTCAGTATCAAGATCCTTCTGCAGTGTCATTTGTCACTGTAAGTGTTCTTCCAAGATTGTTTGCTGCTTTACTTTAGCAAGCAGAATAGTCTTTAAAGCTCCTGTATTTAGCTCTGTCAGTTTTCCTAGCAAGTATGTAATTGTTAATGAGGTTGATGTTTTAAGAGCTTTTTTTATATTCAGTTTTATAGTCTGGTGTCGGTGAAACTTGGTTTCATAAAGCATTTTGCTGTTCAAATTAGACAGCTACTCTTGATATTTCATGGTTGCGTGAATCGTCATTGCTTGTATTGTGAAGGGTCTGTTCATTGGTAAAAGCTGCATTTTGCAAGCAGCTACCAATCCTTATCCTGATATCTGCAGGATCAGAGTTTTACTTAAAACACCATTATCTCTTTGAACTCATGAGGACCTGTATTTTTATGTGGTTTTAGGGTCAGGACTGTAGCTGAGCAAGATGAAAAAAATGTTATTTTATAGATTGTGAAACTTTCACAGATTATTTCATTCAATCTAATTTAAAAAGTGAAAATAGTTTTATAATGTTTTTCCAAAACTATGAGACAGTTTACATTTAAGTTTTTATAGGTCTGTTGCAAATCATCATCATGAAACAAAAGTGAGTAAATCATAGGGAAACTTTGTACTTTTTGTTTTACTGTTAAGTCCTGTGTGTAGCATAAATTAAAAATATGACATGTTAGAAATGTATGGAGAAAAATTTAGTCTTTAAACAGCAGTGACATACATAAAAGTAGTTTTAGGTTGTCCTCAGCAAGTGGCTTTATCTGGAATTCACATTTTAGAAATGACCAAGACTTCTGGAGTGCATATGTCCTGTGGAGCAAAACAAACCATCTTGTTTAGAGACATACTTGACAAACTCTGTATTTGGCTGTACTTGTCAAAAGATCTTGTCGTTCGTGTATCTCAGCAATGCATATTCCTTTGCATCATAAGGCTTCATAGCATTTTAACTCAAGTGTCGTCTACAAAGTAGTGTAGTGTACTACAGCACTCCTCTTTGGCACTGCTTTCAGCCAGGTCATGGAACACAACTCTTACCTCTGCAGTTCTTGGCTGGATTTAGGTGAACAGCATGGTCCGGTATTCAGTATTGCTCTGCTGTGCTGTCCTGTCACTGGATGCTGACTGCATTTGCTGCTTTTAAATGAGGTGATTTAGAAACATGTTTTTAAGAGAAATATTGTCTATGCTGCTGACTTTGTATTTATTCAATATTGTATTCTATTTTATTTCAGAAATAGGTAAGAGAGATCATTACATTTGCTTTATTTTAAGCTGTTGCTTAGTTGCAGGTGCTTTTGGTGAAATTGACAGTGAAAAAGACATACCAGAGAGAGCTTTTTTCATTGTTTTTTTTCCACCTCTTAAAGCAGAGGCCCAGCAAGACCTGCTTGGACTAGTCCTTGCCGAGTCTTCACTATATGGTTGTCAATCTGATAGGTCTTGGACTTAAGAAATTGGTCTTGCAAAACATATGTCGTTTCCAATACCCAATTATGTAACAGAACATACAACGAGAGTTTAGGGAACACATACTTCTTTTCCATTGCTGCAATGTGCTTTTTCTACCCCTTTAGAATTTTACCATAATTTATGTTAAGATGGGATACCCCCGTCTGCCTGTGGAAAAACAATGTGAATTGGCTCCAACCCTTCTCACTGCCATGGAAGGGAAACCTCAGCCACAACAAGACAGGTATGACTTCTTAGTCTTGGAGTGAATTTTGTTGGTATTGATTTAGTAAAATAATTTATATTAGTTGTTTAAAGATTTCTTTTCCTTAGTGCTGTCTTCATGACTTAGGATGTTCTTGTCATGTACAATTTGGATCAGTAAATCAGTTATTTGAGTGGTACAAGAAATTGTTATGGTCTAAAGCTGTAATAATATACAGAATCTGCAGCAGCAGACTCCCTATATGATAAGAGGGACTGTTATGATGGAAGTGAAATGCCTGTCCATATCCCCCATGCATCTTCATCAAGTTCTGGTTTCCAGCTTAAGGCCAGACCTTCAGTAGATGCCCTCTGACCAGCTGCAGGAGCAGTGCTAGATGTCTCAGATTGGCCATTCTAAATTGAGAGGTAGTGTTTCAAGTAAGTAGGAGTTCTAGCTAAGTTGTAATATGTGAAAAAAAGAGTGTTGGGAACTGCTGTATACTAAGAATCTCTATGGGTGGTCCTGGTTCTTACCTACACTGAGATGAGTTTCAACTGTGTTGGTATTGCAAAATGCCATTAAAATCATGTCTTCATTCACTCTACATACTGTAATGGTGTAAAAATATTTTTAAATTACATTACTGGAAGGTCTTGAGTAAAATCTTGTTCCATTCATTAGATTAGTGTGAAAATACTTGAAGCATGTTTTTTCTCTGTTGAAAAGGCAAGTATATGAGTGAAGAGACCTTTGGAAAATCCGGCTGTACTGCTAGACGTTCGCCAGTGGGTCTTAAGGATGAGACAGCCCTATTCTGTATTTTGTGGCATAATTGTGAAACTGTCAAAAATCTGGACAAAGACAGTGACTTTATCTCTCCAGATGTCTGCATGCATGCAGACACATATATTCCGTTTTAAGGACATATCCTAATTTATCTTCTGCTTTCCATTTTTAAGTACATTAGGTGGTAAATGGAAGCCACTGGGTTGTGAATATGTTCAACTTTGTTAAGATTCTCTTTTTTTTTTTGCTATTAAGAAAGGGGTTTGTTGTAAAAGGTTTCTCTCTTGTATGTTATAAGTAAACAGGTGTGGTTTTTTAAATGGTTGCAGTAAATGTAATTGTTTTTCAGCCTAATGCATCTTCTAATACCAACCCTTTTTCACATGAAATACCCTGCTGAACCACTGAAAGCAGCAGCTTCTCCATTTAATCTTGCTGAAAAACCAAAGACTGTACAGCTGCTTTTGGACTTTATGTTGGATGTTCTTCTTATGCCTTATGGGTGAGTTGATACCAGTCTTCTCTAGCATTGATGTGTTCTTTATGTGTGAAACAGTACAAGCTACACCCTTGAAAACACATTTAAAGTGTGCTGTTACTTCCTAGCTCAAATGAAATCAGTAGAAAAGTACAAAAGAAGTTAATAATTGTAATAACGAGATAGCCAACCCTTTCAAAGAGAAACCTGACAAAAATGTGTGCCATCTTTCTGCTGTTGAGTTTTAAGGCTTACTGTTCTGAGATCATAAGCAAGAATAATGTCTAAAAACTTGTGCTTTCTAGAGTTGAACCTTTGAACACAATTGGTCTTCTGTCTGTGTTTTGGTGAAAAATGTTCAAACTGCAGTGATGTTGTCTTAGTGTGAACACTGTTTTTGAAAACAAGAATGTGCAGAACAATTTGAATTTACTGATCACTGCTTGTTAGGAGCCTTCTAGTGTCTAAAATCAATACTTTCTCAAAATGTTTTCCCACTAACTGTTTTTAGGGTGTTTTTGTGTCTTTGTATTGCTAGGGGAGCTTTTGCTTTGGAAAAAAAAATAGAAATAGTTTTGATGGATGAACGTGTTTCTGTTTTTTTTCTGGCAATATAAGTCTCATAGGATTGGTGCCAGTATGATCTATTTGATCATATTTCTTGCTCACCGGAGTGGATTATCCTGAAGGAATGAATTTAAAATAGCAAGCCCATGGTCTTTCTCCATGTCCATTTGTTGGGGGCCATGCTTTCCATCAGATAATTAGGGGAGCACTTCCCTTTCATTTGAATATACAGAATCTTGCATCACACAGTTTCAAAACCTGTTCTTCTGTTCATGATTCACACTCTTCAGTTGGCTCAGGTTAATTGCACTTAGTGTCATCCATTGCTGTAGCTTCAGCAGATGAATCCTTGGGCTTTCCAGTGAGACTTCAGTCCCTTCCACACTTTACTACTCTGGCCAAGCATGAGTTTTTAAATCACAGAATCATTTAGTTTGAAAGAGACCTCTGAGAAAACACTCAGAGACACTGAAAGTAGGAGGTGAACGTTTTAATTTTCTTTCCAGAAGGTGCTAGAGAGTGTCTTGAGTTAGCTTGTGGTTCTGGTTGTCTGTCTCTTGAAGTCTTGCTCCCTGGGGTGAAGCTGTTTGCAGTGGTTCACAGCTAATTTATGCTTGTTAGAACTTGGTCCATCATTTTCCAGTTGTGATTTAGCCTTACCAGTTTGCTGCAGTAAAGGAAACAGAAAGCTTAACTGTAGGGTTTAAAGCTCATAATAAAGTGTTTAAAGTTTTAACTAATGAGACTTGGAATTAATTCCTAATGTTGAGATTGTTTACCTTTTTGTTGCCTGTGTGCTGAATGCAAGGTGGGAGGCTGGCTGGGGCAAAAGAATTCTTGCTGGTCTCTGCAGTGCAATTTTGAGGCCATTTGGCCATCTTCCAAGGATACATGGAGCAGTGGTGTGGCTTTTATAAAAGCACGAAGGTGAGCACAGGGCAGCTGCGCTAGCCAGTCTTGTGAAAGAGCAAGCTCCATAAACATTTTTTTATTTTTGCTTTCCTTCTCTCCCCAGTATTAAAACTACCATTTTCCAAAACAATATCTCATTTATTATTTTACATCAGGATGTTTCCTGCCACTTGTGCTGCATAGGCTTCATTGTTTCCCGTGTTAGGTTTGTATTTTTTATAGAAATTGTACAAATGTTATTGGAGCTTTTAACATGAGTTTCATGTTAGACAGCATGAGTATTTAGTTCTAATACAAAATAAATAATTTTTTTTCTGGTTTGTAAGCTAAGAACTCTTTCTGGAAATGCCAGTGGACCCTTCCCTTTTCTAACTGAAGTTTGTTTTCATTTACAATGACATTGTTATGGCTCTTGCAGAATATGTGGGGATAATTGGCAGCAGAGCCTCAAATTCTATCTTATGTTAGAGTCATGGGATTAATTAGAGAAAAATAATCAAGTTGGACAATTTATGTGTCTTTCTCAATTCCAGAATCTAATTCAGCTGATAATGTGGATTGGAAAAGGCTCTAATAAAAATCTTTCCCTGCCTGCTTAGGTTTGTATTGAATGAATCTCAAAGTCGACAAAACGTGCCCTCGGCCCAGGGGTCTTCATCAAGTAGTGTGGGAGGTCCTGGAATCCCTCAGCCACCTCCAGGGATGAGCTTTTATGCAGCCAAAAGGGTTATTGGAGATAGTCCATGGACACCAGAGCTGCTAGAACAGGTATTTAGAGCTGTGGGGCTGGTCCATGGTGAATTGTGGGTATGCTAATGGGACAGTTGCAGATGGAGGAATGGAAAGCTGGAGGGAAAATATGTAACTGATTCTGACCAGGTCTTTAGTTGCCCTGAGGGAATTTACTGAGGAATTTTGCATGATGCCTTAAGGAATTTAGCCGGGGAGGAAGGTGATTGGGAAGCAGCCGTGACTGCAGCCTACTCTTGTGTTTTGCTCCGAAAGGTTGCAGCAGTGTCTTCCGAAGCATCCCTTTTCAGCAGTGGTGTAACAGAGTATCCCATAATGGTGATGCTGGTACTTGCTGCAGATGACTTCGACCGGAGTCAAGCTAAGAGAGGGAGAGCATGTGAACTTCTCCTTAAGCAAGCAGAAGCCATGATTTGAGAGAGCTGAGGTGCTACAGTTACTGTAACATCCGATTTCTTGTCAGTAACCCTGCTTTTCCCTGGTGTTGAACAGTGTAAGCTGGGGATAGTGAAGTTCATTGAGGCTGAGCAAGTGCCCGAACTTGAAGCTGTTATACACCTGGTTGTAGCCTCCAGTGATACAAGACACAGTGTTGCCACTGCAGCAGACCTTGAACTAAAGAGCAAGCAAAGGTAAGGTCTGGATGGTTGGAAAAGATGGTGTTAGTATTCCTGAAACAGCTATTGCAATGAATGTAGTGCTCCAGAGAGACTGTGCTGGAGGTGAGGAAGGCTGAGGTTCCCTGTATATGTGTGAAGCTGCCATGTCTTCCCACTGGGCTGGGAATTATGTGGTTTGCAGTCTTGCAGCTGGAAATGTCATTTGTCTTCAAAGATGATACTTTAGTTGTGTGGGTTTGATCAATTTTGGCATCACTTTTGAGCCATTTTCTTACCAAATCATAAAAAATAGTGGTGGTTTCCGCTATACACATTGCCCCCTGTGTATTATCAGTTGTCAATAAGGCTTTAGTAAATGATTCCCAGAAAAGTATACTTTCATTTAATTTATTAGGAGAGTAAAGAGACTAATTGTGAAATGGACCATAGTCTAGAAAGTTTGGCAAACACTGTTGTCAGTTATTACTGAAGCTTCTGCTCACCTGCAGTTCGCCCCTCATCATGTAAAAGACAATGCTTCTGTCTTTAACTCATCAAGAGGCCAGAGTAATGGCTGTTGATACTGTTTGCTGAGACATTGACAATGGGAGATTTGCTAGCTCATGTAGGAGGCTGGAGCAAGACAGGGCCATCTTTGAAATATGTAGGTGGCTTCTGTAGAAGTATTTAACATGGAGTCAGATTTTCCATGTGAAACTTTCTACAGCTGAAGTTGTTCAGGTGCCTCAGTCGTGACAGGGGAGATGATTGTATTAAATGATGAAGCATGATTAAGAAAGCTGGTCTCTCCTTCTTCTCTTATGTTTCCTTCTAATGAGAAAGATGTCCAGAGAGAAAAAGAACTGTGTGGACAATATGTAATGTTAAATGTCTTTTATAATAGACATTTATAATACCTGGTTCAAAGATTACTGATATTACCATGGTTCTGTATGTCTTGTTTCAGTAGCAGAGAAGGGAGCATGTAAGTTTCTAACAAATTACTTGCTATCATGTTGTCAGAAATTGTTAAAGTGTAATTAGTTCACATTCTTTATGAGTATATATTATGTGGATGTGGGAAAAGAGGTCAGAAGTCAAACTGTGAAATTCTATGTAAATTTTGGGACTGATATGAATATGATGCAAAATGCTGTATTTTAAGAAGTAGTCAAAGGTCAGAATCATAACGTGTTTTTGTTCAATATGGTTTTTTCCTTCAGTTTAATTGACTGGAATAATCCTGCTATCATCAACAAAATGTATAAAGTGTATCTTGGGGATATACCACTGAAAACCAAGGAGGTAAGATTTGCCTCCAGAGTTGTTTATCTTCTTAATTGCTGAAGAAGTAATATTAGTTGTCTTACTTTAAAAGTAAAAAACATATTTGCGTTTCTTTAATCTATCACTTCCTTTGATATCTGCTTTCACTGAATATTTATGCTATTTGAATAATTTTTTTCTCTGTGCCAGTGTGTTCTGATTTGTAGCAGAAAGTAATTTACTGTTGTCCAGAGATGCACTGTTTAATCTCTGTTTCTGACAGGGTTCTGTGCTGAAACCAGAAATGAAACGAGAGTCAGTCAGCACCCGTGTTAAATTAAAGATAGTTCCTCATCTTCTACGATCCCGGCAAGCTGCGGAAATGTTCCCAGCTAACATTCAGGTGATGCATATTTTCCAAAGCTACACTTCCTAATAAGTTTGATGATACAGTTCCTCCAGTACTTAGAATTAGGAAGCATTGTTACTGATGACAGTGTTTAAAGAAGAGGGGGAATGAAAATCTTTGAAAGTGAACCAGACACTCTGTAATCAGCTCCTTCCTTTTCGTCAGGTGGTGTACGATGGACTCTTCGGTGCAAACACAAATGCAAAACTGAGAAGTCTGTCTTTGCAGTTTGTACATCATATTTGTGTCATGTAAGTAGTTCAGAGAGCACAGTGTTTCTTAGCTATTTACCTAGAAGCCACTCTGTTTAATAAAGATATAACTGAACCAATGAGTCCTAAAACGCAGGGCAAGTAGGGGTTTCTTTTTACTTAATCTGGAAAGCTCAGTGTGTCTGTGCTTGCACACAGGAAGTTGTAATATCTGATCTTAACACAGTCGAGAGAAGTGATACTAGAGAACAACCTTTTCAGGGATGCAAAATATAATATTTTGTGGGTTTCTCTAATTGCAGTTGTCCAGACAGTAAAATAAAGCCCTTAGGTCCAGTGCTTTTAAATGGACTTACAAAGCTGATCAATGAATACAAAGAGGTAAGATGAAAATTTTTTTACTATAATTCTTCATGTGAATACAAGCAAAAGTTAAATTTATTTATGATGGGAACTGATGTATCTTTTTTTGTGTTTGCTTGAGAGGTTGCTGGAGAATATCTTTTAAGAATTTTGTTGGAAGAGAAGCAGATATTTTAAAATGCTATATAGCAAAACTGTTTTATTTATGTAACACTGATAGATATGTGCTTGGGCACCATTTGCAAAATCTATAGAAAGTAATATAGTAATATATTTATAGTAATATAAAGAGAGAAGTCAAAGTAGTATCTAGCTGCCCTTACTCTGGAGCACACAAGGACCTCAACTCTGGATGTTTATCCCATTGTGTTAAGCATCTGTATAGGCCTGCTTGTTATACATTCCAACCTATTTATCCAGGGATAGTATTACTGTGAGAAGGGTTTTACCAAAGAGAACTGCAATACTAGTCTGGCCTGATGAGATGTTTCCAGTGCCATTTCAAAAGTCAAATTCTCCATGATACTCCTACATGTACCATAGAAAGGGCAGATGTTGCAGATCACCTTTTCTGCAGCTTTAAGCTTCTTGCTCTTTGACCTTTGAATGTGACCTTCTGGCCTGAGTTGGCATTTGAATGCATGGGACCCTGCCATAGGGAAGGGAATGAAAAAAGAGGAAGTAAGCCCCTGTGTATAGTTGTGCTGTATTGGTCATCCACAGGATGCGTTTTGCAAACAGCTTCCTTTGTTTACAGCTGCTGTTCAGAGCCAGTGGTTTCTGCCCCTTTGCTACTGTTTCATATCCTCACTGAATCTCCTTACTTGTTTCTCTTGAACTAAAATATGGGCAGCTGAGACCAGAACAGATTTGCATTTTGCCACAATTTGCAGTTTCTCTATTTCTTAGACAAAAGTGTGCTCCCTTTGTTTCTATATGTTTTTATTCTTGGATAGAAATACTTTATATTTTAGGATTCTTTTTCCATGAAAGCCTGCTTGAGCAATTTTAAGACAGGATTTAAAGTAAATGTTTATTATAAAAGATATACCAGTGTGTATTTCTGGTTTTGCTAAATTCTGTTTATTGTTTTATTATTCAAGGATTCAAAACTGCTATCAATGGCATATTCAGCAGTTGGAAAGCTCTCCAGGTAACTGAAACATCATTTAAGCAATGGGGCATTGAACAACTTCTCCAGAGTAACCAGTTAATTTATCAGCAGCAAGTTTTATGCCATCTACCAATTTTGCAGTTGAGTGCGCAGTGCAAAGTGTTCTTCTTGTGACAACTTCAGAGATGTAAAAAGAAATACATTTTCAGCTGGTAGCTTCTCTAGCAGTGATTAATGGCAGCTCATGAATTATGCACAGAATTTAGGAAATGGTTCCCCATTCTGGATTGCCAGAAATACAAATTTAAGGAATGTACAGCAAAGACCAGAGTGCATGAAGCTAGGCAAGTGGTATGTTCAGTCATGTACAGGTGATCCAAGTGGTTGTCCATAAAATGTCTCACTTTCCAAACAGTGTTAAGGGAGGAAGAATGTGTTGCTTTATGGTGGGAATGGATAAGATAGAGCAAACTGTCTGTGCTGGCACTAATTATTTGACACTTAAAATTTGGAATGAGGGGAAGACCAATGAAGTGTGAAGCATTTCAATTTAATAAAATAAAAGCTTCATGGATTAAAATATCTTGTTTCAGCCGAATGCCTCAGCTTTTTACCAAGGATATAGCACTGGTACAGCAGTTTTTTGAAGCCCTATGCAAGGTGGGTGCTGATGGGGCTTTGGGAAATCATTATTTTCTTCTGATTTTGCTGGATTCTTGACACTATACACTGTAAAGTGAAAACTCTTTGTTTTTTGCTGCAGGAAGATGCTGATACTAGGCTTGCCATTCAAGAGGCATTGTCTATGATGGTTGGAGCATATAGTAACTTGGAAGGAGCCCAGCATACCTTGATGGAAGCTCTTGTAGCTTCTTATTTAATAAAGGTATTTTCAGTGCAGTCAAAATCACATACCTTAAAAAAAATGATTAATTGTCTTCCTGTTTCCTGACACTTCCTGTTAGATAATTCTGGATCAGATCTTCCTTTTCTTACTGAATGTATTGGCCTGTCTGGGAGAAGGCAGGGTGTGTATGCTCAGATAAAATATTTTTAACATGGCTCGGTGATGCCAAGTTGGTAATACTGCAGTTCTCTGTTGTTGTTCTGTTTAGCAAAAAACCAAATCCATTACAATTGCATTGTATGTTTCTCATAGTCTTCTCCTTAGAAAACTTCAAGAAGTAAATGCTTCAGGGACAGACTTCTAAAACACTGTGGGACATGGAGATTTTGGTAGAAAGGATCATTCACTGCTAAGTGGGGTTTCAGCAGGCTGTGTGATATGTGACATAAGGCATCTGTGGACCTCTCCAGGAGCTTAGCCTTGAGACACTAAATCAGACTTGACCTACTCATATTTTGAGTACTTTGTTTGTGTTCAGAATACACCAAAGGTCTGGATTTTCAGAAGGAGCAAGTATTGTATACTCTCTGTTTGCATGAGTACCCAGTCTGACTGTGAAGGTTGTATGTATTTCTAGAGTAAGAGATAATTTTCATGCTGACAACTCCTTTCCTCAAGGGATCTAAATCTCCAGGCAGTACCTTTTTGAGACAATGTGTACCTTACAGACACAATCACCACCATAAACTGGTATTTCTTTCCCACCTCTCCTAAGCATAGCTCTGTTTTCTGTGGCAGGATGATATATGTCAGTTTCATTTCAAAACTGCCTGGATGGAGCAGTTCAGTTTTTCAAGAATTAGTATGATTCCCTGAAGTGTGTATGTGTTTAATTAAACATTTAATTCCCCATTTGTGTATATATGAGAAGTTTGCTTTTCTTTGCCCTGTCTCGTGCTATATGAACTGTAAGCATGAGTAGTGCCTCAAAATCTCTAAACTTTAAATCATGTTGGTACCAGAGGTCAAAAAAAATGACTGATGTACAAGTGGTGAGTGAAAGTCATTACTGCTGTCATTTAAGACTCAACCATATGTTTGTATCTTTTCCCTTTAAGCCTGAAGTTCAAGTACGTCAAGTGGCTGTAAAATTTGCCAGCACAGTGTTCCCTCCAGATCATATCCCTTCCAGATACTTACTCCTGTTAGCTGCAGGAGACCCGTAAGTTGTTTTCCTTTATAAATTATTTTCTCATATATATACTTATGTATGTTTGTGTATATGTATATATATGTGTCTACATACATATATATGCATATGCACACACACATGTATATACATTCATTATAATAGATGTATATTTGCATTAAATATGAATACATGTATCTGTGTGTTCTTAAGTTAGCACATAAATAACTTGAAGAAAATTAAATATGGTAATTTGGAAATCGAACTTCTTGACATTGTCATGGAGAACTGTTACTCTACTCAGTGACAGTCTTGACATTGTTTTTCTTGTTTCAGATGAACTGAGTCACTAAAGCATTTCATACTAATGATCAGTTGCAATTGCAAAAGTAAAAATGCATTAACTGAAATCACTTTTACAGTGTCTAGAAGTTATTTTTTCCAGGTAAATTCTGTCAGTCTGTTTTTAGCTTGTATTTGCAGAGAGTTGAGCATGCAGTTTTGAGAGTTGCCACTCTCTGCTGAAGAGTAGGTGACTCCTTAAATTACAGTAATCATTTCATTTGCAGTTTGCTGTTACTGCAACGTAAGTGGTGGGTTTTTTTCCCCAGTTTATTTTCATTACTCAAATTTTGATGAAAGCAGCTGTTGTATAACTAAGGAAAGCTAAGCAGATTAGCTGCAACAACCAGCTCTGTCATTGCAGTGTCAGCACTGTTTCAGGAGTAGTTATCTATTGTTAAGTAGATAATGATAAATCTAGTAGGTGGCAGCTGAAGCTTGGCTATAGGAAGTGATAGGGAGAAGTAGCAGATAGGAAAACCAGGATGTGGGAACCAGAAACTGATGGTGAAACCTAGAAAGATGTAGGAGGAATAGAAGTGAGCTCATCCAGACAGTTTTGCAGAGAGCACTCAGTACTATCCCTTTTTCTTTCCTGTCTCTAAAATAAGCAAATATTAAAAGTTGTAGTGGAAGATTTTTTTTCTCTTTCTTTCAAAAAAAAAACCAAAAAAACCCCCACTTCTCATTTAAAAACGGTTCTCTCTCTCTCAGCTTCCCAACATATCTTATTGCTCATTAAAGGCTTTTTGTTCTGTGCAAATAATGTCTGTTTCTCATCTTTTCATCTGAAAGGCGGGAGGAGGTACATGGAGAAGCCCAGCGAGTACTGAGAACATTTTCTGGAAAAAATGAAAAGGAGAGTTCTGGGAAGCAGATGCCTTCTTTCCCTGAAATGGTCCATTACATTCAAGACAAGGTACAGTGCTTCTGACACAGTATAAAGACAAAGAGATATGTGAATCTCAGGCATGGGATAGGTGTGGTCTTGCCTTCCTACAGCTGCCCCAAGGAATAAAATTAGTGAAAATCAAAATAAGGACTACGCATAGTATTTCATTGCCAAGATTACCACTCGTCATCACTTTCTCCTGGCAGTGATTGCAAGAGATCCAAGTATTAAGTAGCGAGACAGATCTTCTAATAAAGGGAATGTTTTGCTTTCTTGCAATTTGTGCAGTTGATATGTGGAATGAGGAATCCAGTTCTCAAGGGGTATAATCCAGCATGTTTTACAAACTCAGCTCCTGAACGTGCAAGAAGACTACTTTTTATTTGGCTAAAATATTGTCTGTGTTACACACCTCTGTGTATAGTAGCTGTACTAGGCTTATAAGCAGTAAAGGATATGTGGAGAGTCACTGACAATATTTTTTCTTATGATAGCTTACCTTTTAAAAAATGTCAGAAGTATGTAATTTTGAAGCACATGTGATTTAGCATGAGATCTGTGATAGCAGAATGCTTACACCTTAGAGATTTCTTTTGAAATATGTGCTCTGGTGGTCTTGTACTCTACTAATACTCTGAAGTATTTGAAGCTCTGTCAGAAAACTTGCTTTTTTTGTCCAGAATGCTGATTTCTTAAGTAGATATAAAAAAATTAGGAAACCAAGATTCAGTTTTAGATAACACTCTTAAATTCTGTTGCCCTGTAGTTTTGAAGTTTTCCTTAACATTCATAATGTCACTAAATAATTTTGGATCAGTGTAGTTCAATCACAAGTGACAAAAGCAAGAGTCCCTCAGTCATGGGGGAATTACAATGTTTTTGAGTGCTTTTCAGATCTTTGTGTCCTGAAGATGTATAAAAAATCCTAGAAGTATAATTATTTGTTTAGTTATGTCAAAGTGTGATTTTTCACATACTATAATAATCTGTGACGTTTGGAGATGCTTGAGAAGTTTGTATGCATTACTTGACACAATTGACTGAGATGAAAAATTCATGATTTAGTATGATCCTTTTAAATTCTTAAGTGCTTCTTGTTTCCTGAAAGGAAGAAAGAAGGTTGTACTCCTTCAGCCTCCCCTGCTATTCCCTCTCATGCATTCAGAGTTTTCACTTTCTGAATTGGTGTAAAGTAGATGGAACTGATATTACCAAGTACACTGTGCCCTTTTTATTACAGAGCTGTTACACATTTTCAGTTGTTAAGTGGAGTATTAACACACTCATATCAGCAAAATTTCACTGAGCTTTCCAACATCTCTGTTATTATGTGTCTGAATGGTCCACTCTTACTGTATTCTGTTGTTTAGGCCACTCACCGAATGAAAACTCCAGCTAAATATATGACTGGAACTGCAGCGTTACCTTTTAATCCTGCCACATTTGGAGAGGTAATTGTCTGGTTTTACTTCTTCAGATATGGGTACCACTGTTTATCTAGATGGCAGTCTAAGAAGCTAACAGGTTCTATAAGTCACCCTACATTCTAAAATTCTTTGAAACAGATGTTGGGATTAACTGTCCATCCTTTGTCCTTAAATGGCAGTCCAAACAAGATTGTCATGGGCGGTTTGGGAGGAATGCTCACAAGAGGGTTGCTCCACTGAATGGAGTAGCATTAGATACAGACAGGCAGTCCTGTGCAGAAGTCCCATTATGTTCCTTGGGGCATTTTTCGTAACAGAATCCCAGGATCCAGTGATCTGTAGAAACAAACTGAAAGGGGAAGTGAGATTTCTATTAGCAATGTGTCGGGTTGCATTTGTACACATGCCAAATTGGTATAGAGAACAGGCTGAACTTCCTGCAAGGAGTTACATCAACTGGTGATAAACCAAAAGTCTGTATATGATTTAATCTTTAGGAAGTGATGTAGGGTTGTCAGGCAAGAGGTCCTAAGGTTTGTTACACTTTATATTTGTTTCTGTCTCTATGCTAACTTTTCTGTCTATATTTGATAAAAGAAAAAAAAAATCCATTTTGGCTACACTGAGTACAGTATATTCTCTGCTCTTTTGTTTCCTGCATGGTTTTTCAAGTGCTTACGCATTCAGGATCCTGTTTTTTTTATCTTCTCTACTTAGATAGTTCTCTATCTGCGGATGTGTCTTGCTCACAGTGCCGGTGTGGTGCCAACCTCACAGAGCTTGGCAGATATGCAAGATCATGCTCCAGCCATTGGACGTTACATAAGAAACCTCATGTCTGGCAACCACTTACCTTTCTCTTCCTCTTCCTCCTCCTCCTCCTCGAAAAGTGCAGAAACCAACCCTGTATATATATATATTGGCCTTCTTCAGCAGCTCTTAGCTGGTGTTGGAGGTAAGAAACTGTGTGCAGCAGTATCCTGAAGAAATAAGTGTCTTCTCCTACAACTCCTATGAGTTGTCTTGTTTTCTGAACTTGGCTTCAGCAATCATAGAGTTGAAACACAGACTATATACTCTTTCATTTAAACTTGTTTTCTTCTGTGCTGTTTTGTAGATGGGAGAAATCATAACTGTAAAATTGTAGCATCAGTTGACATAATAGTGTAAAATTGTGAAGCCATTGTATATAACAGCTTCTTCACCAGAGAATGTTGTGTCTTCCTCACTCTGATAATAGCCTATCTACCACAAGTGTAGTCTAAAATTTGAATGCATTTTGAACGAATTGCTACTAGACTGTTTGCTTTTATTAGAATCCTAATATGTCTGAGAAATATACCTTATTATTCTGTATTGTTTGTTGTTACTAGTGATTAACAAATAAATGCCTGAAATGCCCTGATACTTCTTTACCTCTTTTTAGCACTGAATGTTACATTATTATAAATACTAGAGCTATTTAATAACCTCATTCTTTAATTATTGTTTAGGTTTGCCAGTCATGTATTGTCTTCTAGAAGTTGTTTCAGTGTATCCAGAAAAACTAGCCGCCAGATTTGTAGACAAAATGGATTGGATTAAGGTATTGTGAAAACCCCTTTTTTGGTGTTTTTCTGGGGGATGGATGGAATTTGGCCTTAGTAAAATCAGGCACGTTTCCATGATGAAACAGTGTGTTATTTCCAAACATGCATTTGATTTGAAATCTGGTATTTCTACTCATAGTCAGCACCTCATGAAATGTTGATGTGCCAGGATGGGGAAGATTATTTTTTGGTTCTTCTACATTACTGTTTTTGTTCATTCACTTACATGTTCTAGGTAGTCTGTCAGCTATCCTAGGTATAGTCATCCGTTTTTTTCTCTGCAGAAGAAAACTGAAGACAATGTTCTGCACATTTTTGACAGAGTGAATGTTTTCATGGGAAGATTGAATGACTTCTCAGATTATGAGATTAGTTACATCCCTGGTTGTTTCAGGGACCTTCCTCTGGAGATGTTTTTTTCCTATTTATTAACCCCAGACGAAAAAAAACCCCATATATTGGAGTCTGCTTGGGAATAAGCCAAAGGGAAATCTGTGTTCACTGGATTCTTTCCTCAGGCAGCTCTCTGCTTTTTCATTATTTGCCTCAAACACCTAGGGTTTTTGAAGGTCTTACAGGTTGCCATTGCTTTCACTGGGGCAATCTGGCAGAAACAAATACTTAGTCAAGTATTAAAAAATATTAGAATTTGTTCTAATAGCTTCTCCTGATGATATCTGTGCTGCATTGCGCTGTATGTAGGTTATTACTTCTCATTTACGTGCAGGTATGAATTGCCCAGGACAATACTTGAAAACATTGCCCTTTTCAGTATTCCTCATCATTTGTAGGAAACTTTTCTTTGTCCTTGGCCTAGTGTCCATTTGCAGAATTAAGCTTCTAGAGGTAGTTATTGATAGTACTGAGTTTCAGAAATAGTGTTGTAAATCATATTTCATGTGGTTTTGCCTTGCCAAGTGAAACAAACAGGTTGAGGGATTTGTTAAAAGTCAGATATATGATCTGATGCTATATTGAAGTTAACAATACATTTCATGACCCTGAAGGATTATTTCTTGTTTGTTTGCGTGGGCTGATTTTGGTTTCTTTGTGGTAGCCCAAGGCACTCAAAGATTTGGGTATGAATTTTTCATGGGAGTGCGTTGCATTATACGTCAAATTGCTGGTAGAGGTAAGATTATGTCTTAACAAATTACCCAAAGCTTCCAAAATTTAAATTTTAATAACTTATTTGGACAATACAAGATCTCAAATTGGGTAATTTTGCTTTTAGAACTGTGATTTCCTGACACTTTTTTTGGTTGCATTTGAATTGCTAACCTTCTTGAGGTTTTGAAATTCCCTTTGATTAATAAGATGGCCTGGTAGCCTCCAGCAGCTCAGGGAGAGTGTAAGTGGTTTAGGGTATGGGTTTTTTTTGGCACAGTATGAATGCAAAACCTGGAAGCTCTTAGCTAAAGACAAAATTCAGCCAAGAATTCAATGTGCATAGTTTTGACACACAACTGGTGGGTGGCCCTCTTATGGCTAGGGATCTTCTTTCACCAAAGTGCTCAGTGTGTAATGAATGCTTTGTTGAATTGAGGGCTGTGTTTCTTATTAAGTGATAATGCTGTTGGTTTAAAGTGTGCTTTCTGAATTAAGAACTGTTTATGTATCTCCATGACAATTGTCTTTGTATATTTAGGAGGTCTTTATGAACAGACTAAGTAAGAAGCTGCTTCCACATTTTATGGCTTGCTTTCTTTTTTTTAAACTCCCACAGAACTTGATGAACACTAACAAAGAGGAAATGCGTGAGCTTGCAGCCCTGTTTTATTCTGTAGTGCTGTCTACCATGTCTGGAGATGAGCTTAGGGCATCCTTGGAGCAGCTGATCAAGATGACAAAAGACAGCCATGTAACTACCTTCCTTTGTCTGCTTCTTGTTTTTTCTCATGTCATGTAACTGATAGGATATTTGAATCTCACCATGTGTCCAGGATGTATTAACCTTAATCTGGGTGTAAAATTAACTAACAGGCTTCCAGTTGGATGGTGAGAAGGGATTTTTGTTGTAGGTGAGTGCAACAGATCTTTAAATAAGTTAATCCCTGAAGCTGTTAAGGTCAGTAGGAGGATTTCATGGAGGCGCATTCCAAGCAAAGCACTGTCATGTGTTTAACCAGTTTTAGCCAGCTAAATAGCCACATCCCGTTGAGTGGTAATGGATCACACTACCTACCTCAAACTGCTTGCCTGTTCCTTATTCCTGAGCACTCACAGAGTCAAGAAAATTTTTAACTTGTTAAATGTTCAGCTCTTCCCTCCTGAGCCATAGTCACCTACTGGGTCCTCACCACTTCAGGATCTTGTGCTGTGTTAGCACTGTGCCTTCTTCTCTCTTGCCCCACATGGACTGCTCAGCAGGCCTCCACAGCTGTGTCTTTATATGCTGGGTTTACCTGTCTTCCCTTCTCCAGCAGCTCCTTTTGCCTTCCTTTATTCTTATTTCTCCATTTTGCCACTGCAAGCAGGGAAAAGGAGTCGTGAAAACAAATTGGTCTGGTTTCTGTGCTAGTGTGTCTTGAATCCTGCGTGGGAGGGAAAGCAGTAGTATTTCCAGGTTCTGTTTCCCAAAAATGGTTTTGTATCAGTCTCTCTAATGGACTTAAAGGGCCACCATTTTACATTGCAGGTAACAGGCTGACAAGAAGTGCTGGTTGCTTTATGTTGTAGTTAGCAAATGTAATTTATTTTGAATTTGTGAAAACTCTGTGTGTGAGCTAAAGCCATGCCATTGCTCAGTTTTGTGTAGGGCACAGCTCCTGCAGTCATGAAGTCAGTGTAGATGGGTCCCAATCCCCCACTGCTTTCAGCCCCACTCACCCATGTGAACCATGAAAGAAAAAAAAAGCAGGGTGTTGCCATGCGTTTGTGAGTCTGAGTCAGGTAGAGCTCTGACTTGCTGCTACTGTACAAAACCATTTGAATTTGTACACCTAGGAGTGGTGATGATCCTAGTGTTTCAGTAAGGACTGCAGTGGGAATGGATAACTAAAGTGGAGATGGAGGAGGATCCATCTTCTGCTGGCTTGCCGCAGTGAGACCACATCAAGGAACAGTTCCTGGTGGCCAGGCTCTAGGTTGAGGATCCCATTGTGGCACCACAATTGCACCGGTGCAACATTTGTGGTGTTAAAAAACAAGAGGTATAAGCTAATGCAAGCTTAAGCTCCTGCACCCCTCCCTTTGGTTTTTTTTTTCCAGTTAGGCAGCATTTGAGTCTCACAGCCTTGTTTCTCCACAAAATCCTTTTGCTAGAATTCACTTACAGGAATAAACATGGTCATTAAATAGTTCCAGCACCAAATCAGCCTTGGAGAAACTGGTATTCTTGACATTTACTTGTGTTGATCAGATTTCACGATTTGTGGCTGCCAAGCTGTAGAGGCACGGCCTTCAGCATGGGCCACGTCTGAACTCAGCCGTGTAGAGCAGATGTAGAGCGATTACCCTTGACTGCTTTTTACCAAAGAGTACATTTTGTCCCCTTAGTCTGAATATAGTCTGGTTTTTAACCAGAGACAATGTACTTTGGGGGCTTTTTTTAAGTCTAGCTACCAAAGGGTGTCTTTAGGAATGTGAGTGCTGGTGATAAATTTCTAATCTGTCCTTCTAGATCTCTTTCAAGTTTTGTTAATGAATCTTAAAGATTCATTAGTGCTCTCCATCCATCAGAGAGCACTAACAATATCAAACTCTCTGTTGTTTTATTATGTGTTAGAGCTCTGCATTCTTCAGGGCACCTTCTGGCTTGTCCATATGTGTTTTTAAATCAGTGCTTTGTGCAAAGTGTTACTTACTTTGAAAATGATATTTTTTTGCACTGTTGGTGTTGTCTGTAGAGCCCGGAGGTCCAACATGGATCCTTGTTGGCTTTGGGATTTACAGTAGGAAGGTACTTGGCCAAAAGGAAAATCAGAACAATGGAGCTACATGACATAGAACAGCCAAACACTTCAGTCATGCCAGATCAAGAACAACTTATAAAATCGACAACAGAGACAATAGGTAAATTCCTGCCTAAGACTTTGCTGCATTGTAACAGTTGTTTTTTTTCAGTCCACCCCAGGCTGAGTATTTTGCTGAGATGCTCAGCCTATAGACAGAGTAATGTTGAGTTCAATTTTTGTGATAGAATTTACAGCTTGTAAGAATATAATCTGTTTAGATGTATGGACATTTCAGCAAAACCTAGGTGGACTTTGTAACTTGCAAACCAACAGAGTACAATCAGGAATTATATTATTGCCTAGATTCTTCTCAATGTCTCCTTTCACTCCCATTTTTTTCTAACATAATGCTTCCTACCAACTGTAGAGGAGATTAATGCTTTGCTTCTTGCATGGGTAAAATACAAGTGCCTGTCCACTGCTAAATAATAATCGGAGTCATCCTGGTTTACTTTTCCCTGTAGGTTCTTTTTTGGACAGTACCTCTCCCTTCCTTGTGGTGGGTGCTTGTATGGCTCTTGGAGAGATTGGCAGGAATGGCCCCTTGCCAATCCCCAATGAAGGAACAGGATTTACAAAGCTGCAACTTGTTGAAAACTTACTGGCCCGAATCCCTTCCAGCAAGGAAACAAATAAGGCAAGATTTTTGTAGTGTTTGTGTGATTCCTGTTCATTTCTTGAATGCTCACTAGGTATATGTATTACATGCTAAACTCAGCCTTGTTTTTTAAGGGAATGGGGCTTTTTGTTGGCTTTTGTTGGTTAGGGTCTAGGTCTTTCTAATATTGTTTAGCACTGATCACTTGTGCTTTCTATAGTCATAACTAGAGGCTTAAGAGATAAAAATATGAATACTCTTCATTTTAATTCAAGAAAAATGGGAATATCTTCTTTTGCCTGCATATAATCCTCAAAGGTAACAGGACATTTGTTCTGATCTACTTTGGAAAAGAGGTGCACTGATTGATATAATAAGCTGCTTGCATGTATATCTGATACCTTGAGTGAAACTTCAGCAAGGGTGAGAAGTAGTGGGTTTAAAGTGCATCTTATGGACTTACAGGAAGGTTATATGATGGTGTTATTTTTGTTTATATTTAAGATGAAGGAACGAGCAATACAAACATTAGGTTACCTCCCAGTGGGAGACGAAGATTTTCCCCACCAGAAGCTACTGCTGCAGGGTTTAATGGATTCTGTGGAGGTGAGACACTTGTCAGTGTATTAGCCTTTATACTACAGTGAATATTTCTCTTCGGGTGCTTTTTATGTACTCTAGAGCCAGATTTACAAAGGGAGTTGACTTTCTGTAAAAGTGCCTCTGGGTTTTTTAAAACTGCCTTGAAATAGAGAGCAGAGATAGGCTTGGGGCTGGTACAAGGCTTTATGCCACAGTTTAAAAACTTGCTAGTCCAGGTCTCTGCCTCAGTCTGAACAAATACTCATTCCCCTCTAAGAGGCTTATAGATTTATTTTTTTGTACACTGTATATTTAAAATATCCAGAGCTTATATTATTGAAGCCTTAGGCCTGTACTTTGGCCTTCAAAAGTACCCTGAAAGTAGGTAATATGAATACCTCTGAGCTACATTAGCTAATACAACTCATTTGAATTGGAAGTTTATAGAAATATATATATATATATATATCTTGTCCATCTAAATTCATTATTGAAGTACGCTGCATTCTTTTACAGTCCTTCAGAGCTTCTATACATATTGCAATATGCTAGATAACAAAATTAAATAAAAAAAGCTTTTTTAGTACCCTTCTTCCTTGCTGATACTGACATAGGATTCTGCATTGTAGACATGGCTGTTGACTATCAGACAGGCCTGCTTTGCTGAGTGCTCCAATTCTGATCTGATCAAACATGCAAGAACCATAGAATTATAGAATAGTTTGAGTTGGAAGGGACCTTAAAGATGATCTAGTTCCAACCCTTCTACTGTTGACAGGGCGAGGACACTTCACACTAGACCAAGCTGCTCAGAGCCCAATCCAACCTGACATTGAGCTCTGCCAGGGTTGGGGCAGCTATGAGTGACCTCTTCCAGTGCCTCACCACCTTCACAGTAAATAATTTCTTCCTAATAGTTCATCTAAGCCTACTCTCGGTTTGAAACATTTAACCACTTGTCCTATCACTATACTTAGGTGACTAAAAATACTGAGAATACTGTGTACCCAAACAACGAAAGATGTTTCTGGGTACCATGTTTTCCCCTGTAACTGCATGGGGATTTTACAACTTCCTTTATAAAAAGTGTACTTGAAAAAAACTTATTTGTCTTAGATTGCAGGAAGCTAAGGGCTTAATTCTCCAGGAACCTGAGCGTTTTGTGCTTCTAGAGCATAAGGAAAACTATCTAGGAGATACTGAGCAATTATGGAAACCAGTTCTTATAACATAAAATTCATCATAAGTACTGACAAGAAAGTGGCATATCTTGTTCCTGAAGGCTCAGAGGATAGTGTAAGGAGGACAGTGAAGCAAAACAAGTACCATCTGAATTATTTTAATGTGAAGAAAAAGTTTCTGCATCTTTTAAGACATCAGCTTCTGGATGGAATTACAGGAGACTCTTTCAATGCTCCCTATTATAGTTAAGCCATAGTAATTTTCACTAATCACTATCAGCATAATTTTAATTTTGTTTTATTTTCATTTTATTGAATTCTTTCTTTTCACCAAGTTGAGCTTCTGCAGAGACTAGTAAATACTTTGTCAAAGATAAGCTTTTAAAAATGTGGAAATTTAGCTTTTATCATTCATGTCAGACAGTTTGGCATTGCCTCATTTTCCATCAACTTCAGTGGGTCTGAGGTGCCACATAGTCTCAGAAGCTCACCAGATCTTACTGTAAATTGGTGCTGAACGTTGGGACTGAGGTTGAGAGGCTGTGGTCTTGTGGATTAAGTGCCAGAAGTTTTGGTGTATGCTTCATTAGTACTGTCAGTGATGCTCTGATGTGTTTTTTAGGCCAAACAGATAGAGCTGCAGTTCACTGTTGGTGAAGCTATTACCAGTGCTGCTGTTGGAACCAGCTCAGTGGCTGCGCGGGATGCATGGACTGTCACAGAGGAGGAATATATCCCTCCTTCAGGTAGGTCTTCCTAATGCAGGGGCTGGGTTGGGAAATGTCTGGGCTAACACTTAGCTCCAAAGCTTCATTTTTGTGGTGTTTGGTTTATAACAGAATACGCAAGAGAGGTTTTGTGTTTGTGGTTATATACAGGTTGTTTTACCTCGTCATGTCGGTCTGCTCAGAGGGCAGAAGACTTCATTCATAGGCTGTTTAAATAGCTGCTTATGTACTTCATTGCCACTTTGGCTCTGTGTTTGATTTTTTCTTTTTTTGTTTGCCATGTTGAATTGCTTTTGGGGTTTTAATACACAAATCTTTAAAAATACCATTTTAAACCCTGAACAGGAAAATAGTGTTCTAAAATCAAATCGCAAGTGTTTTCCAATAACTTCAAGTGATGCAATTAAGTGAAATTTACATGCAGTAAATGCAGAAATTCTGTTAAAATACCTGCAAACACAACGTTTTAATTTTGTGAGACTGGTCTTAGATGTGCAGTGTACAGAAAGCTGAGCATGTGGTAAAAATTAAACCTTGCTATTGCTCCAGAAATTGTGAGTCTTAACAAAAAAATAAGTTCTGCCCTGAGTCTTAGGCAGTGTGAATGGTACCTCTTCTTGGCCACAGGCTCTAAAACATGTTAATGAAGAGTTAGGAGGATTCTGCATGTCTGTTATTTATTCTACTATTATTACTTTCCCAGTGATTCCAGTGAGTTCCTAAATAAGCAGAGATTGAGGTGTCATATGAGTACTCTTGAGTTCATTAGGTTTTGCATTATTTCCATTTAAATGGCTGGGCACAGTTCTCAGAGTTCCTCTCCTCCACCTTTATTTTTTTCATATAGATTTGAAGGTGAATGACGTGGTGCCCTGGGTCCTAGACCTTATTTTGAACAAGCACATCATCAGTCCCAACCCACATGTTAGACAGGCAGCTTGCATCTGGCTTCTGTCATTGGTGAAAAAGCTGAGCACCCACAAAGCAATTAAGGTAAGAAATATGCCTTTTTCCTAACACTGGCTCCTTGTCCCTATTTTTGCTTCTCATCTTGTTTCTGTCCCTTCCTTCCCCTTCACTTCTGTTGTCTCTTTTCTCCACGTGCTGCAACAGTCCTTACTGAGAGGTTTTTGAGACATGGCCTATCTTTTGTTTCTGGAGGAACAATCGATCTGGCAGATGAACAAGGGTGCTTGTCACCTTTGTAAACATCTGACTTGCATCCAAGTCAGAGTAATCTCAATGTAAATAGCTGTTGTAAGATGATGTACCACTACATCCTCCCTTGGGAAGAAGAGTTTGGTATCTGTATAGTGTTTAGGATTTATATTTGAATAATATTTGCGAGGTCTAGGAGGGGAAGCAGAAGGAGAGCAGAACTTAAGTGTTTCATGGTATTTATCTTTGGTACCCAAGAGCAGTTACAATGTGCTTTGTGTGCTGTGTATCTTTGGTACACTTTATGAACTTTAAAGTGCTTGTCCATAATGAGAAAATGTGAAAAGTCCTATACAAGGACTACATAAAACATTCCCAACCAAAATGACCTCTATCTGCATAGAGTTACTATGGACTGCCATGGGATCAAATGACCATTTTGTACTCTACAGGTATTGATAAAGAGCTTTGAGGCAAGCTGCTTTGCAAATGTAAATTTTTATATATAAAACATTGCCCCATATTGTACTTAACTAAACTGTGCACCTTGTTGGGGGGTGGCAAAGCTCACCAGTTTGGGGATGGGGAAAGCCCCATCTGGCTGCAATCCAGATTTATGATGCATTGTGGCCTTGTATGAAGCAAGGACAATTCCTGTCCTAAGTGTAGCTCAAATGGGCAACTCCTTTGATACAGTAGCCTCTTTTAGAAACTTGCCTGGAGACCAAAGGAAGGATTCAAAATAATGTCCTCTTTTCTCATCTTACAGTCTCATCTCAAGGATATTCAAAGTGCATTTGTTTCTATTCTGTCAGATAGTGATGGTAAGTACTGTTGTATCTTAAAAGTTGTGTCTTTTCTTTGGCATTCAGCAGACTGGAGGGAATCTATCAACAGGCATATAGTCAGCTACACTCTGTCAGCATTAAAAGATGACTGTAGAAACTTCCCATTTCTTATGTTGATAGGAATGATTTCTGTTCTAGGCATCATGTGCAGAGATCAGAAGCACAACTTTTTTGTGTGTTTGGCTAAAAAGCACACTGCATTTGCCCCTTCAGACTGTAGTAGAAGTGGTGTTACTTCAGCTCTGTTTTGGGCAGCAGGATGTATATCACAGAGTTCTGCATGAACAGAAATACTGACACCTCTTCAATCTAGCACATTCTGGTTTACAGCTCTACCCATGGCAGCTAGTGAAAAGAGTGGCATCCAGCAGCCTATGCAAAGCTCACTGAAGCTGAAGAGAGTATTATATTACCACAGTTGATTTCGGGCGCCGCTAGCATGTCAGAATACCTGTGCCTCTTGGAACTCTTCCTGCTGTTTCAAAACTCGCAGTAACAATAGTTATGTGAAGGTGTCACCTAATTTGAAGGGGTTTATGTCTTCAGAACAATTTGCAGCTTCAGAATGCAAAGTTTGTGTGCAACACAACTGTGTTTGCTATGTCGTGATTTTGATTGAACCTTACTTTTGGAATTTGTGTACTGTTTATCTTGAATTTTGCTTGGTAAAATCTCTTGCAGAGCTTAGTCAAGATGTTGCTTCAAAAGGCCTTGGGCTGATATATGAACTAGGAAGTGAACAGGATCAGCAAGAGCTAGTCACTACGCTCGTTGATACCCTTATGACTGGGAAAAGGTACATGAATTCAGAACACAGTGAGAGAGTATTCTTATGTGTCTAGTGGGAACAAAAATGTGCCTCTTTTTTGTGTGGAAAGAAATGTTTTGGAGTTAAGGGTAAGCCAATATCCATTCACAGAGAGTTAAACTGAACATTTCTTAAATCGGCTTAGAGTATTTTGTGACTGAAGTTGTTTTGGTTTTGTTCCACTCAGCAAAGCTTCAAAATAATATGTCAGCCCTGGTTCAAATGGGCTGGGATTTACTTAGATTTGCTACTTGCTGCATTGTGTAATTGCAGAGAGCTATGACCACTTGGAGCAACTGCACATTTTGATGTTGTGGAAGTGGTGACTTGCTTGTGCTGAAACGCACCTTTTGCGAAGAAGTGCTGTTAATGGTCTCTTGTCAGCTTTAGTATGAAAAATGCTGGTCTTACAAGACTTATGGCTAGAGATCATGTTGGTCAGTATTGGAAATGCTCTTTAATAGAGTTCTCCTGTCTAACCTGATGTAGGTTTGGCCGCTGAATCATAGAAACCTAGGCTTTGAGTGTAGGGATTCATTGGTGGTAGGCAGGAAGAAATAAGATGGATGGAAATGATATTATTTCATTTGTGAGTAGAGATTTGCTGTCCATTATACAGCTCATGTCTGGACAGAACGAAAAAGTCACCATTCAGTGTTTTGACTTTCTACCTTTGCACAGCAAAACTCTCAACTTGCTGTAATGTCTCCTTAATATTACACGTGATATAGGTTAATGACATTCCTTGCAGTGTGTGTAGCTTTGCCCACCTGTGTGCTGTTTGTGGGATTGGAACTGAAAAAATGTGAAGCTGCTGAGTTAATAAAGCAAAATTCCCTGTTCTGTAGTGTGCAGTGTATTCAGCTGTAAAGTTTGGTAATGCTGATACTGGACTTCTTTTCTATCAGAGCCAAACATGAGATGACTGGAGAAACCGTGGTATTTCAGGGAGGTCTGAGTAAAACCCCAGATGGGTAAGTTTACTGATAGCCTCTGACAGAGACACAGTCAGTGCTGAAACAGAATTCGCTAAAAAATCTGCTTCCTGACATTTTGTTCCTTCTTGTTCTCTAAGTTACTGTAACTATTTCTGTGTAATACAGCCGTGTTACTCACATTTCTCTCCTGCTTTACAATGTGAATTGAATATAGCTTTAGTGTTGTAGCATTTGTCTAAATACAAATACTAACACTGATTTCCCTTCTGCTTTTCAAAGTCAAGGCCTTTCTACCTATAAGGAGCTTTGTTCACTGGCAAGTGACCTCAATCAGCCAGACCTGGTGTACAAATTCATGAATCTGGCCAACCATCATGCCATGTGGAATTCTCGGAAGGTAATGCCCTGATTTCATACAACTTCCATTCCCACTCTGAACTCTGGAAACAACAATCCATTTCTCTATTCCTGGTTATATGTTTTATGAATAACTGCATGTGTTGATGCTTTGGTATAGTCCAAGGCAAATTTAGCAGGCTGAGAAAAAATTTGGGATTGCTTGAAATTCTTAAAACTTTGGTATCAGAGTATTCATAAAATCCTACATTCCCCTCTGAATTATCTGACATCCTTTTATTTTTTTTGAGTGTGCTTAGAAGGACAATCCTTAATGTTTTGAACAGTGATAATGTTTTGAAAACTGGATGAAATTTTGGATGCCAGGGAAAGTGATCTTTGTTATTTAAGGAGGCAGAGTAAAAAGTAATCAGTAAGTTGCTAAAAAGCACTGTTGTCAAAAATATCCCTTTTTAACTCAAGTTTTGATATTTTAATACAGCTGGGAGCTTTAGCAAAGCCAAAATACTGTTGGATCCACTTTCAGGTGAAAAAAGGAGCATCATGAGCTTGAAGATTTAGGTGTACTCTTCAGAGCTTTTATGTGGGGACTCTTCACTGGCTTCACAGAAGCATGGAAGAACTTGTGTTGAGTCCCTGACAACACCACTTAGTGCAAAAAACAAGTCCTAGCTTTAACTCTCATCCAGAGTTTGACAATTCATCACGTCTCAAGACCTCCCTCAGCACCGTGACTTCAAAAGCACGGGAGCATAGTTAGGTTCCTGACCCTTGTGGAATTTCTCCAGCCCAGATGAGTCCAAAAAATCACTCAGACGGTGTGGGTTGAGGTTTGGCATATGAAAAATTTGCAAAATCTTTTAATTTTGAAGGGGACATCTGGAAATCTGTGCTCTAAACCCCCCTCAAGAGCTAAACAGAGCATGGTGTTCAGGGCCTTGGAGGCCTTGCATTTCCTTACACTTTCTGCAGCTTCGTGCTTTTCATGGCAGTGGTCCTAACTGAAAACGTGTCTTTAGTGCTGTTTTCTAGATTAACCCAAATAACACATCCTGTCCTTTGAAGTCCCTAGTGTGAGGTTTTGAGTGGCAGCTTTTCACACTGCAAGTCAGAAAGCAGGCGGTCATTAGAGACAGTCACTGCACTGCCTTCATTGAGTAATTTCTTCTTGGGCTATCCTGCCAAATCTCATGGGACCTCACAGGCAAGCATCAGTTCCACTGTATTAGAAGTGACAGTGGAATGGACAGTGTTGGAGAAAGAAAAGGTCATAGAAAAATACTGAAGTTTAAAGTAAATATGGACAGATGCAAAATCATAATCCCCAGAAAATTCAGGTTTTAGAAATAAGGTGAAGTTATTTTGGTTTTAGTTTTTCAGTTCCTGAGTTACTCTAACTTTTTTAAATCAGCTGAGCTGTAAGGAAGCAGTTGCCCACTCTCACCAGTTTAGCCAACAAAGAATCTCATTTTGAAGAACATATTTAAATCTGTATAGTTTTAATTCACTACTACTATTTCTGCAAATGAGATCAATCAGTATCTTGAATTTAAGGTTGGAGGAAAGTTTTGAAGTAGTATGTTGTCTGCTGAGTGTGGGATTACTGTGTTACTGTAACAGTGAGGATGGGCTCGTACCATTCTAGACCTTTTGATCTGGTCTAAATCTGAACTATGTCAGTCGGTTTTGCCTCTGACTGTGTTGTGCCCATGAGCAATAACTGGGTGAGTGAACAATGTTTCAACAGATACTATTTTGTTGTTATTTCAGGGAGCAGCTTTTGGTTTCAATGTGATAGCTGCCAAGGCTGGAGAGCAACTGGCTCCATTTTTGCCCCAGCTTCTTCCCCGGCTCTACCGTTACCAGTTTGACCCCAACCTGGGCATTCGGCAGGCAATGACCAGCATTTGGAATGCCTTGGTCACTGACAAGTCCATGGTGAGTGACCAGTACAGTCTGGCAAGGGGCTTTGCTGCCAGCCAGCAGTGTCTTGGAGATCCTCATGGGACAGACAGATGCATTTTGTGAAAGGAGGGGTACTGCGCTGGAAAGGAGGTGTTTAAATCCATGGATGAGCTTGGAGCTTGCACAAAGGTTTTGCACTCTCTCTCGTACGTGAACAGATTTTGCTGACCTTGTTTGTGCAGCCAGCATTAAAACTTATGATTTACTTAAAATGGGGTTTTTCCACTTTGATATTGCTTTGATACTGCTTATGATAAGTTTTTCAGGAATACTTATGGCCTAACCTGCCTTCCTAAAGGAAGAGCGTCTAAATATAGTTCCTCAGTTTTTAAGTGGGAGGAAGCTCATGGTTGGAGGCTATTCCACCTGTTGCCCAGGTGTATTTCAGGAATAAGTGACTTTCATAAGATACCTTTGCTCTGATTCTGCAAGGCTTGAAATTGGGTTTGCATTTTTTTCCTCTAGGAAAGCTGATCTTAATGTAAAGTCGTTCACTCTAATCCCTCATTAAAGCACAACTGCTTCTTGAGGAAATATATGTGTGGTGTTGCATTTTAACAGTTCAGCTGATAAAGGCCATAAGGGGACTTTTCTTGTTGAATCTTTCACAATGTTAAGCACTCAAGCAGTGCAGAGAAAGGTGTGTCTAAAGCGCAGTCGGAGAAAGTTTGCACAGCACTGGCAAGCATTAGTTCATCTGATGTGTCTGAAAGCAGGTTGTCTTGTGCAAGAGGGCTCTTTTTTTACAGAGTACTGGAGAAGGATGCATAGCTGTACTTGTCTCATGATTTTTCCTTTTATTAATTATAGGTTGATAAGTACATGAAGGAAATTCTTGAGGATTTGATCAGTAACTTAACCAGCAGTCTTTGGAGGATCAGAGAATCCAGGTATTGCTAGGAAAAGTATTAGATTTGTCTTTGAACTCAGTTCTTTTCTCTTGTTCTTTGTAAACTTGTTAACCTGAAGAGGCTGAGGAGGAAAAGAGGACATATCCTTTCATCAGGATACAGCCCAGCCTTGTACTCATACTTCCAAGCCTGCCCTAGGAAGTATGATACAATCTTGAAGCTATTTGCCTGACATTTTTTATTGCATGTTGCTTTACACTAAACAACATCTTCTGAAGAATTGAGTTTTCTGGTTACTAGTTCTTGCCTATCCTTACATCTGGAATAATGTTTCTCTTAGAAACCTTGTCAATCTGACAGTTATGTACTTGGCAGCAGGATGCCATACTACTTTTTGTTTTTAATGGTTTGTAGCTATGCTGTGTTGAAAACCTCCATTTTAATTTCAGTTCCATACTTCATATCAGTTTGATTTCTTCTTATTGTATGCTTAAAGAAGAGAAGACTAAAACAATTTTGTCACTGGATTGTTTGCGGTAGCAGTTTTCATCATGGCAGCCTTTTTTACTTCCTGTCATATGTTTCAAGTTTTTCCTGAATGACTGAGCATTTTTTTTTCTCTGCCAAAGGAGACATTCTTGTGACAGAGTAGATTTAGTGTATGGGGAAAGTAAGGAGTGTGAAACAGTTCTCATTTTTCTAAACTATTTATTCATATTTATAAGGATATCTGAATATATACACCTATATCAAGTAAGAACACTGTGTGAAAGAAATAAAATTCCCTGTTTGCAGTTGTCTGGCACTAAATGACTTACTAAGAGGAAGACCTTTGGATGATGTCATAGACAAGCTTCCAGAGATTTGGGAAGTCCTTTTCAGAGTGCAAGATGACATTAAGGTAATGGAACTGAGAACTGAATAGGAATCTTCAACAAACAGTACAGTGATCAAGCTCTGAGGTGTTTAAAGACAAATTTCTCTGACAAGTGAGCTTGAAGCTTGTGGGGGTTTGAGTATTAAGCAGACTAGAAATTCATGCTCCTTGAAAGTAAAATTTCCTTGCCACATTGAAAATTCTCTTTATGTTTGAAGGGTTGAGTGGGCTTATTGTAGATGATTTGAGATTTTTCCTTGATATAAAAGAATTCCTGATTAGTTGCTTAACTTTTATTTTGGACTTCTAGTGTGCTGAACTGATACATGGTGATATATGGTGTGCTGAACTTGGATATGTGACGTCAGAATCTTTGGGTCCTTCTGGGTTTCAGCTCTGCCAATGTATTGATTGTACCAGATACTGAAATGGAGCAAAGCCATCTTTTAACAATGTTCTAATACTTTCTTCTAAAGATATTGCTACTTTCTATTAAGTACTGGCCAAGAAGATAGCCTTGTCTGTTCTAGTGTTAATGCTTATTGATTAATATTAAATATTTTAATAATGAGAATTCTAATTATTCTTCTAATTTTAGAAGAATAAAAATAACAGAAGTAATTGGTGACTTCTTTTTTTAGGAGACTGTGCGAAAGGCGGCAGAATTAGCCCTAAAAACTTTAAGCAAGGTAAAACTCTACCATTTTGTCATATGTACATGTAGACAAGGCACGTATGGTTTTGATGTCAGGGGTGACCATAGACTATATTTATTCAGAGGATTTCTAATATAAGATCCAGTTGTGAAAGACTGCCCTAGAGAGCAATCATAATAAGCATCACCACTCCCCTGTACTTTTATTGATGCTAGTGAAGTCCTGCTGCTTGAGGGTAATGCAATGTTAAGGTCTATACAAGCAAAGGAAGGATATGATAAACTGGATTTTTCCTCCGATGTTGTTTTTTCATTACTTGGGGGTGGGATTTAAGTAAACTTACTGTAACTTCAACAGTTTACCAAGACTGACTGATCTAGTTGACCAAGCCTGGTGGTACGTCACTGGTATGAAAAAGAGTAACTGACTTCTCTGTGATGCTATTACTGACAAAGTTTTTTGGGTGTAGTACACTCTTGGTATTTTGTTTGGTGATCCTCTGAAAAAGTCATGGGTGGCAGGGTATCTAAAGTGCTGTGTTTGAAATCACAGTCTTCATAGTGCATGACGTTTTAATGCTGCGAGTGAGGATCTCGTTCCAGAATGTTGTTGTGAAAGGTTGTGATTGCAGAATCCGTTCTCCTCTGTGACTTGTTGCTCAGCTGTGTGGAATGGTTGAGTCCCTGTAGCTGAGATAGGCTGTCCTTCAACTGAGAGGCTGTTTGATTAATCTGTTCTTCCAGATTCAGGTCAAGGCCTGCTGGGGTCTGAATTTGCCTTTTCTGGAAGTAGATTGTAGTTGACTTAACTTAGTTGGCTTAACTACCTTGTGGAGAGAAGATGAAGGTGTAACAGAGCCTGGGCTTGGCCATGACCAGTTTGTTTAGCTGCTGTTGGCTTTTTCTGTCTGAAGGAGATGGTGCTTTAATATAATCTGTGGGGGAGGTTTGTACGTGTTTACAGCACTAATTCTCACCTGTCCCCAGGTCTGTGTGAAAATGTGTGACCCCTCTAAAGGAGCAGCAGGTCAGAAGACAATAGCTGTGTTGCTCCCTTGCCTCCTAGACAAAGGAATTGTAAGCACAGTTGCTGAAGTTCGATCTCTCAGGTTAGTTTTGCCCTATGAAAGTTCCTGGGAGTCGGGTCTTGACCAAAGACACCAAGTTTATTCACCTGAAGTGCAGAATGTTCTTTGTGTTTGAAGTGACACGTTGCTCCCCAAAAGAGCTTTCCTGCTGAGTTCTTTTTTCACAGAGTTTAAACAGCAGCCCTAGAACTCTGCCTGTCTTTTGGGAGTATGTGGCCTCTCTGCAAATGTCCGGATTCAGTTCCCAGCAGGAACTGCTGTACAAATGGCAGGCTGATCCAGAAGCAGTGTGCCATGCTTAGGCTGTCCTTTGAGACTGGCATATTTGTTCCGGTTGCAAACAAAAAGTCCCATGGTTCTTCAAACAGCCATGTCTGATTTCACAAGTTCTTATGAATATTGACAGTTCATATCCCACATGTGGCTGCATTTGATCACTGTTCAAATACATTTTATGTCTTGTAACAGCTCAATGTTCTTTGATGGGTAGTGACTTTATATGCTTGTCAATTTATAAACTTGTTTATTCTTTCCTTTGACTGAGGCTCAGAAAAACTGGAAAATTCAGAGTTGAAGAGTAGATAGCTGGTCTTTACAAAAATAATTATTAGGAAAGCCAGAAGGCTTCTAACAAAAGGATATTTCCTGAACTTTTAAAATTATTTTGAATATATAAAACCCCTTTGTCAAAATGCAGCATGAGAGATGTGATCAGTCTGAAACTGACTAGTAAGGTTTGAATAGATTATTGTAACTTGTCTTTTCTTGGGCAGAGACAATGAATGTCTCAGGGTGACTTTGCCCAGTGCTTGTTTAAAACATAGGGGTGTGTTATTTCTTCCTTATCTCTCTGCAGTAGTGCCTCTTTGCCCATTCCCTTTGTGATTCCAGGGTCAAAGTAAACAATTGTGGCCAAAATATACATAACATCCCTTGGAAGCTCAGGGCTAGGGAATAAATTTTTTAAGCAAAAATTACAAAAATTTTTGTTTGAAGGAAGATTTATAGTAGTATATCTGGATTACAGTAGACGAGAGAGGCTTTTCAGATCATTTTGTGTGTATCTGTGTTGACCTACCCTTTAATCCTTTCCCAGCATTAACACTCTTGTGAAGATCAGTAAAAGTGCTGGGTCTATGCTGAAACCTCATGCACCAAAACTTATCCCAGCTCTGTTGGAATCCTTGAGTGTGCTGGAGCCTCAAGTCCTCAATTATTTGAGTTTTTCTGCAACAGATCAAGAGAAAGTAAGTGCAGCTATAACAGGGGAAGTGTCAACAGAGTAAAGATGACAAAGATTTAATCTTCATTAATTGAACAGAAAAATAGCAGATTTGGTAGAGAGATGTTCAAAAAGCAAAGAGAAATAGCTAATAAGTTACTAAAAAGTTTGGTCATGGAATATGGCTGGACAAATGCGGAGTTTTTTTTGAAGGATTGGGATTATTTTTATTCCTTAGACTGCTGTATGTTTGCAAAAGTAAAGAGCAATTTTGGTAATCCGTTTTTTAAATGTCACCGCTCTTTTTTCCAAGAGATTACCTTCAGGACTTCATATAACTTCAATTGGAAGATGTGCTGTAGCACTGTGGGCTGGAGGTGGATGTTGTCAGCACTCTGTTCTTTAATTGTTGTCAAAGAACCATATTAAGCAATCACAGTCTTCTTGAGAAAGTGATTGAAACCCATTGATTAGAAACAAATTTAGCTAATTTCATTATGATTCAATTAGATTATGCCTTTGCAAATGAAAAAGGAGTGAACAATGTGAACAGTTCAGTGTGAGATTTTATCTCTTCTCCCACCTTTGTTTTCTCTTCCTCTCTCTCTCCCTCCCTCTAGAACATCTGTCTGTCTCTGAAAGGGAAACAATCGTAGTCTGTAGGCATAATTGCTTTCTCGATTCAGCTGAAATAGGTTTTAGTGTAAGATAGTGAGTTACAGCTGATGTTGTTGTCCTTTCTACTGTTTTCATGTTGTGTTTACACTTGGATTTGTTTGGGGTTTTTTCCCGTTTGTTTTTAGACTGCAATGGATAGTGCCAGACTTAGTGCTGTCAAGTCATCTCCCATGATGGAAACCATTAACATGGTAAGTATTGATTTCAGAAGGGTTCCAGTGTGAGGTATGTTTTAGAAGAAGAGGAATTAAATTGAAGCTTTACAGAATATCTCTTATCATATCTCCATGTGGCTGTGTGTCCACTTCCTCTTTCATGTACAGACTTCTCATCATGGCACCAATGCTTTCCCCTCAGATCAGTTGTGAATAATTTAGCTCCACTTGGAGTTAGATGGATTGCTTCTTTATCTAAAGACCTGCCTGCTTTGATGAAAAGGGCATCCTTCAAGTGCTTCTCTTTGGATAGGGCCTGAGCTGATTCTGGGTTGTGTTAGCTAGCATGTCTTTTCATCTCTGGCCCACAACTCCAAAACCAACTTCTCACCTGGGCCTTCAGTTGATGATAGTCACTGTTGGTAAGGCATAAATGCTGTTCAACCATTGCCTTGTGGTGCCTTAGATATACCTATGTGGGCCTTGCCCATACTTTCATGGTGGAGGTGGTTAGAGAAAATGCTGAAATCACTGGAGGCCCTGTCAGCAAGTGGTGTTTGGCACCACAGTTTCCTGCTGCTGGAGGAGGAGTTGCTGATGGCTAGATGCTATGCTGTAGGATCTGTTCTGACAGAACTACTTGTTCTCTGTAGGAACCTTCCCAAAATAAGGCACCTCTTTTCTACTCAGTCATTGCATGCCTGGGGCATGTGGGCAGGTAGAGAATTTGAGGGTTGAGCAAGTTTTAGGGGAGTTGTAGCCACCAGAACAATTTATTGTTTCCTTGACTTCTGGAAAAACAGCAACAGCAAGCCCTCCTGTACATAACATGTGGAGTTGAGTTTTGGTGTCAGGTGAAGTGGTCTCTATAAATAGAGTGTAAAGCAGTCAAGAATGAAAGGCCCCATGTAAGTGTACAACCCTGCAGCAGCTGCTGCTGTCCCTCCTCCAGGCCATGCCCTACTCTGCCAGCCCTGGGGCAGCAGCTGTGTGCCCTGATCTTTGAGTGGGCTTTTGTATGGTAGGGTAGAGGTAGTAATGGCTTCCTTGGAGTATTGTGAAGATGTCCTGGCTTATGAGCAACCTCCTCTATATTCTGGGGCTGACTGGGAGATTATATAGATAATTTCCTTCACCATACCAGTGATGGAGCGGGAAGTAACAGTTGATCTGACTTTGGAAGCTCATGAAGTTACCTTCATTTAGTACGTCCTTGATCCTTGAATTTGCTAGAAAATGGATCTCTCCATTGGAAACAGTGTGTTACATTCAGTGCTGGTAACATGAGGCCCAGTTTTGAATATATTTGACCCTAGTTTGGATATATTGCTCCTGGTTACAGGGAGCTGGGAAAAAGTTGGGTTTTGTCCTAAGATACAGATGCCTTTGCATCTCGTTCTCACGTGTGTTAGTTTCAGGCTTCCTGAAGAGTTGGAGTGCCAGAGAACATCAGCTGCAGCAAATGATAGTTTTAGCAAGATCAGCTCAACAGAGAAGTGAGACAGGAGAATCTGTATATGGTGGAATCCACTTCATGTGGGCTTTTTCTCATCATGCAGCAAGCTCTTGTGATTCAGATCAGGACCAGCCAGCAGTGCTGAGGCAGCCTCTGCTAGAAATACACCAGCTTAAGTTACCGTCATTACCTTTTTCTTTTTTTTACTTTTTTTTCTCTCTCTCCCTGTCTCTTGCCTTTCTCTAGAGCTTGCAGTATTTGGATGTGTCTGTCCTCGGTGAGTTGGTCCCTCGGCTGTGTGAACTGATAAAAAGTGGAGTTGGCCTTGGCACAAAGGTATGTCTGTGGTTTTAATAGTTCTTTTGGAAATGAAGAAGAGAGTATAGAGCAGTGTCAATGTAAATATAGTTCCTTTGACCATGTCTTTTAAAGCAACAGCTTGGGTTGATAGATACTGGAGTCATTTGACATCTGAACCCCACTCCACTACATCACTCTACTGAATGTGAGCTGCCCTAGCGTCCTCTAGGCTACATGGCTGCTGTGCTCTGTGACACATGAGTGCAGAAGGTTGTCTTCAATTGCTGCAAATCTTCTAGGATCATCCATCTTGACTGTGGGTCCTTTTTCACTTCCTTTTTAAATTCTTGTCATTCATGTTTTGCAAACTTTTACTGCTTCTACTTTTACTGATTTGGATTATGAGAACAGAGGTCACTGGATGTAGATCTTGTCTTAGAAGTGCAGGTAGCACCACAGCAAGTATTAACAGTAATAACCAGTGGCAAATACTGTTTTATCTTACCTTTGTTTTCCCTTGCAATCTTCCAGGGGGGCTGTGCCAGTGTAATTGTGTCATTAACAACACAGTGCCCTCAAGACTTAACACCTTATTCAGGTAAGGTTTGCCTCTTAGTGTCAGGATTTAAAGGGACTTTTTGTTGCTCTGGTATTTCTTCCCTTGAGTTTAGCACAAGAATGATGGTTATAAGTTTATTTTTATCAGAGAGCTGTTTAAAGTTACCTTTTTTGTTTGAAATTGGCATGCTTGGAGTAGGTTCAGTACCTCACCAAACTGGAAGAGGTAGAGGAAGGAGTTGAGGGAATTCACTAGCACTGAGTAGGAATAGGCAAAAATATTTCTGGTTTTTCTTAGAGCATGTGGCAATGCCTATGTTAGTGCAGCACTGCCACTATGCATTGTTCTTTCAACTTGAGCTATGGGTGGACCATGAACAGCAGCTTTGCTTCATTGGGTCTCTTGTGATAGTAGAAAGAACCTCACCTTTCTGTTGCAAAACAGAAATGAAGCTGAAAGCGTGGAGTGCTTGCATATAGAAACATTATCAGTCAAGGTGTGCAAAACACTAGCACTAGTTTAAACATAAGGACTTAGAGAGTTAATAACCCCACATACATGCAGTGAGGAAAAATGCCTAAATTCAGGCAATCTAATGAAATGCAGGTTTTTGTAATTCTTGCCAGAGTGACCAAACATAATGTTTCTGATAAAGTAAAGTCTCTTCCAACAGGCAAACTTATGAGTGCTTTACTTAGTGGCCTGACTGATCGCAACAGTGTGGTACAGAAGTCTTTTGCCTTTGCTATGGGGCATCTAGTCAGGGTAAGTTGGGCTTTAAGTTTTATTTTCCTTCTTTATAGGTGGTCTTCTTTGAAGTGTTTGAATAATTTGAGTCTCTTCCTTCTTACAGACTTCCCGAGACAGTAGCACTGAGAAGCTGCTGCACAAACTCAGCAGCTGGTACATGGAGAAGGAAGGTGTGTTGCTTTTGAGGTATTCACTTACAGAATACAGTGCAGAAAAACTTCCTGGTGACATCAAAAGCTAGTAAAGAAACATTTCTATGTCCTGATGCTTGGTTTCACTGGCTGAATAATTCCTATACAATGTTACATGATACTGTGCATTACTCTGCTTTCCAAGAGGCAAACCAAGCAGTTAAAAGGATAATCCTGCTTCCCAGTCATAAGGTGCTTGTTTTGCTCTTTCAGAGCCCGTTTACAGAGCAGGCTGTGCTTTAACTGTGCATGCTATGGGACGCTACAGCCCAGATGTACTGAAGAACCATGCCAAGCAAGTGCTGCCATTGGCTTTTCTTGGGATGCATGAAGTTCCTGAAGAAGATAAAGGAGAGAAAGAGAATTCTACTCTGTGGACTGAAGTTTGGCAGGAAAATGTACCTGGTACGTTGTATTAAGAATAGTAAAGCTTTCAAGAAAGCATGGGACAAGAAATAGCATACTTTCTGGAATTCCATTTTGAAAATACAGAGTTTTCATGGTAAGAGATTTGGGAAGCTTGTTTCTATTTTCTTCCTTGCTCTAGATTTCTTGGATGAAGTCTGCCTTCTCTGGCTATTTAAAATAATTACAGGGGCATTGATCACAAGGGTGGACAGACACAGTAGAAGTATTTTAAAATTGTGATACACTGAATGCCACTGTAATACGGCCCTGATCGTGCAGATAACTAGACATCTTCGGAAATTTTTATGCCAGTCTTATATGCCCACTATATATAGGGCTGCTGCTCACTTCAAAGTTTCAGGGGCTTTGCCCTTTCTCTCTTCAGGAGATCTCTGTGACAATACCTCTGGTTTTAGATTCAATGAATGAATTTATGCTATAGAAGTGCAGTTCTTTTTATAGATGAAGATCTGGATACATTACAGTATTGTCTTGCTGACTCTTTCAGATTTCAGATTTGGTTCCTCAATCCTCAGATGATTTTTCAGGAGTCTGAGAAAGGAGCTGGAAAAGGTTTTCTAGTGATCTGTTCTTGGAAGACAAAAAAAAAAAAGACATTGTATTCCTTAGAAACAGGCTAACACAATGTCTAGTGTCTGCTATATGGAAGGACTGACATAAGCTCTGTGTCTAAATACTCAAAAAAGACTGTATGTTTGGAGCACCTAGAAAAGAACCCACCTTCAACCAGGCTAGGAGGAATTCTACATGCTTTTGCCTGCATTAGACCTTTCTGATGTATCTCATAGCAAAAAACCCAAGAGATCTATAACTGGTTGGTTTTGTTTTCCACGGTAGCACTGGTCTTGTTCACTTGTGGTGGTTTTTGTTGTTTTTGGGATTATTTTTTTTAGTAAGATCAAAGGTATGTTTGTTTTGTAGCAAAATTACAGTTTTCCTCCATTTGATATGCAGGTACTCAAGGTGGGATCAGACTGTATTTGCAGGAGTTAATATCCATCACCCAGAAGGCTCTGCAGTCCCAGTCCTGGAAGATGAAAGCTCAGGGAGCAGCTGCCATGGCATCAATTGCTAAACAGACCAGCTCCCTTGTACCGCCACATCTGGGAATGGTGCTCTCTGCACTGCTGCAAGGCCTGCCAGGGAGAACCTGGACTGGGAAGGTAAAGAAGGAATTGTCACCTCATGGTTGGCTGTGAGCCCAGCAGCGTGCAGCCCTTAAGTCAGGAAATGCAATGTTCTCTGCTCCAGAGCAGCACAATAAGAATGCTGATGCAGGTAGTCTGCCTTTTGTCCTGCATTTAGCAGCTACAGAAATGACTGGGAAGATAGGTAGGTGAAATTCAGAATGCTTTGGAGTTGGGTTCCCACTTAGACAAATTCCACTGCACCATTTCTACCCTGGAGGGATACTAGCATGTGCACAGCCCCTTTCTGCTGCCAGTTCTGTGCAGATTGAAGGCTAAGTCCTCTGCAGGAGGAGTGGCAAGAGATAGATAGGCATTGCTTCTCCGAACTGGTGTCACAGGCATGTGTCCCCAGTGCCCCTTGCAGAAGAGCACAAAGTTTTGCCCTGTGCAGCAGGACTGTGCATTTTGACTCTGTGGCACTTCTCAGTGATGTCTCTTCTGTCATTGCAGGAGGAGCTGTTAAAGGCCATTGCCAGTGTTGTTTCTGCGTGCAGGTAAGTGGCTTGAAGGAGGTGGTACCCTCAGGATCTGAGATCTCAAAAGGGAGGTTGTTGTGTAGTGTTATTGCACATAGAGTACTAAGGAGATATTATAGAAGGTTTGTCATCACCATCCTGACCTCTCATCAGCAGAGAGCAAGTGAGGAGCTCCTCTTATATGAGAAGCAAGTGATGCTTCAGAGAGACCTACAGAAGTAAATGGTTGATTTAGAGAGGAAGAGGAGGATGTTGAGAGGCCACAATTGCTAAGAGGAAAGCAGAGACGAAGGGGGAAGATTGAGACCTTAAATGGGAAAAAGAGGAAGAAGTAAAAGAGTAGTGAGGGTGTAAGTGCCTTGGAAGTGTATGAGAAAATAAGAGAATAAAAAAGGGGGAGCAGACAAACAGTGAGAAGGACCCCTGTTACAATTACTGGTAGGCGACTGAGTGCCTGGACACAGGAATTAATTCCTCTCTGGGAACAGTGGATTTTGGGAAGAGATTAACATGATGGTGTCCATGTGCCTTGCATTTCAGTGCAGAGCTGCAGAAGTCAGTGCCACATCAGCCCACCATCACAGATGTTGTCCAGGCTCTCCTGAAAGAATGTCGTAAAGAAAACCTGAAGTATAAGATGGTGGCACTGCGCTGTGCAGCTGAGGTGCTGCAGGCAACAAAGGAAGACCGGTTCCAGGAACTTGCTGATATCATCTTCCCCATGATAAAGAAGGTGACAGTTCAACTTCTTGAGTTTTCTCTCTTTCAAAGCAGAACACCCAAGTTGTGATAGTCCCAGTGATGCTGGCTGCATGCCAGACTTCTGCCCAAAGGGCTGATGATATGAGAGATTCCCCACACAGCCAGATCTTTGGTGGGGCTGAATACCAGACAATGGTGAGCCCTGGGGTGGTTCTACCTGTGCTGCCCAAATTCTGAATTAGCCCAACTGTTCTTTAGACAGAGTCCTGCCCCACTATCCTGTTACCACTTGAAAAGTTAATTCCTGACTGCTCTACAGGCAGCAAAAGGCTCCTGGGAAGCTGTGTAGAGTGCTTGTGTTTAGTATCAGCAGAGCCTTGCAGCTCTGGGGGTGGGACTGGTGTAGCACAGGCACTGTGCTGGGTGCCAGGCCACAGAGCCCGTTGTGCCCTGGCAGCGCGAGGGCAGGTGTGTGCGGCTGCAGGGAACTGAGCTGCACTGCAGGGTGTGCCTAGCCCACCCTCGTCCTTCTGTCAGTCACACCTTCCCCCGTGGCCTCTGCAGAACTCTCTGGAGAGCGTGGGAACAGCTTTTCCAAAGCATGATGAAGAGGATGAGGACATGAGGGAGAAAGAGGTTCAGATGGAGTCCCTGATCTGTGCCTTTGAGACCCTGGGCAAAGCCTGGCCGAGGAGCCTGGAGACACAGCGTAAGTCAGCTGATGACATGCAGAACAAACTATTTTTTCTTAAAATGAAAAGCAGAAGGGAAGGACCTGGAGATCACATGAGAATGAGAAAAGTGCAGGAGAAGATGAAGGATCTTGCTGCAGGCAGATTGTGAGGATCTTCATTGAGATAGCTGCCCCAACTGCTTTCATGCAAAATAACCCATCATTGGGAAAAATCTTTACTGTTGTCTTAAATTCACTTCACGAAAATGTTCTGAGTTTATAGATAAGCAGAATGAGTGAGGTGGCTTTTCTAATGAAAAGAAGCCTAATTCTGCTGCTCACATTTACATTTGCAACAAAGCTAGTACAAGAATTGGGAATACCTGGAGAGGGTTGGGAAAAGGTTGCTTTTATTAGCATGCCAGAGTATGTAATGCAGCTGTTTCGTCTGCCAGCATTTGTAATGAGTGAGTTGATGTGGTGAATATTTTCAGGGTCAGTTGTTACAGGATGTTGACTTGGTCATATGCAGTGATTAAATGCTTGATGTCACTTGTTGAGGAGCACTTTGGAGACAGATGAGCGTTTCCTTCTGCCTTTCCATGTGGTAATACGGTGATGTATGTGCTTGTTCTCCTGTAGGTTGCTATCGCCAAGAGTTTTGTAAGTTAATGTGTGACCGTCTGAAACTCAGCACATGGAAAGTGCAGCTTGGAGTGCTACAAGCCATGAATGCCTACTTTCAAGGGTAATTCTTTTTTCTGCAGTCCACTTGTCTTCTCTTTCTTGCTTGAAATTGTTCTATGAATTTGATGACACTGAATGAATGGAGAAGTTGAGCAAACTTCTGTCCCAGTGATGCAGGATGCCTGACTGTTTTTGTATTTGACAGGCTAATGCTGTTTGATGAGGAGCACTCTGACCCTGTGGCTTTGACAGAAATACTGTTGGAAACCTGTTCCTCTATCACCCATTCTTTAGGTAAATGGACTTCTCCTGATTTGTGATGGGTGATGAATTGCTTGTAATACCGTTTTCCTCTGGGGGTTTGTGTGGTAGAAGAAATGCAGAATAAGCAGAGGTTGTCAGAGGTAACATTTAGCCATTCCTTGCACTGTAGGGATTACTGTGAAGTTGCAGTGTTCAAGAGAGCAGCATGCAGGGTGCAGTTCGGAGAGAAGTGTGTTCCTCTGGTGCAAGAGAGCTCTGCAAGGGCAGGGAGAGGCAGACAGCAGACCGTGCAACCTCTCACAACACAAGCAAGCAATCCTGATTTAATGAAACACAAGCTTTTCTCCTCCACCATTCAGACTTCTTGGATATATATGCATTATGTATCCAAGATTATAGTATCCAAAAGATACCCCAAATTTTCTCAGATAGCCAGTGCATGAAGCTCCAAGGCTCAGAGGCAGTTTGTGCTCTACAGGAGCTGGGCACCCATATATAAGTGCTGCTTGTGTCATGCTGATAGTAATGGGCCTCTCTGTTACTTTGGTAGTGTTCCCACTTGTCCTGTGACTCTAACAGTGCCCCATATCTTGTACCTGCACGTAGTCTTGTTTCAGATGTGCCTAAAAGACAGCACTTACTTAGTGCTAGCTACCAATTCAGAGACCCCTTTGGAGAAAGTATCTTTTAGGTATCAGTCCTCATGGAATGAGGACTAGGGTCCTCATCTTAGTAAGATTTTAGCTCAGAGACCAAGTAACTTTTTGTGACAAGCTTGTGTTTGATGGCTGGCATGGGGTTTATGTACCCTTACTTAATCCTGCTTGTTAACTTTGTATGGTCTCCAACCAGTACAACTCACTAGAACATTCTGTTACACACAGAAGTTGTCTGCCATCGCCCTGCAGCTATGGCAGCATTTTGTTCCCCACTGAAATATGTAAGGAATACAAATTTCTCTGTGGTACTGGCAGAGGCAATGCACAAGGTTTAGTTTAGTTGTCAGCCTCCAGTTGCTGACTTTCTGCCATTCAAATGTGCCTAGTGTTCAAGTGGGAACTGCAGACTGACAGCACAAACAAGAGCTCAGTGAACTGTGTTAGCAAAAGTGGTCTGGAGATCACAGAGGTGACTGCTTTTTGTAAGATTAATGCATTTGGTTCTCAATGTGGTTTTGGGTTTTCTTGTCTGTTTTCTTTAAATCTTTCAGAAAACAAAAGCTACACATCCATAAGAACAGAAGCTTTGTCTGTGATACAACTGCTGCTCACCAGACTACAAGGTGAGACTTTTTCCTTGCCACCTGGAAGAGCCACTGCTTGGTAAAGATGGAACCTGGCTGTATGGCCTGGAACTCTGGAGAGATAACTTTACCTTCTGTTTGCAGTACTGGGTGATTCTGGGGAAGCTGGGACTTGGAAGTAGGAGAGACCTTGAAGTTAATATCAAGTTCTAAAGTACCATTGGATAGTATTTCCTTTGGTGAGGAAAATGTTTGTCAAGGAGAGTCCCACATGGAGCTCACAGAACTGTCTTGTCAGATCTGCATGTGTTATGTTCAAACTCCATAGAGGGGGGAGCTCCTCTTAGTACAGAAGAGTGATTTTTACATTTTCAGTGTCAAGTTTCGTTTCTCATTATTATTTAGTATTCAAGACTTGCAGAATTGTCTTCATAGGGTGAGGTCTTCTTAGGTCTCAGGTTCATATGCAGTTGTTATGTAGCAAATTTTTCCTTTGGGTTTCTGGTATGCATTTCATGTTTCCTTTATTCTGGCAAAAACTTTACAAGCCTCTTTCATGAGCCATTTGCAACATGGGAAACGTGTGGCTCTTCAGGCCCTTGTGGTCTGACATTGCAGGCTTAGACAATGACACCTGGTCTAGAGAGGTGCAATTCCCTGTTAGGAGGCAGCACATGCACCTGAGCAGCCAGGTGACGAGTTCTCCTGGAAGTGCAGTATGAACTGTGAGTGAAAGGTTGAAGCAGTCACTCTTTTAGCCTGTCTGGGAAAGCAATGTCCTTTTGGAATTTTTTGTTTTGTTTTCTGGTGTTCATGTCCAATGTCTGTCTGTCTTTATCTGCACAGAAGCTCAACAGTGGGAAAGCCTGACACGGGAAAGCAGAGAGCACCTCGTGCGTTCGTTGTCTACGATGGCATCAGATAGCAGACCTGAGCTACAAGAGAGGGCATTTGTGTTGAAGAGAACACTTGAAAATCTTGACTAAGTTTGTAAAACATAAATTTCAAAGTGCCATGTAAAACAAAAACAAAAAAGTGCAGTGGTCTGAAAACTCAAGTGGGGAAATGAAGATTACTCTGTAGGATGCATCATTCCTGGCCAAAATAAAAAATGCCTTAAATTCTTTTCCCCATTAATATTATTTTTACTCTTAAGCTGATCATTAGTTGTTTTATCAGCAAATACCTCTCATCTGCCCTATAATGTTTGTAAGTGTGCAGCATAAAAAACACAAGGGCAAGATTTTTTTTTTTAAATAGGCAGAAGAATGTTACTCAGACCCCCTTTGTCCTTCAGAAAAACTGTTGAAAATCCACCAGCACAGAAGGTAAAACCATATTTCGTTTTCACATTTTTTGTACGTAGAGATCTGTTAACTGGTGTCTACCCCAGTAGTGCTGGTGTTTGTTATCTGTAGGCAACAAAATGCTTCCCTTGATGAGGCCTGTGTTCAACTCCTGTTGGTTTCCAAGGGGCAGGGTTTCATCTGACACCCACCTCTGCTTCTGCTTGCTCCTCCCTTGCAGTCTGTTGTCTGTGCATTATGAAAGGCAGAGTACTGTTAACTTCACTCCTTCCTCCTCTGACCTCAGCATGGATTGACCGAGACTATGCCTTCCCCAGCTGGCAACCTTGGCCTCCCAAACTTTAAATGAGAACTTTCTCCCTAAAAGGATGCACAAGAGAGCACTTTACTGAGCTGTGTGGGACAAAGTTGAGCCTAGTTGGTACCCAGGTGGAACACTGCTCTTCTCAAAATTGTTTTGCATGGACACTCCTTAGCTCCAGGAAATAAAAAAAAAAAGGAAAACAATCTTTTTTAGATATGTTTTTGAAGAGCGTTTGAAGTTTGAAATGACACATTTTTTTAATAGTAGTGGTAATGTTTTATTCCCTTCCTGTTCGTAAACCTGTTCTTGCTTTGGAAACCTGTAACAATTTAGACTTGTCAATATTTGTAAGAAATGGAATCATCTGTCATTTATCAGAGCCCAAGTCATGCTGGTTTCTAGCAATTTGCACTTATGAAGATTATATCTGCATTAACATGGGAGTAAAATTGCTATATGGTGATGTGGCCCTGCTGCCTGTCTCCTTTTTTTCCTCCTCCTCTGACAAAAGACAAATCTGACCACTATAACAACAAACTTTAATAGTGTGAAGATAGCACTGCTCCATAATCTGACCAGTATGTGTACAACTTTTTGGGGATAAATGCTTTGCTGATGGTGAAATAAAATCATTAGTGTGGGCAATATCATGTTCATGGTTTTCAGCACCAGAAGGCTTGTTTTCTTTTTTTGCAGTCTGCAGCTCCTTTCAGATCTGCTCTCTTAAGGAGATGATTGCTCAGATTACATCGTGTTTCCTCCATGCCCATTTATTCAGGTTCAGGTATGCAGTACCTACTTTCCCCTCAGGTGCCATTCCCCAGTCAGTGTTTTCTGGTACTGTAACTATCTTGTTGTCTGACTTGCTCTCCGTAGGGAAGAATGCAATTTGTGCACACCTGGTAAGAGAATGTCAGGAAGAAATGGGCAGAGCTGTGCCACAGTTGCTCTTGTGTAGCAGAAACCTCAGCGAGCACTATTGCATTGTACATTAGAACTGGTCAGTGGGCAACTCCTTGGTGCTGGGAGCTGGTGCTACAATGTTTTGATTTACACCTTGTTGCAGGGAGCTGCTCTTTGTTTACGTGTAGTTTGAACTATTGAGCACAGTGTACATTTTAAAATTTTACTGGGCAAATCATTTTGCAGTATCTTTAAAAACTTGCTTACTGTGACATGTAGTGTCATGAGTGCTCTTCTTTGTTTTTTTTTTTTTGTAGTAGGTGAATATTACCAGTGATGCTTTGCTGTAGCAGTTCATTGTCTGACTTGGGTTTTTTCATATTGGTGAGTGACAGTAACAGAAAAGCAAGAGCCTCCATGTCTCTGGTAATTCGAGCTTTCACTGTGGACTGGAGTATTCAGAGGCAATGCCTAGTATGGTCAAATGACTGTATGTAGAATAACTGTAATCATTATCAATAGAAACCTGAATTTCTCTATTGGGGATTTACACTAGAGGGAAGAGCGTATTCTAGGAACTCTATAAAACAGCTGGATTAACAACTCTGGCCAAGAGTGTTAGGAAGGTTAGAGATGGTATGACACTTTCTGAATCACAAAGCAATATGTCTTTCTCGTGATTACAGAGCAGATTCAGAGCTCCTCTCTAAAGCATGTGCCTATACACAAAACCTACCTGTACAGAAGTTAATTAAGTCAGAGGTTTGATTTCTACCCCCCTCACATTTGTAAACTTGACAGAATTAAAAAAAAATAATAAATAGATGTGGCCTTCCTAGAGTTTCTCCTCTAAAAGTGATTGCACTATGTAAAACACACTGTACTTTGCCCAGCACGGGCATTTCTTGTGCTGCTGCAATGCTTTGTATACCTGGAGTGCAGTGTGCAGACTTGACTCTAGCACTCCTGCTCTGACTTACAAGCTGTTGCTTAAATGGATGTATATTGAGAAAAGTTTTCTAATGTTGCAAGATCTCCATCAAATTTATTGCAATCTGTACTGTCCAAATATGTGAATGGTCTGACTGAAAGAAAACCCTCCTGCTTACCAAAAAGCTAAAAACTAAATAAAAGCTGCATGACCTGTTCCTTGGAGTAACTGGTAGTGTTTTTTTTTTCTCCTGCAATTAGTATTTTATTCTGTTCCTGTGCTCTAGATTCAGTGTGTGCTGCTGTTGTGCTCCATGCTGGCCCGCTGCCCTCCCCTCATGGAGACACATGGTGGCTCTGCAGCCCTGTGAAGGAAGTGTGTGTTTTTGAACCCATAGCTTGATCTCCTTAAACCAGGCAGGGTTAGGGCATGTGTCTGTATTACAGACACATTCTTTGCATTTATTATATATACAGTCTTGTATATATTACATATACATGGTAGATGAGGCTGTGAGATTGAAAACTTACTAAAGTAATATTCAAGAACTTCAGTATTTCCAAATTACTCCAGGCATGCACACCTTTCCCCCCACCCAGTGTAACCTCAGTTATATGCACTTTTCTAAACAGTATTCAGAAAGGAAGAAAAAGAAGGCAAGGACACGAATGAGGTAAGCAGAGGACAGCCTGCAAACACAGACCTCACCTGTGCTGGCCACCAAGAGGCTGAAGCATGATCTGGCGAGGGAAATGCTGTCAGACCATGCACCCACCATACACAGAGCATGCAGGGGTCCTGGGCTGTGGTGAGCAGACACCTAGGCTGCAGTGCTGTGATAAAGCTGGTCTGGACTGAAGCCCCACAGACATGTCCTTTCTGGCCAGTGAAAGTAGCAGGATACATTCAAGTAAGTTAAAAACCGGGAAACAGTTCAATTCTGTGAAGGCACTGTTCAGTGAAAAGCTCTGAGGAATGAAAGCACATACACAACCAGGCTGTGTTATATGGCATAGTATATATTTAGTAACAACAGGTTAAAAATTGTAAAAAGACCTTGGGAGTTGTTGAGGATTGCTTTGCTCCTTAAAAACCAATTACATACCAATTACACTTTTCTGTGGAATTTGACAACAGGCAAGCATGGAGATTCTCAGTTCAGTGGACGAGAATTCTCCCAGGCTTCAGGCCTGGGAAACGTAGAGGAAGAATGAAAAGAATTATGATCTCTCTTTCTGTCCATGTTGTTTATAGCTATGTACCTTCAGAGTGTGCTATTCATAGTTCAGCAATAGTGTGAAAGCCATTCCGTCCGTTCCCGACTCAGCATGGTGATCACAAGCCTCGGCTGAAGGTCGGGACCCTGGAGGGTCCGGCCGAGATCGCAGCGGAGGCTGAGCACAGAGGGATCTGGAGACCCCTCATGACTCGGCCGCCGTTTGCCCTCCTGAGTGCGGTAACGCTGACTGTGCCCCGTGTCCTCCTGAGAGGACTGGTCCCGCTCGGACCGTGGGCATCGGCCCCGAGAGGCCGGGGACTGAGTGGGCATGGTTTTCCCAACACAGCAGACTGTCTCCTGAAGTGGATGCCTGCCGAGGGACGGGTTCTCCTTTAAAAAGGGGAACCAACTTTCTAGCGATGAACAAGTAGTTCTGATCGCGTGGACAGCTTTTACCCCGCCCATGAGACTCGCTGTCTCTGATGGAGAGCCTGCGCCAGAGATGGCGGGTTCGCAGCAGATGTGAGGGTTGCATTCAGTTCGGAGACCTGGGAATCCCTAGGTGATAGTTTGCGAACCGCAGTCATCACCGGCGATGCGGTCGCAAGGTCTTTACTGCCTGCCTGGAGACGCATTTCTAAAGCCCTTCAGCGCAAGGGCTCGGGAAGAGCAGGCCCGAGCCGCGCACCGCGCCCGCCACCGCTGCTTCCGGGCCCGCACGGCGCGGGACGGCTCCGACCCCGGCCCGAGCATGCGCAGGAGCGGCTGGAGCCACCGCCCGCCGCCGGTTCGCTGCCCGCGGCGCCACATCCCGCGGGAGGAGCCGCGGCGCTTTTCCGCGCCCCCACGGCCGGGCACCGACCGCCCCCCGCGCCAGCGCCCCCCGCCGCCGCCGGCTCTGCAGCTGAGGAGTCCGCGCCCCCCCCCCCCCCCCCCCCCCCAGCCCGCTTTGCGGGGACTGGTGGCGCGCCATGCGGCGCTGGAAGAGCCCCTGCGATCCGCCGGGGAACGCTGCTCTCTCTACTGCCCGGCTGCCCCTGCAACAGTTCCGTGCTCCGCTCCGCCGCCTGCATCGGAGCCTGCAACCACCCCAGCCTCCTTCAGCCCAGTGTCCCTTTCCCATTCCTTGGGCGGTCCCGAGCCGTGCTCTCCTGAGGCGGGGACAGGGAGACGCTGGCGTGCTCTGCAGCGGAGGCGCCGCGCACCTCCTCTCTGCCGGTGCCTAAACACTGCGAACTCTGAAACCCAGTGCTTTTCTGGGATCAGCTCCCTGTTGGAGAGCAGATGCCCTCGCCCTGTGGGGCTGCCCCCGGGGCTCGGGGCACCTCGGCCCCCCAGGCTCCCGTCTGCGGGGCGGGAGAAACGGTGTCCAGGAATGCTGCCGCGGGTCTCCTGTCCCGGGGGATGGGGGTGGGCCGGGAATCGGGGAACTGGGCAACAATCACTTGTATCGGGGGCAAGGAGGCGCTGGAGGGAGCGCGGATGACCCGCTTGTCCTGGGCAGACGTGGGTGGTGCCAAGAACGCCAACTTCAGGGTGAAATGTTATGTTACCGGAAAAACCTCTCCTTCCATCTGCATGGACCAGTCGGCAGATGGGAAGGAGAGTGGGGGAGGAGGAGGCGTTCGGCCGCTCCTCGCCGCGTGCTGGGGGCGGGCTGTGGAAACAAAGACCCCCCCCCCCCGCGGGCCGCGTTTGGGGCCCTTGGTCCGCCCACCGGGAGCGGGTTCCCCGCCCCAGCCCGCGGTCACGAAACCCGCTATGGCTGCTGGGAAAAGCCCCTGGCCTTTCTGGGGAAAAACCAAATACACCACCCACAACTCCCCCCCCCACCCCCCCGAAAAAAAACCCCAACACGTGCAACACGTGGGCATTTATTCTTAGACGGCATTTATTCATCAGACTGGAACGTCACAACTTAGGCTCAGCCTGGTTGTAGTAAGGAGTGTTGCCATGGCTTTCCAGCATTTTTCTCAAGTGTTTCTGAATTTGGTCAATTCTGCTGAATTATTTTGAAAACTTTGAGGATGCAATTTGGACCCGAGTTCAGTTTTATCACTATTCAGGACACAACTGCACAGGCCAAAAGCCTGCACACATCCTGCAAAAAGCAATTTCTATGAAAACCAACCTTGAGGATTGGTTTTAAGGCTTGACCTGCTGCACCTTACTGGCTGGGATAATCCCAGAGGCCTAAAGGTTTGCAGCTGTGGGAAACAGATGTCCCATTTTGCCAAGTCTGGCTGATTTGGGTATGTGCATGTTTATTAATACCTTCTTTTCTGCCATGTGGGCATCTGCTCACACTGGGAAATGGGTTTTGACAAGTCAGCCTGCCAGTCCTTTGGCAGACTGACAATGGTTTGTTACTATACTAGAGTTGGTAACTGATTTCTTGGAATTTATAATACAAGTTAGAGATCTCTTCGACCAATCTGACCCAATGTCTGATTAGAAGTTTTGATTGACTCTTGAGCTGTGTTTGTTCTCCTTCCTGCAGGGGGTCCTGCAGAGGACTACAAACACCAGCTCCCTCTTTAAATGAAAAGAGGGAATTGAGATTCTCAGTTCAGTTGAAGAGAATTCTCCCAGGCTTCAGGCCTGGGAAACGTAGAAAGGAAGAACAAAAACAATTATGATCTCTCTTTCTGTTCATGTTGTTTATAGCTATATACCTTCAGAGTGTGCTACTCATAGTGTAAAAGGGTTTTACTCTGAGACCTGGGCGATCCTGGTTATAAAACCTCTAATAAATACCTCTTAAGAAAGGATCTCCCTTTTTTGCCTTCTGAACCACAGAGTCATTTCGTCCATCCCTGACTCAGCAGCATCAGGTGAGGAAGACTGTTACTACACTTTGCAATAGGTCTTCTGACTAGAACTCTGGTAGCTGAATCAGCTTTTCCTCATCTGAAGGCTTTAAGTTTACAAAGCTACTACTTATATACATTTATGTGTAAATATTACAGAGAAATTAAAGGAATTACAGCACACCATAAAAATTATATTTTTAATATAATAAAACTTAACAACTTAAAACTTACAGGTTGTTACGGACTATTTCCTATGCGTTTCAGTTCTTAATAAATCCAGATACAAAAACATAAAATTATAAAAATGAACATTAGGAAGCAACAGGGAACACTTATTTGATTTCTACTACATGTAGAAGACCAATTCTTCCCAGCTCACCAATGTTCTATTTTTTGCCTGTTTTTGCAGGCAGATCCTTTTTTTTGTTTTGAGTCTGACTGTATCTTGCAATATTGGATACACCATCCACAAACCTGGTCTTGTAGAGGACATTTGCATTGTTGAACATTCCGTCCTTCAAGGACACCACAATAAACTAAAACAAACCAGAAACACTTAAAATTAATGTTGCTATCCCAACAACACTAGAAAAGGTTTCCAAAGAAAGGACTCCTTTCTTTCATTTGGCTAATACGTCAGTAATAATCTTTAAAAAATATTCTAAAACTAACCAAGGCCCAACAGAATGTTGGTCACAGGTCAATGTAATGTTGACACAGGTCAATGTAAACCCACTTTTTCTGCAGCTAATGACACTTCTGTCCATATCTCAGCACCTGGCCTGGGATACAGTCCTCAATGCAGGATGCCTGTTCGTGGTGGGAGTAAACATGGGAATAACTGTGCCACCAAATATGAAAGAATGTAGGATCTTACCTAGTCAAAAGATATTACTCAAATAATTTTGCAATACTGGTTCCCCTCCTCACTCTCATAATTTGGAATGGTTAAGTCCTTGCATCAAATAGAGACAGGTACTCTATTTGATGGGGTACAGGTCACAGTGATACAGAGATCATTTCCATAAGGAAATAATAAGTAGTGCCTCACTTATTTTAAGAGGGTCAACGTGAAATATCTTTAACCTCAAGTTAAAAATCTCCAGGAAAAAAGAATTCAGGATGTTGTCATGCTTGAAATTGAGCATATCACGGACACTCTTCCCTACTGCTCCATTTTAACCAGTCCAGCAACAACATTTAAGTTTCACCACTTGCCATGTCAGTCTAGCTTTCCAGCTGAAACAACTCAGAAATATAACATACATCTGTAGAATAAAAGAGGTAAACAGCTCAGAGTCCTCAGTGCCAAACTGCCTTTGGAAATAATGGATGGAACTCTGAGCAGTCTGGTCTGGTGGAACTATTGCACCAAATAGTTTTAGTTGCTGTTTTGCACTGGGCGATTGGAGATTTGCACTGAGTAGTCTTTATATTGCACTGAATAGTTCATGTTATATCACATAACATAAAATAGAAGGCATGTTCTTCCCTTCTCATGGAATTCCCCTATCACATGTTTTTTCCCTCACACACCCCTCCCCAGTACCCCCTGGTGGTGTTCTCTCCCCTGGTCTCCCTCCCCATACCCTCCTCACTTGTATCCCATTGGCAGTGCTCCTCTTCCTCCGCCCCCCTTCCCCTCTGCTCAGTCCCTCCTTGAGAAGGGGATGGCCTCTTTTCCGTGGTGGGGGTGGGGGGACGGGGGGTGTCCCCTGGTCTGGTGTCCCCTATTCAGTCAATAAACTGAGGACATTTGTCCCCACGTGGAGAAGAGCTCTTCTCATCTTTTGCCTTTTGTCCATGTAGGATCCTGTGGGCTGGGGTCCACAGCTAGCCGGATTGGACCCAAAATGCCCAGCCAGGCATGGAATCTTACAGTGGAAGGTGTCCCTGCCCATAGGAGAGGATTACTTAGGTGATCTTTAAGGCCCCTTTCAACCCAGACCATTCTATTACCACAATAATTTCAAGATCATACCTGGGAGTGTCTGAAATGAGTTTGAAGCATCTGCCCAATATTCTGGGTATGGGAGAGATCAAGGGCTGCATCCACTTCATCCAAGATGTAAACTGGGGCAGGTCTGAAGAGGAGCATGGCTAATATCAAGGATAAGGCCACCAACGATCTAGTATGGAGACAAGAAAATTAGGATTTAGTCTTGTTTGAAGGGCTCTGGCTTTTGAAAACACTACCTGAAAGGTAATGAAGGTGGCAAAGGGTCTGGATCACAAGTCTGATGAGGAGCAGGTACTGGTGTTGTTCAGCCTGGAGAGAAGGGGGCCCAGGAGGGACCTTATTGCTATCTACAGAAAGCAGAGTGTGACCAGATGGGGGTTGGCCTCTTCTCCCAGGTAACTAGACAGGCCAATAGGAAATGATATCAGGAAAAATTTCTTCACTGAAATGGTTATCAAGCATTTGAATGGGTTGCCCACAGAAGTCAGCACTCATGGAGAGATTTATAAGACATGTAGACGTGGGGTTTAATGAGATGGTTTAAATGGTGGACCTGGCAGTTAAGTTAATGGTTGAACTTGATGATCTTAAGACAGTTTGTCCAGCCTAAATGATTCTATGATTCTGAAATAGTCCCTCAAAAGCACATTACTGCTATGGTTCTGAAGAGATGGAATGATAGTTTCCTCATTTCAAAACATGAAGTCTTCTCTCAGAAACAGCAAATATTACTTCTTCTTATTAGAAGATCACATTAGTTGAGTGATGATATTTAAAATTATGCTGTTGTTTGATTTCCAGTTCTGAGTTTTGCAATTGTGTTTTTCCACACCTGGTTCTTCAAGTATTCTGTCCTTAGAAAGTTCTGTATCCCTGTCTCACCTCTTCCCAAATTCCGTTTATGCTTTTCAGTTTGTAAAGATCTTTTTTCCTTAGAACTTGCAAAGAAGCCCATGCCCTACACAGTGGCCTTACACACTGGAGAAGAAAACTGTTGCCATGACACTACCTTTATACCAGGGAAACACTTGCCTATAAAGATTTTTGTGGTTACAGCTCAAGGAGAGGAGCATTTAATTCAACATTACATCAGTATTACCTAGAGTTTAATGTGGTTTTCTCACCATTCAATTGGTTTTTTTGCCACTTCTGTGTGACAGGAGTAAAATCTTGTTTGTTATCTTATACTAAGTAAAGCATTGTTCTAAGTCAGAATGTATTGATAGTGCTTCCAATATTGAGTCCATTTGACAAGGAAAAGATTAAGTTTTTGCTTTTCAGAACTTTAATTACTTAGACATATCAATTACATACACAATGACAATGGAAAACAAATTAATTCACCAACCTTTGTCCTCCACTAAGTTCTGTTAAGTTTTCCTTCCAGGTGTTTCCTAAGGCAACTCTGAACTCCATACCAACAAAGCGACTGCCATTTTTAGAGGCTGAGAGCATAGCTTTGGCTCCAGGTAGGAGTGTTGAGAATATGGAACCAAAGTCTTCATTCACCTAGAAGTCAGACCACAAAAGATGTATAAGTGTGCTTTGGATCAGCGCACATAGAGTGAAAACCTTAGTGGTGAGCAGCAGGACACTCGAGACATCTTTCCCAGTTCAACACAGTGACTTCCCATGTCACATACAGGACAGTGAGAAAACATTAGCTTTTACTTTTTTTGTACTGAAGAGAGAAGCAACACCAAAGGATATGTGACACCTCATACTAAGCATTTTATGAGAATCCAATGAAAGATGTATTGGAAGGCTTCTTTATGCTATCAGCCAGGGAAATGGTTATGCCCTAACTTGTAGGGGCCTGAGTTAACTTATGTATTGTAAATATATGTATGGCAGTGAAAGATCTTTGTATTGTATTAGTGACCCTGCCCTGATTCTAGTTATTGTAAATGGGCTGCAGCTGTGATGTCCTTGATTGGGCAGCAGCTGTAGCCCATGGAGGTAACTGAGATAAAAGGGGGCGGGGTGGTCAGGGAGAGCCTTGGAGAGGAGCCCTGACCGAGAAGCAACAACACCACTGCTGTGAAGATCTGCCGTGAGAAAACCACCAAGAAGGTATGAGACTCAGGAAATATAATTATACAACAATATGAATACAACACTAACTCAGATTTATTAACTGGCAAATTGCAATTTCTCCCAGTTAATGGACTACTAAAAGTATAAGCACCATGTAAGAGATACATGGTGGCATTCTCCCCACTCTTTTTCTTCCCAGGTTTACTTAAGCAATGTCCAGGTATGGGATGGGATGCAACTTTGTAAATGCAGATTAAAATATCCTAGGTTTAGGGATTATCTGAAAACACACTAATTCCACTATGCGTGATGCTTTTGCATTACAACTCACTAATTTCTGCCAAACATCATTTTTACAATGAAAAGGTACCATTTTGTCAGTGATATCCTAAGTACAGGGAGGATAATTAATAATTAAACCAAGACATCATCTATGTGCAATTTAATCTTGGTTGAAACCAATTTTCTCAAAGGCCAAAAAACAAGTTCTGTTGGTACAGCAGAAAAGAAAGTGTCAAAAGATTTCCATCTAGAAAGGCATAATTTTATACTTTTCTTAAAATTCATTATATGAGAGACCTGGTAAAAAGGCAGAGTGCCTAGGTAACAGAAACATAAATCAGATATTGCTCTACCCCAATATTATGTATCCTGACAGTAACAGGAGCAGTACCCCAGGTCCACAGCCCTGCACTGTAGAGGGCAATGTAACAACAGAAAATTTTTACTCTGGTAAAATATTGGTATAAGGAAAGAAAAAAAAACACCCCAAAAAAACCCCAGCTATATTTCAATATGCCCTAACCTTCATGAAATGTTTGTGGACACTAAAAGGGAATGAGAAAGTAGTTTTGCAGCTCTAACTGGACCGTTACAATTCTCAGAGAATTCGTATCTTATTCTTAAAAGTGGGAATAAACGGGAGAAACAAAGTGGTTATTTTTAAATATTGGTCAGGGATGTTAGTTCTAAAAACAGACCTTTTTTTTTCCCAAGGAAATATGCAAAATAGTAATCTAAGATAAATCTGATCCTCTACTAAAACATGAAGATAAATTTCAAGTGTCGTACCTTTTTCCAAGCAATATCTAAAGCTTGTTTTTTCTTCCGGTCAAGCTCTTCAATAGTTGCAAGAATTTTCATCTTGTCATTCTCTACAATTCTTTTTTTCCTTATTAAGTCATTGTACTGGTGCAAGGAGAAGAAAAGACTGATTTCAATGACCCTTGTGCTCAAATGCAGTTTGTGCTACTCTTACAGCTTCACAGTATCATTGTGTAGCTATAAAATAGTCATTAACCACAAGATTGAAATCCAGTGCATTAATTTAGCTGCATGGGGGATGTAAGATTTGGGATTATTTGCAAATTAAAGCATCAGAATTTTCAACAATCAGCAGTGGGGAAGGACATTGCTCTGAAAGTTGCACTTCCAAGTTAATCATGTTTCATTTGCTTTTCCATGGAGGAAAGGTTAGTTCTCAAGGCTGACAGGAGGAAAAGTATTAGAAAAGTTGAAGGATAAAATCAGTGGGCAGTTTCCAGACAATCCTGGAATAGCCTGAAGATGCAGATTAATTCAAGACAATCTTGCTACACTGTCAAGCTGTCATGCTTGAAGATGAACATATTTTTGGTCTGCAATTTTTAATTCATTATATAGTTCTCAAATAATCTAATGGATGCCACAAAGCTTGCTGATGCTTCAATTTAGGATGATCTGGGGTAGGAAGGAATAAAAGAGTATTTTTTATCATACAAGGTCAAGATTATGAGTAACCTAAAAACCTGGTGTGCCAATGAGTTGTTCAAAGATGTAAGATTAGTATGAAAAAAATCAGGAAAAAGTTTAGTTTAGTTTTTGGTATATTGAGAAATAGAGCACATGAAAACATATAGCTACATTATATATATCTGTATATCTTGTATATACACCATATGATCAGCCTGCCCAATTTTTATAGATTAGAACAGAGAACGTTTACCCTTTCCTCTGCATCAGAAAGCATGTTCATAGCTTTTGTGTTCACATTCCTTTCCAACTTCTCTTTACGCTCCTGCAATTTCTGCAGCTTCTGAGTTGCTTCTTTAGGGTTGCAACTTTTGAAATCATAGGCTGTGTTTGGCTGGCCAAAGAGCAGCTTGTCTGAAGTTATCCACTTGTATTCTTTCAGCATTTTGGCTACCTTTAAACAAAAAGTTATGTTGAAGCTTTTTCCTCACCCTTCTCACATGTGAAATAAAAATTTAAACAAACAAAAGCAAAAAAAAAGAAACCACCCCACCTATATTCTGAAATTGATGGAAATTAATTCTTCTACCCTAGTGCAGCACAGGTACATTTCTTTACAATGCTTTGTGTGATTTTCTTCATTGTGGACAAACAAGGGATTTAAAGATTTAAGGCTATTGCTTTCATGTACATCTTACTTACTTGAAACACTTTTTTGTATATCTGAACTCTACCAATGTCACTGCATCGTGGAACTACCTTCTTTAATTAGTTATCTAATTTGTCCAGACAATCAGAATGTTCTTACTGATCACTTTCTCACCGTGATCTATACTTTGTTACTACATACAGATCAGGTCTTTTACAATGTACAATTTCCACTCCCTCTTCCTCAGATAAAAATTTTACATTGAGCTGCAAATATGACAGCGCTTAAAGGAAAAAGGCAATTTCCTTTGTATGTGGCAAGGGAATTACCATTCTTGGTCACAAGATGTGAAGAAAAACAAAATTCTGCAATACCTTGGCAGCAGCATCAGCAGCTTCTTGTTGACATTTGGTGATGCTGTGTTCTAATTCTTTAATCTTAAGCTGTAATTCATTATTTTGTTCTCTGTATTTTACCATCTCTGCAGATTTGTCTTTAATTGCATTATCATGTAATGCAATTACTTCCTTTTGCTTGGCAAGCTCCTTCTGTGCTCTCTCTACAGATTCCTGGAAAAGCAAATCAGCAGACATTTATCGGCCTTTTTTAAAGCTGGCGTGAAAGCCTCATTAGAACTGACACAGCAAGCAGAAAAAAAATTCACATGTGAAAGAAGTAAAAAAATAACTACCTAGGCTGATTGAGAATAGTAAGCAAATCTGCAGAAAAAAATACACATTATAATGTGAGGTTCAGAGGATCACACAGAGTAACATCAAAATGGATAATGAAACACAGTATTTCACTTTTACCTCTGTTTTAGCCACTTCAGCCACCAGAGCATCAACTTGATTCTGGTAGGATTTGATTGCTTCCTCTGCAGCTGTTATCTGTTGTTTATAGGAGGCCTCCTCTTGTTTCAGCTCTTCAAGTTCCAGAACTAAAGCTTTGACTTCCTAGAGAGATGTTTTCTAATTTATTAGTTATACTTAAATGCAAAGAATTAAGATTCAGCTGGATGGAAAGAGTTAAGATTCAGTTTGATGTAGTAAATGCTGTAGAAGACTAACAGCACCCATTCTTGAGCAAGGGTGTAATCCCACAAAATGAAGAAAGAAAAATACAAAAAAGCTCAGTCAGTGACTACACAGTATAGTAAGTCCCAAAACTGAGAGTATTAAAACCTCACGAAAATCAAACTTTCTGATTTTTGCACTTTTAACATGGAGAGAACTGCCAACAGAAGTTAAGTTTTACCTGCTGCATGTCTTTTATTTTTTTGCTTGAAGTGTCTGCCTTTTTCTTGGCATTATCTAGATTCTGCTCTGCATTTTTTTGCTCTTTTAGACGCTCTGCTTCTGCATTTTTAAGTTTATTCTCTAATTCCTTGTATTTTTTTTCTGCCTTCTTTTTGCTGTCTTCAGTTTTGTTTAATGTCTCTTCACAAGAGGCTGAATCAAAAAGTAGAGTACTGAGATTGAGCACTGTTCTTGTCTTCAAATTTACATCCTAAACACCAACTGAAATAAATCTCTCTTTGCCCCCAACAGAAAAAAAGTGGTTGAGCACTCACTAGTTGCTAAAGTCCAAATAATCAGATATTTCAATGAATACTCTAAGACAGTGTGCTGTTGCTATCAGTTATTGGTAGGGGACCAAACAGCCATTATGAAAAGAGGACCATTTTTCTTGACAGAGGGAAGAATGTCAAATTGCAGGATCAAAAAGTACAGCTACCTAACAAGATACAATCTCATCCCTAGAATACTACATCTAAATATGTATCACTTCTGTCCATTTTTTAGATGTTTTACTTGCTGCTGCATTTTATCTCTCCTTATCTATACAAAACACTATTTCTTTCCTATGCTTTCTTGTTATGCAAACTACATTACTAACCTTAAGTACAGATGGCTTGAAAAAAGCAAAGATTACTCAAATATGGGGTTAAATCCATTTTTGAACTTCCCTGCAAAGATGTATTTTCCTTTATTACAAAGTATATAAAAAACATTCAATAAGAGTATAACCTTTCCTATAAGAGATGGCCACCTTTAAGTGAATCACCTCTATGCAAGTATACTGTGATTCTGTGTTTGTTACATGTTCAAAAATATAAAGCTAGTATTTTTAAAGTGAAAAGTACTTCTTAAATAAAGAATGTGTTACTCAAACAGCCTGATATCCATCTCATTCTCAGTAATTAGTTTTCAGGTAAAAGAGTAAGAACACATTTGTCACCAATGGTTTTCTTCAGGGCAATCAGCTCTTCCTCTTGTTTGTGGTAAGCACTTTGACAAAGCTTCTTGTGCAGCAGCTCTGCTTCCTCAGACTTCATCTCCCATTGCTGCTTCAGCTGCTGATACCTTTGGAGACAGTAGTGACACACACTGCTATATGAAAGGCTACCCAGCATCTCACTTTCAAAGCTGAAGTAAGTAGATGAATATCTGTATTCCATTTCTCATGTGAGATACAGTGATGACAGTAGGGCAAATAAGCTTAAATGAATGAAAATCCAATATAATTGCTTTAATAATAATTGTGAAGTTGATACGCATGTAAGTTATTGTATATGTAGCTCCTGCTGTTTAGCCCTGATCTAACCTATTAAAACAAATGCAACTCATGGCATTTTGGCAACAATTCAGACATCACCTTTTTCCAACTGGCAGCATGACAGATGTTAGGGTGAAGAACTGTAGAAAGGATATCTAGAAGCAAAAGTTCCTTCCTCCTCTTAGCAATATTTCTGGAAGTCTACTGCAGCTCAAAACAATTTGAAAAAATAAATCCAGCTGGAAGGTAGCATGTTATGCAACACTACCTCCTTGTGGCATTTTTGCAGAACTGACTAAATATATTTTTCTGTTCCATCTTTTAATGTAGTATTCAGTAACTGAGTAGATGAAAATCAAATATACTTAATAATATTTAAATTAAATGCTTACAGCAGTATCACTCAGATAATCCTTTTTAACATCTTTTTATTTCCTTGTGAGAAAAATAAGACTGACTACAAATTGGAATTCTGTACAGGTGTTAAAATATGTCTGTAACAGATCCATTCTTCAGTGGACTTCATGAAAATTAAACCAATTTCAAATACCAATGTGTATCCTTTTTTCTCCCTGTGTTATCCAAAACAAAGGGGTTTGGCATGTGTTATTTAAAAACTGAATTTGATTTTTGATTACTGAACTTACTAATTATATTGGGAGGAGAGGGAAGAAAAGAATTACTTTCTGCATATTACATTCTCAAAAGGCCTATGGCCTCCCAAAACAACTCGTTACATTAAATTTACTCGGTCACATTAAGAGAAATTATACACATTGTACAGTGCAAACCTTACCTTTCAGCAACCTTCTTCAAGCTTGCCAACTCATTCTCTACAGCTTCAAGTTCAGATTCCTTTTTCTTGAGTTCTAGTTCAACATCTTTCACTTCTTGAAGTTTAGACAATATTGGTGCAGCTCGTAAGGATGCACCTGTTCAATGAAAAAATTAAAAAGCCAGACTGATTGGAATTAAACCAGTGGATTCACCACTGGTAATTGCAAATTCTAAACATTAATAATGAGGCAAGTTAATGATTTATTTTAGCTGAGAAACAGAGAAAGCAGCTAGGCTAAAGCTGGAGTTCTCAGAAGAGAGAGACTTCCTCGGTTACAGAACATGGTTCTGCAGACTTCGAATACTACACATGCGTGACTTATGCAAACAGCTAACTTTCCATAATTTATGAAATTATTGCAAACCAATGATGAATTACTTCAAAAAAGCACTTTTGCTTCCAAGAGGATTATACTGTCTAATAAGATTTAAGTATTTAAAATCTAAATTACTTTATGTGAAGTTTGTCATTAATTTTTTCTTAAACTAATTAATATTTCAACTTAAGACAACTTTAGCTCAAATATATTATTCCCAGTATGTATCTAAACATAAAGGTTACTGTTAATTTTTAGAAAAACTATGCAAAAGCAGTAAACATATCAACAGACACACAATATTATTAGTATTATATTAATAGAACCATCAATTGCCTCCATGCAGAGTTCCTTGGGGATCAAACACATCTCCATCAAGAGTAACACTTCTTGACATTATCCTTTTGTCAAAAGTCACTTTCTTAGCATTATCCATGTTATTACAGACCAGTGTTGTTCCAAAGACATATTCCATTGCTTTCTGCAGTTCAAATTCATATCCAATTAGAGAAAGGGCTAAATGCAAGTTACGATGCCCAGCCTAGAAATCAAAATGCAATTAGTATGCTTTAAGTTATAATACGTTTCAAATTTGGTTTGTTTTTTGTTGATAATAACTCTTCCAAAAGTATCATCACATTTTGAAACTATTTCAGTCACAAGTGGAATAATTAATAACCATTTAAACCTCACAAAATTGAAAGGATACAAAGAAAAACAAAATCAATATATCCTCAAACTCTGTACAAATTCTTATTATAATAACCATTAAGAATCTCAAGTTTTTAGTACAGAAATAAAATTAAAATGGGACAGAAGCAATACAGTGTAAAGAGTGTATTTATTTACATACCAAGCTTTGGGCCAACTTGATTATGGCTTCTTGAATACACCTGGCTGAAATTTTGTTTAAGGGAATGATGGTGTATCGATGCTTTAGTTCACCCCTCTCTAAAATCTTTTTGCCAGTAACCTCAAATGAAAAATAGTTACAAAGCATACCTGAGTACACAAGTCATTTTGTAAAGTAAGACAATAGGGCATTGCAAGAAGAACACATTGTCGGCACCAACTGTGCATGACTTTCTTGAGACAATTAAAACATGTAGGTGTTTTAACCCCTCAAGCATTCAGGCACATGCTTGCCAACCCCAAATCATACGACCACATCTCAAAATTTAGAGTTGTGTACTAATGAAATAAACTTACTTCTGTGTCCACAATAATGTTATAGAGTTTCCCTCCAGCCACCGCTTCCAGGGCTTTGGCATTGGATAGATCTTTCACAGTGAAAAGAGACACAACAGGGCCTTTCACATAGTTTGGATTCCAATTTTTTTCTGGATGTCTTAAAATAAATATAAATTATGACTATGAATCATGTTTGTTTTTCTCTCACACATCCTTCAAAATCTTATATTTAAACCCCATGATAATGGGTTTTCCCATAAGCAATTCTAAATTCTATCAGAAAAAGAACCCCATGAAAAAATGGTTTCATTAAATATTCCACATGAAGAGATTCGGCATAAAGAGTCAGTTACACAGCCATTAAAAGAATGGAATTCCTGATTTATTTCCATATTTTTTCAATGGATTTTTCCAATGGGCTCTGTTATTACCACAGCTATAGGAGTATGTTCAGCCTATTACACAAAAAATTTAACCTGGGGATACACATATTTGACTGGAGTTGACCTCCCAAGAGCAAATCTACTTGTGTCCACAGGCAGAAAACAATTATTTCCCAGTTTAGACCTTTGCTACCGAAATACCATCAGACAAAAGTTTTAAATTCTAGTGACTTAGATAAGATTATAACATTTCCTGACTTTCCCCCTCATTTTCCCCTTCAGTTTTCAGCATGGGTAAGACAGTCATTATTCAGTGGCAGCAAGAAAAACACAGCAAGAGCTAAGACATTGATAGAATTATGTAGTAAAAAGTCCTTTCAAGTGTCTTTCAGGATCACACTGAGATCTTACTTGTAAGTAAACTGTAGATGAGGAAATTTTGCCATTAAATGTTCACTCAGTTCTCTTAGCCGGCCGATATCAGAAATCAATGCCTTCTTTTTTGCTAGGAGGGCTTCTCCTTTTTCTTCTTCAGAGTTGAACACAAGCAGTAGATATATATCCAGAGCAGAGAAATCTATTAGCTTAAAAATTAGTATCCTACACTGCTTATCTACATATACATAGAGAGGACTTTTTAAAATTCTTTGTAAATTTTCAGACTAAATAAATTAATACCATCATGACACCAAACATGCAAAGAAAAAGTTTAAAGAGTAATGCTCTTCTGTAAAGGTTGATCTGGAATATCAGCTAACAGTAGTGTCTGAAACAAATGTTACCTGGCATAAGAAACAAACTCTAAGAAGTGTTTTAGGTACAGAAACCTAGGAAGCAATAGGGGTGTTGGTCTCTTTCCAACCATCTAAATTTTAGCTGGAATTCAATTGTGCCATCAAACTTCAAAATGGTCAGCCCAAAGTTGATATAATCAAATTATTTTAAGCTGCTCTCAGTGAAAGTTTGAGAGTTTGCAGAGCTTACACCAGAGGAATTTTTGCATGAAAGCAGTGTACTTGATTTTTCATTCCCCTCCTGCACTGGGGCTGGGTGAGATGCCCAACAGCAGCCCCCAGAGTGCTGTTCTTTGTGTTTCTACTGAGAAAGCATAGATGCAACGCAGTTTTGGCTACTGCTAAGAATATTGACACCAAGGCTGTCCTTCCAGTCCCTCTTCCAAAAGCCAGTAGGTTGTGAGGGGGCAACAGGTTGGGAGGGGACATAGACAGGATATGGGGTCCAACAGATATTCCATACTGTTATGAAGGTATTCTCATCAGTAAAAGCTAAGAGAAAGGATGATGGAAGGAAGCATCCATTATTAAGGCCTTTTTCTTCCAAAACAGCTGACTGAGGTCCTACTTCACAGGAAGTGGCTGAACACTGCCTCCTAATACCTGATGGGAAGCAGGGCATAAATTATTTGTTTTATTTGTTTCTGCATCCTCCAGCCAGCTCCAAGACAGAGCTACCATTGGCCAAGGCCAAGACCATCACTGATGGTAGTGAAGCCTCTGGGATAACATATTATAGAAGGGGAAAAAAAGACCAAACCTATCTGCAGTGGCTGGAAAGAGGAGTGACAATATGTGAGAGGAACAGTCCTGCAGGCATCAAGGCCAGTGAGGGACAGGGAGGAGGTGCTCCAAGAACTGGAAGAGAGATCCTCCTGCAGCCTGTGGTGCAAACCATGCTGAGGCAGCAACATGGACCATGGAAGTCCACAGCATAGCAGATGTCCATCTGTAGCCTGTGGAAACCCACACTGGAGCAGGGTCCTGTCAGAACCTGCAGACCCATGGACAGATGAGCCCATGCTGGAGCAGGTTTGCTGGCAGGACGTGTGACCCCCGCAGGGCACCCACACCGGAGTAGCCTGTTCCTGAAGGACTGCACCTCATGAGAGGGACTGTCGCAGACATCTTTTGTGAAAATCCTTTTAAGATTTTTTCCCTTCTGAGAAGCTGAGGCCTCAGAAACAAGATGTAAACAATGGTTATCTGCTGCTGTGGAATGCATCAGGTGTGTCTGTGATTGGGCCATCTTGAATGTTCACAATTAATGGCCACCACAGACCAGATAGCTTAGACTCTCTGTCCAAGCCATAGACCTTTGTTATTCATTCTTTTCTATTCTATTCTTAGCTAGCCTTCTGAAGAAACCTTTCCTTCTATTCTTTTTAGTTAGTTATAATGTAATATATATATATCATAAAATAATAAATCAAGCCTTCTGAACATGGAGTCAACATTCTCGTCTCTCCCCTCATCCAAGAACCCTTGTGGACCCTTTCTGGAGCAGTTTGTGAAGAACTGCAGGCCTTGGGAAGGATTCACACTGGAGAAGTTCAAGGAGGACTGCCTCCCTTGTGAGAAACCCCATGGTGGAGCAGGGGAAGGGTGTGAGTCTTTCCCTGAGTAGGAAGGAGTGGCAGAGACAACGTGTGAGGAAGCGACTGCAGCCCCCATTCCCTATCCCCCTGCATCACTCATGAAGAGGAGGTACAGAAAATCAGAAATTAAATAGAGCCTGAGAAATTAAGTTAAATTGATTTCCCCAAGTCAAGTCTATTTTGCCCATGACAGTAATTGTCAAGTGATCCCTCCCTGTCCTTATCTCAACCATTGAGCTTTTGCAGTATATTGTCTCCTCTGTCTACTTGAGAAGGGGTGTGATAGAACACCTTTGGCAAATACTTGGCATCGAGTCAGGATCAACTCATGACAATTCTATACTCCCTTGAAGATTGACCCAAAATTATGCATCAGAAGTCTGTCCAGACCTGAATAGTTCAGCTCCTTTATTTGCTTCTCTAGGGTTATTTTCATTTTTTCGACAGCTTCCAATGCATTTCGGTCTTTCTTGTAGCCTTCATCCATCTTTTTAACTTCAGCTTCTTTTGCCTTTAATTCTTGTTGTGCATAACTCAATTTCATTTGAGCCTATAAGGAATAAGCAAAAGTGGAACCAGATCTTCAAAGACAATGTTGCAGACACAAATTTATAACATTTGCACTATCAAACTGTCCATGTAATTTATAAAGTTTTGCACTGGTTGCAGATACGCCAAGCCAGCCCTGGCTTTTGAAAATAATGGCACAGGTTATTTGGACACAAAACCACAGATCTTGTATTTAACTGTGGTAACATATTAGAACATTAATAACTCTGAGAAGAAACAAAGTAATTTAAGATAGGACATAGCTGTCCATGTTACTCTACAGAGCAGAATTTCTCCCTAAGTGAGACAAGGAAAGTGAACTTTGGAAATTTAAACTCCACTGGGGTAGTCAGAACTACCCCAGCAGAGGTCTTCTATCTTAAGACAAAACAAGCATTGGTTCTTTCAGTCATGTGACGAGCATACAATTTAACTAAGGAGAAAATAGTTTCTTCTAAACCCTCCATTTCACAATCACAGGCATCTTTATTTTGATTCTATTAAGTTTAACTGTTGAAATCTCTTTGACTGTGCATCATGGACAACAGCCCTAATTTTTTTCTATTCAATACTATTGATCATTTGAGTACAGTGAATCCTACTTTATATCGCAAATGCCAGTTTCTAGTACTTCCTCACAGCAATGCTACAGCATTTTCCTGTGCAAAGATATTTATGTTTTATCAAAAAGTTAGTTTAATGCATATGCAAAACTGTAAAATATCTTGCATAGATATTCTGTACCTCTTTTCATTGATCTTTCAAACATGTGTCAATTGGTTTTCAGGCAATTTTCAAAAGCATGGAGGCAGGCCTGAGACAGGAAGTGTTTTTTTTTCTTACCTGTTTAGCCTCTGTTAGTGCTTGGCTAATTTCATTTTTGCAGATCATCATCTGTCCTGAAAGAGTAGCTTCTTCACCATCCTTATTGCTGGACAGGCCAGCAGATACAGCATTAAAATGCTGTTGTGCTGCAGCTAAAGCATGTGCATCTTTTTCACTTTCTTCCAGTAAAACATTTAGCTCTTTCTCTAGATTCTTCACTTCTTTCTCCTTTGATACTAATGCTTTAGAATCCTTCAGCAAAACAAAGGGAAAAAAAGAAAAAAAGAGACAGAGACCTGAGTCTATTACCTTGAAATTCATGTTGTTTAGGTGAGGAGCAACGAGTAGTTTAATCAACTACATTTCAATGACCCCTTGTCAGATTTTATAATCTTGTGATATGTCTTTGCATGTTTCCCAATGTGTTACTCATCCCATGAGTATTCTAAGTATTTACAGAGAGATTAAATACAGGAAGGGGTAACAACTCCCCAAGAACTAGGAGAATTATCTTGCTCTTCCCAATATCCAAAAAATCATCCTCCTGCATAAAAAAACATTAATTGTCAAAATTATGCAAGGCAGAAATTCCTCATTTAATTTTAAGAGTAACATATGTCCAGAGAGCATAATCGTTTGAAGCTACAGACACCACTGCTGAGCTTAAAAGAAAATTTGGAACCATGAGGAGTTGCACTTTATTTGTATTTGCATCATGTATTTTTCTATAGGGAACCTACTACCTATGCTGAATAAATTAAACTAAGCCCTTAACATTTGTCTCTACTTTCTTAGTGCAATTCTTGTCAATCACAGGATTCTTCATACCGTAACAGGAAAGAAAAAGCAGCTTTTCCACAATCTGAATTTAGTACGTAAAGAAAATTATATATAAATATCTCACCTTCTGCATACGTGTTACCAATTCCTTGTACTTAACCTCTTCACCTTTTAAGTTTTGCTTCTGGAGATCAAGAGCGCTTCGTACTTTCGTATTAACTCTTTGATGTTCTGAAAGAGCAGCTTCTAGTTCATGGAGTTTACCACCAGCTTCCTACAACCAGTAATAAAGGAAATTTAATTTAGCCTGTGAAACCAATGCAGTATTGTAGTACTTCATCTTCTGTTCAGAGCTTTATGTAGAAGGAAATCTGACCAAGCAGGCAGAAGTCTCCAAGACAAACAGGTCAGATCATCTCTCACCTCTGAAATCCAACCTAACTAGAAGGTACTGTTGAAGACCCACATCCCTCCATAAAACGGGACACTGTCCCTGTACAGATTGAGACATCCAAAGACTCTATGTGCCATCCTGCATCTCATTAAATTTACTGCCCCCAAAATCAAAATCAATACTGATTACTGTCAAACAAAACCTTGCTCACTTTTCTTTTGAGACATCAACAAAAAGGGAGAAAAAAGCCTCTGGCAAAACTTACTGTTGAATGCACAGAGTAAAAACATGAAGTCAAACAGTTTTTTACCTTTCAGTTATTTTTCATTTGCATTTCAGACAAAAAAAAAAACCCATTTAAATGGATGTCTTCTAGGTAAAACCAAATAACCTAAGCAACACACCAGAAGAAGATAAAAATTCAACACTATATTATCTATAAAAATAATTCCAGTATCTTAAAATTCTTTGTATTTCTCCCTGCTTCTCAGGCATTCAGAGGAGCACAACTCTGTTTTCATTACCTTATCCTTTTCCTTTTCCATCGCCGCTATGTCTTCATTAAGTTGTTTTACCTTCTGTTCAATTTCAGCCCTTGATTCCTGAAACTTCTCTATATTAGACTGCATTTCCTTTAACATATCACTGGAGGATGCCTTTGTTTCTTCAGCCAGAACAAACTGATAAGCTACACAAAAATGGCTTAAATGCTCTATTTCTCGCACTAATTTTTGGTATTCTAGATACAATGATCGTTCCTGAATAGACAAAAAAAAAAAAAAAAAAGGAGAGAAAAAAAAAAGCTGTAAATTTTGATGGAAAACCAGAGTTACATAAGAGTACTATAGAAATCTTTTAAGCACCACTAAACATCAGTATTTGTAAGTAAGAAGATAGATTCTTCATGTTATTCTGAGCTAAAACAACATTCATCTAATTGACTGCATACCAGAAATAACACTTGACTTAGTTTTTTTAAAAACTAAAACACTTTAAAATCTATTTTTATCTAGTTCTCTTGTTTTCTTCCTTCTCCCTACATTTCTCTGTAGGATTTCCTGGAAGTCTAAAATGTTACATTCTCTGTATTTGGAAATATGACAAAATTCTTTCCCTTACAAGACTTGGCAGCACTTGAAAACATGCTATTGTTTTAGCCAAAAAAACTTACTGGTTCAGGGTAGTTGTGAAAGTATTTTTTCAGTACTTGAAGGACCTACCTTACCACCCTTCTAATTTTTCCATACCTCTTTCAGTTTCTGTAAAGTTGGTCTGATCTCCTCATTTAGGGCCTGAAACATACAACAGAAGATTTATATTTTGATTTCACTGAACTCCAAAATTTAAACATGCCTAGGCATGGATATCTAGTTCCAGGTGCAGAAATGAAATTTCTAGAACATTGTACAAAGTCAACATTGAACTACTTGTTCAGTTATCTTTAACAAACATGAATGAAAGTCTACTTTACAACATGTAATACCATTTCAATGTTATTTAGTTTGGATTCCTTCTTCTCTATGGTTTTCTGTACAGATATTTTCTTGGACTCATACATCCTAGTTCCAGCTGCTTCTTCAAGCATAGCTAAAATCTAAAAGAAAACAATACAAAAAACCGTGATGTTTCTTTTTATGTTAGATTGGTTCAATTAAGCTGAACATCTCATCGCCCTCCAACCTTTATTTTTGTTGTCCCTCTCCCAACATAGATTCTTATCATTCAAATCAGTTCAGTAAAACTTCAGACAAAAACACTCCCACAACTCCCCTACCTCTGGTGGCTTCATATTTAGAACTTTGGTAATTTGTCCCTGGTGACAGAAAGATAAAACAAGATCAGTGGTTGTGTACCATGAAGTAGTAAAAAGAAAAACCAAAACCCCAACCCCCCACTCACTTTTATACATTGTATTATAAGTTCAAGTACTTTAAAATTTTTTTTGCTACAACAATAATCTAGTTTACTCAATTCTTTTGCTCTTCAAAGTTCAAATAAGTCACTCTTTCAGGTAATATACCTAAAATGGCCCTTACATTATATGTTAGGTTAATCCTCCACAGTCCTGATTACATCTTAAAGGAGTAATGCAAATATTTTTTCTACAGTCTTACTTGGTTGCTGATGTTGAATAAGCTCCTACCCATGAACCAGCTTTATGGGTGATGTAGCTCATACATAACAGGGAGAAAAAAAAGTATGTACAAAACTGTTCCCACCTTTGCCATCCACTTGGGATAGTTATATTTGAAACAATAAATCCTGCTCTGTTTTATTATTCCTTGCAAATATTTCAGGAATTTGCCTAGCCCCTTTGTCAGTCTTCTTTTGATAACTGTGACTTAAGAAGGTACATATCTCAACTTCTTTCAAGATACTGTCTAATATGGAGCACAAATAATAGCAAATAAAATCTGCCATTTTATAATATTTATGAAAGCAATACCTATGTGTTAAGGAGAAAAAAAATAGAAAATAAAATGGAAACATATTTTGGAAAAGTTTTGCTAACATTAGGGCCACATGAGGTCTTGTGCTAAAAGATGTGTTTTAGGGCCAAACTATGCTGTACTAGAAATATTAACAACTTAACAGACTTCATTTTATCTTCATAAGATGCCACTCTAACTAGGAATTAAGTGTTTTCCCATTATCTCCCGTCTTAAATTTACTGCAAGTCCCACTCTTTCTGGATTTTATAGAGATGCACACAATACCTGCATAATGAGGAAGTGAGGATTATTGACATTGAGTCCAACAGAACAGAAGAGATCCTGCACACGACTGTTGGTAGCATTCACACCATTGATAAGATACTTACTTCTACCTCCAACAACAACCTAAAGGACAAAGACAAAAAAAAACCTGCTTAGTGTTGTGAGAACATAAACTGTAATAAAGAATAAAAAAATCTCAGGAAATCACACCTGTTATATCTTTGCATAAATATGTGCAAACTATGCAGAATATCTGTAGGGGGATACAGTATCTGTAGGGGGATATAGTATGGGAAAATGAAGGTGGTATAGAATGGAATCTTATCCCCCAGCGAGTTGCAGCTGGACCAATTACTAAAGATTAGGAGCAGGCCTGATCTTAACAGGCCACACCTGTAGCAAATAAGAACAAGTGTTATAAAAGAGTGGATTGGTGGGATCTGGAGTCAGATGACTACTGCAAGGACCAGGAACAGTCAGTGCTTAGAGGAGCTGCCTGTGAGAAACATCAAGGAGGTATGAAACTCTGGTGATATGGAATCCTTGCACTATCATGATAATAGAATTCTTGCGCTATATAAGAAAATAAACATCAAAACAGAACTTGTTTGATGTTTAAAATATTTAAATTATAAGAAATATTAATCATTGAGGACAATGTTGTCAAGAAACTTTCCAAAAGCTCTGCTTTAAAAAAACCCGAACGACCAAAAAAATAATCAAAAACCGAAACCCCAACATCTTCACTAGAACAATAAAGGTTCCTTTGTTCGTGGAGACCAAATTTAACACAGAGTCCAGATTTCAAGAGGAAAGATATGACAGCAGAAAAAAACCACAAGATAGAAAAATTTAACTTGCTTTATGAACACTTCTAGTTAGCACACTGGATCGACTCTTACCGTTTGTGTAACTAACTACACTACAAGCAACACACAAGCCTTGTCTCTACTGCAGAAACTTAGGGACTTTAAAAATCACCCTATTTTTCCTTGACCACTCATGAACATGGTAAAAATATAAATAGGTTATGAAAAAAATACAGATATTAAAGACTCACCTGCCTAGTCACAGTGATCTCATCATTAGCTTCAAATCCCAGTGGACTTTGACTTTTGTTTGAATTATCAAAGTTAATAGACACGGTTGCCTTTGTAATTCCAGCTTGCCCATTCTTATAAACTAGATCTTGCAAGCTGGCAGCTCGCACCTAAATCCAGGGAACAGATAAAACACTTTTTGGAAAGAAATTTACATTTTAATTGTACAACTGTAGGTTTTGGAGAAATTATCCTAAAAACCAAAGATTTAGCTGCACATTTATGAGTTCATGTGAACTGATACATGGGAGCTGCAAGGTGCTATCATGGTAAAACCACAACCAGTGTGTGCCAGTCTAGTTTTACCTATCCAGATAAACTGTTTCTGCATGAGCTTTATTTAACAAGCCTTTATTTTTCATAATGCAGTTTGCAGGGAAATGATTCAGAAAGTGTTCCTTGGAGGCCTGCTGGCTTTGTCTGCAACTGGTGGAAGGTAGGGATGGGAAGGAAGGCAAATTGAAAAATCACCTTCAGACAGAGATTAAAATTGATGCCAAAGTACACACTTTTTTATGAAAATAAAGCAGATATATTATCTCTTAAAGAGCAGGCATTGCATGGAAACCACTTTTAATTTTTTTTTTTATAAACCAGGTAGCCAGATTTCAAGACCCAGTCCAGAACTGAAAACATTTATTACAAGTGAGTAAATTAGTGCCTTTAGATGCAAAAAGGACTTTTGCCTTGAAGTTGTTAGCTCTGAAGTGGTTAGTTTTAGTCTATTGTTTTAAGCCACATAGTTTGTGTAACTTTGGTATCTGGATAAAGTTGTAATTCAACCTTAATGTAAGATTGAGCAACAATGACAGACACTCAGATTTATGCAATGAAAAACTGAAATAACGAAACTATTTCTTTCAAAGAAGCACCACTTCAGATCTTCCATGGGAGGTTACTCACTAGAGTAACATGAAAAGTTGCTAATAGAAGAAAGACTTTTCTTTCTTAAATGTGCCATCTCTTTACCTGTGACAGATTGCTGATTCCCAGCACGAAACAGATGGAGTCCAAGATATTGGATTTGCCACTACCATTCAAGCCAGTAATGGCATTGAATAACGGGTCAAAGCCATTAATTTCTGTCCTCTGAGCATAGGATTTAAAACCTTCGAGAACAATTGACTTAATGTACATCTTCTCAATGTTCCTAAGGGATCAGGCAAAGTATTCTTCTGAGAAGCTCTGAGAAAGGTATCCGGATTGTAATCCTATATACTTCAGAATAAAGAAAAAAGAATAAAGAAAAATGAATCATACCGCCAAACAAACAACTAGATCTGAGAAAATGGAAAGAATGCATGACTTTTACAACAAAAATATCATGAATTTTTAAACGAAAAAGTCCAAGCAGACCACAGATCCAGGCGGTGTCCCAACGGTACTCCAGCATTTCTAAGGGTCTTGACTTTACACTGAGTATATCGCGACACTTGGGCGCAGACTCGCGGCAACACCATGGTTTGCCGCAAAGCTGGCCGCAAGCAAAGAAGGAAACCCCCGGACGTTCCAGAACACGGCAAAGCCTCCCCTTCCCTCTTGCAGAATTGCTGTACCTGCTCAGCCACACTGCCTTTGAGAGGTAAATCCCAGTGTGAAAAACGCTAATCACTTGTTTTAAAAATTTCTAAAAGCACCGGGGAAGCGGCAGCCTCGGCTCTGAGGCACCGCGAACAAGGACCCATCAGAGCCCCTTCCACAACCCTGTCGCCTTCATCGCGCTGCCCCCGCCAGTGACCCTGCCCCAGCAAGCCCTCCCTGCCGGCTCTGATGCCAAATCGTCCGCGGGCAGCCCTGTTTCCCTCCCTGGTCCCGGTGCCTCACTCGCTTACCCTTGTCCAGAGCCGCTCCCTGACGCCAGTGCCTCACTCACTCGCCCCTGTCCAGAGCCGCTCTCCGGCGCCAGTGCCTCACTCCCTCGCCCGCGACTGGAGCCGCTCTCACTCCCTCGCGCGCCAGGATCAAATTTTGGCGCCGAGAGCCGCAGCCGTTAGGGGCGGTGCCTGATGGCGGCCGCCCCCCGCGGCGTCAGCCCGGCCGGCCCTCCCCTCAGGAGAGGGCGGTACAGAGCCGCGCCTGGCGCCTCCTGGGAGAGGAGCGGGCGCAGCCGGAGGGCGGCCGGAGGGGACGGCGGGCACCGCGGGGCAGGCACGGCGGGGAAAGGGCTCCTGCGGCTCTGAGGGGGGCGGGGGCCGGCCCAGGGAGGGAGAGCGGCCTGGGCCTGTGGTCCTCGAGGGAGATGGGCGGGCATGGGAAGGCACTCGGGCGTTCCTGGGGAGCTCTCTAGCGGGGCTGAGGAGCTTGAGCAGTAGCTCCAAGCTACGGCGGGAAGTGTCTTTGTACCTCCCTGAAATTACATCAAAATGGAGGAAGTGCTGCTCTTTACTTCCTGCACGCATTCCTATTTTGCCACTCCCTCCGCCCCCAAAAAACCAAACCCAAACGCCATTTATGCCCGTTCAAATCTGTTGCTGAAATTTATACATACATGCTTCCATTCAAGCAGAATTAGGGGAACTTGCTCAAAATGTGTGAGTACGTGTCCCTGGAAGAACAGTGGCTTTATATGGCTGCACTGGTCAAAGCAGGAAAGCAGAGTCGGGTGAATGTATTTACTCATTCCTGAGCCTGCTTTTGTCGAGCTGTGTAAATAGACCAGGACTTGCAGGTGGGCTCAGGCTGTCAGCTGGACAATGTTACTGCTGAGATCTGCTGTAAAACTTGATATCCTGGACTACTGAGTTTGATGTTATTTCAGTAATTTGAAATAATTCAGACTGCAGGTCAACATTACATTAGGGAAAAAATATAGTGTTTTTGCTTGCTTCAGAAATTATACTGGATGCAGCTGTTTAAGGCATTAGTGTGACAGCACTGCTGCTGGAAGTACTGTAGCCCGAAGTACTTGATGGTCCCTTATCTGCAGTTCACTTGCTTACATCTGCAACCTATACTGGGAAAAATTATTTTGAATTTGGACAAGAATCAGATTGATACTGTGTAAGTATGCAACCCACTCTTTATTTGTAAAACTGAAAGTGTTCCCAAATGATTTTTGAATCTCCCTGCTGTGGGAGAGGTGCTTGAGTGTTTCTTGTCTGCAAGAGAGTTCCTGTTAGAGGTGGCTGCTTGAACTACACTGAAGGTGGCACCTGGTTGTTCTTCAAATGGCCAAAGTCATTCTTAATGTGTGGTTGATGGAGCTGGCAGCTGGGGAGCTAGTACTGTATCTGCTCCAGCTGCTCCTTTCCATCCAGATTAACCACACCCTGAAATAAGGAAATGGAAATAAAGCAGAACCAATTCTGATGAGAGCAGCTTAATCCCGTAAAGACAGCCAGGTTTGCTCCCTGTTTACATAAGACATGGGAAAGAAAAATAATTACTTAAGTATTAAGAAATAAGTTCTTAAGTAGATCTGTAATAGCTTTGATGTCATAAGGCTTGTGAAAAATGCTAATCACTTGTTTTTAAAATTCTAAAAGTTTAATAGTAATAAAATGGTTATAAAAAATAGCAATACAATTAGACTAATAATAATTTGGACAATTTGAATTAGTACAATATGAGACAATAGAAAGAAAGAGTTAGGGACGTCTGGGTACCTTTCTCTGGGCAGCAGGAGCAAGAAGAAGGACACCCATTAACAAAGGATTAGCCCTTAAAAACAATAGCCTTTCCATATTCATACACTTCATACATGATGCATAAATTACATTCAAACAAAGGATTCTGTCTGGTCATCGTCAACTTCTTCCTCGGAATCCTAACAGCGCCTTCAAGGTGGGAAGAAGTTCATTTCTTCTGATAAGAGGGCAATAAATTCTTTTTCACTGAAAGATTTAGATGTCTGGTGGCTGCTTTCTCACTGCAAGTCCTTTCTTTAAAAAAAGTATCCTACATAGCATAGTTTCTATTTTAACATTTTTTTATAACCTAAAACTATAATTTACACAGTACTTAAGGGAATTAATACAACATTACTTTCTAACACCACACATATACTTTCTAACACCACAACATTACTTTTTAACACCACACATATAATATTCATTTTAATATTTGAGAAAAGCCAATCATAAAATGCATGCATTTTTCACAAGGCTTAAATTTTGAGTTCTTCATTTTAGGAAATATAAAATCAAGTTGTAGCTATTTAGCATACTGTTAGCACTTTGGAATGAATATAACACATGGTTTGAGGAAGGAAAATATATTTTTAGCAGGTGACTATGTAGGAGTAGTTTTGTTATTGTTATAATAAGTTTATGGAACTACCAGGAATCAAAATTCCGGCTGTTCAAGGAGCTAGTCAGTAGAATCCTCTATGAAACTGCCCTTTTGGACAAGAGGTGACATACTCTTAAGGACACCTTCCATAGAGTACAAGAGCTAGTACTCCCCAGTCACAAGAAATTGTGTAAGGAAGGCAAGAAATCAGCATGGATGAGTCAAACAAAAAGGCAAGAAGGACATGCAGAGGCAGTGGAAGCAGGGGACAGGTATCTAGGAAGGGTATCGGGAGTCTTGATTGTGTAGGAAGGCCAGGGGGCATCTGGAGCTGAACTTGACAAGGAGTGTGAAGAATAACAAGAAGGGTGTCTATCGGAATGTTACTTTGACAGAAGAGGTCAAAGGAAGCATACACACACATAACCACTGTGGGAAATGCAAGGCTGGCAAATGGGTAGCAATGGCTGAGAAGGCTGAGGTACTCAACAACCTTTTTGCCTCAGTCTTCAACGGCAAACCAGCTCTCTTTCCACACCCTTAGCGTGGATGGACAGCATCATGGAGACCAGAGTAGCAAAGTGTTTCCCACTATAAGTGAAGGCCTAGTGGTAGGATTGCATCTGTGAAAAATGCCATCCTGGGGTCCCAGTGTCATGATAAAGGAGCCATCCTACAGTGACACATGACATCTGACAGATTTGCCTCTTGCCACTGATCAGCACTGGTCATGGGTGTGCTCTGACTGAAATATTTCCTATGGTCTGTAAATGTGAGTGTTCATCTAGCCCTACCTCAGAGACAAATTGGAGAGTTAAACTTGTCCCTAAATTGGAGCATTGTCCACCACAGGACAAAGTCCAGTTGGCAGCCTATTACTAGCCATAATTTTTGGTATCCTTATGAAAGACCTAGACAGTCATGAACTGGAAGAGCAGAATCTTTCCCCACTACCCTGAACTTGGATCCAGCTGCATCCAGTGTTCTCAGTTCCTTAGTAGAAGAAAGTCCCTGATACACATGAACAGATCCAGTGTAGAGTCACCAAGATAATGAAGAAAAACCAAGAGAGAAATGGCTTTCTTCAGTATCCAGAAACAAAAGCTATTGTTTCTGCTGCCATCTTTAGCTGCTTACAAGGACAGTGCTAAGGACACTGCTTATAAGGATAGAGGATGGAACCCACCTCATCTGAGGGGAATGCATGGTAAGAGATGATAACTGTTGTTTGCTAAACAGTGTTTTCCAATGGCTCATGGAGAGTCCTGAGATTTCCTCCTGCCAAACTATGTCAAGGTCAGATATTAGAACAGGTTGCCTAAAGACATTGTGAAATCTTTATCTTTCAAGGTAATACAGCTTCACATGTCTGCAATCTGATCTGTGCTTCCCCTCTTAAAATTCGTTTCCTTGGGCTCTCATTAACATTCCTCTCCTTTTTTCCTCATGTCCCTTTAATTTTTCATTTAGCAGTCTCCTTAATACTACAAGATAATGGGTAAGAGATACAGGTCAGATGTGTGTATATGCTAAGCAGGCTTGAGCAGCGAGTATCCCTCTTGTGGAAGAAGTTGGTTGTGCATGTTGCAAGCCGGAGCTTGTTCCACGATGAAACTACCCTTGTTATAGTATGGAAGTCCAGGAGGGGCCTTCAGAGAGATCTCTGGTGCTTGAAAGCACCAGCTTGAAGTTTGTCACTTCCCTTCCAAGTTCACTTAGTCACTATGCTGCAAGACGTGTACACTGCAAGGGGGTGTTTAACGTTTGTAGAAATCTATGCTTTTAAGTACTCAAAAGTTTTATTTGGCAGCTGTAAAATCAAGCAGATTTAACATTTCTCTCTGTGGGGCAGTGACAGGCCTGTTGCTGCAAATCTAAGAAGTGAAACTGGGCTATAGGATATTTCTACAGCAAATCTAAGAAGTGAAATTGGGCTACAGGATATTTCTACATCAGTAAATGCAAAATTTCATCAGAAATTTTGCATTTACTGATGTTAGAACATGTGTTTGTCCTGTATCAACATTTAAGTAAGGCAGAAGTTAAAAAAGTGCCTAAAAGAAGTTTAGGGTGCTATGCAGTGACTGGGAAAGCACAGCTGGCCCTTTAAGTAGCTTCAGCTTATTTTTGTCAGCCCACATCAGCTGCTGTGCTGTATAGAACCACAGAACTGCTAAAGTTGGAAAAAGACCTTTAAGATCATCAAGTCCAACCTAGCACCACCATGTTCACCAGTAAATGAATGTAGTTTGTCCATGTAATAGACGTGTCCTCAAGTGCCATATGTACATGTTTTTTAACACTTCCAAGTATGGTGATCCCACCAGTTCCCTGGACAGCATGTCCCAATGCTTTACAGCCCTTTCTGTGAAGAATATTTTCATAGCACCTATATTAAATCTCCCTTGGCTCAGCTTGAGCTCATTTCCTCTCATCCTTTCACTTATTACTTGGAGACTGACCCCCACATGGCTACAGCCTCCTTTCAGATATTTGTAGAGTGATAAGGTCTTACTTTTTGTGCAGTTTCTGAGGGCTGAATGCAGCTGGACCTATTTCTGTGATGGTGTTGACTTCCCTTTTCACTTCCTTGTGTAAATTTGCTCCTTTGAACCTCTGTTGGAATTGCAACCTGATAACAAAGTGCCGGTTGGTACAATCATTTAGCAGAGTGAAAACTAGTTGCCTTCAATCTTTGACCTTCTGTCAAGATTTGATAGTATTGCATAAGTGTGGTTGCAGCTTTATTGTTTCATAATGCAGTGTCATGCTTGTGTGGATATTTGCAGTATGGTCTCTGCCAAAAGTAGCATGGGAGTGGTTTGCCTTTACTTTGTTCTTACTACAGGGAAAAAAAATACAATTGAAAAATTGTAGGAACTAAGCCAGAGGGGAACAATGGGTAGCTTTTGCTAAAGCTTGTAAGAACGTAGGATTTGAGGCCCTATTCACTCCCAGGCAATATGTAACCCTTGTATGTGTATGGGAAGTCCTGAGGGAGCCTCTGGATTGTTACTCCCTTGGCAGTATCTACTGCCAAGAAATCCTTCTGTGTTAGTTTGGGGGGCTTTTTGTGGGTTGGTTTCTTTTGTTTGTTTGTTTTCTGTTTGTTTGGGGGTTTTTTTGTTGGTTTTTTGTTTTTAGGGCTTTTGTCCCTTATGCTGGTTACTGACTGGCGCTTTGTTTTGAAATGCTGCAGATTAATAAATTAGATCTGGGGAAAGAAAATAGATAAGATGATGATTACCAGAAAATGCTGGTAATTGTTGCTGTTGTGGTGAATTTCTCCTCAGAACCAATCTACAAACTAATTATGTCTGAGATACACTTTACTTAGACCGAGAAAAATCATACCCTTTTCTTCCAATGTGTAACTGCTTCAGAATGGAGATAAAAGGAGAAGTACCACAATCACATCTGCAAATCATGACTGTCAGGAAGATGAGCTGTTAAGCTAACCCAAAATTTGAATTGAACTCATGTAACTGACAGGTTTCTAAAAGGATTTTATCCACAAGGTTAGATTTGGGCAAGTCCAGGCTGGAAAACTATACCACACCAATCAGGAATAACAGCTGAGGTTACTTAAGAAAGGTAAACTTTTCTGATTTGTCTCATGCTTTCTTGAAAGCTTTTACTGCTTTTCTGCTTTAATGTGATCATTCGCTGATTTTGGGTATCACCATTAGCTCTTCAGTCTATTGAAATTATTTCAACTTTCTCAAACTTGTCTGCCTCTTCTAGTTGCTCGTATGTATTATGGTATTCCAGTTTTCACCTCTTCCTTCTCTTCCGTTTTCCCCTGAATTCTGAACCTCTTTACTCATGCTGATTTTGTGGACTGAGCTATGATTACCTGTGTGAAGGTGCTTTGCTTTCACTTTCCTCTCTGCTGCAGTTTGCAGCAACTGCAGTGTCTGAACACACGTGGGATCCTTGCTTTGTTACATATATTCTTAGTGCAAAAAGGCAAGACTTTCCAATCCATTACTTCTTTCCTTGATAGTCTTTATTATTTGATAACTTGATGGGCTAGACCCCAGGGCAAGGGGAGTTTCAAGGACATCAGAATAAATGCTGCCTAGGACTTCAATTTCAGCAAAAGCTTTGATGGTTCTTTTGTAAGAAAAACAAGCAGAAATGCATCACCTTATTTTTAAAGGCGTCACTCTCTGGGCTCAGTTGTTTCTAATTTGAGAAAGTTGATTCTCAAGTTGTCATAGCAGTCTCTTTACTGTAATGATTATAATGGTCTGTGAAACGCTTTATACAGAAAACACACAGAAGTGAAACAAAGAGTTTTAAATCTAACACCAAAAAGTTGTTAAAGGAACATTCCTCATAACAGTTGAGTCAAAATTTGGAACATGTTGGGAATTTATTTGCAGACACATGTTCAAAGAAACAACAAATTTCAGGCATTCACATACACTATAACATCCAAGATTTTTTATAGACACTCCAAAAAATCTGCATCTGCATTTATTGCATCGTGGTATATGTGTTTGTTTTCTTTTAAGTACTTTCAAAGCATTTCATCTCTGTTTAATGGATAACCCAAGTTTTATCCAGCTAAACAGTGCTTTATTAAATTTACTGTCCTGGTTAGACAATTCCTGTTGATTAAGTTTTCTAGGGTGTACTCAACTATGAAGTGGCTCCTTACTGCACTTCCAATGTGTTAATCAAGTTTTCTGGGATGTATAGACCTTTGACTCCGTATCTTTCTTGTTCTATGACTTCTAATTAATCTTTATTTATTTGATAGCCATTGAATAAGTCTTTATTGAATTCTTCTCTTAAACTATTGATTAGGTTCTCCAAGCCATTTGGGTCCATGGAGTTCCTTCCTGCAGTTACAGTGAGGTGATTTCTCAGGGTTTTCTATTGATACTCAGCCAACACAGATCTAAATCAAAACCAGCTAAAATCACAGTCAAACTTTAACTAATTAAATGTAATTCATTACAAAATTTTTTAAAAACCACAAAACTCCTGGTTAACTAAGATATAATTAACTGTCAAAAGAAATGTATTATTCAAACCTACTGACATTGAAAATGAGAGGAATAGTGGATTTGTCTTTACAAACAAGCTGTGGGCCTTCTGGTAGATAAAACTAGCTCTGGAAGATAAAAGAAACAATGGGAAGGATTCCACTAATTGAATAATGGAAAAAGATACTTGCTTTTACAAATAAACTTTAGATTTGCTGATAAACAACATTAGACATTAATAGGTGAAAGAAACAATGGGGAAGAAAAACCCCTAAATTCCATAAGAATTAAAAATTAAAAGGGAGGGTTATACATTAGAGGGAAATCTTTGGGAAATCTTCAGGATCAGGCGTATCGGTGAGTCTGTACCTCTCAAGTACCTCAGCCAATGGGGAAAGAGAGAAGGGAAATGTGGCTGGGAAATTAGGATAAAAAGGAGGCTGTGTCCTCCAAAAATTTGAAAGAGATCCTGGGCCCCATGGCCTCTCTCTTTATTTGAATAAAGCCAGAAAGGACTCTTCTGTCTCCTTTTTGGACATGTTATAAATAATGAGAAAGCCAAACTAATAATGATAGCGAAAGATTTTATTTTCGCTACCAAAAATGCGGTCCTCGGTAGCCACAGCCAAAGAGACAGTGTTGAGCCCCGGATCAGTGCTGGGTGAACCTGGATCTGACCTCTATCGCATTGGATATCCCTCTGTTCAGGAATGCTGTCTCCCTTGGGGCTGTTTTATACAGTTTTTTCTGCCTGAGGCAGAGGTGCCCCAATTTCTTTTGTCACCCTGCATATGTGTGAAGTTTCTTTTCACTGGGCAGGGTTGGACAATCGGTGTTTCTTGGGAGGTGGCCGGTCGTGATCATGGCAGCAGAAGTTGGGTATTTAGATGTATGTTCTTGATGGCTTCGGTTATCTTGATTGATGATACTTATCAAGTACTGATCATCCTTGGGTGTTCGTGGGTGGTTCCAGGAGACGCCCATCTCCACACCAGCCATGTCCTTCTGCTTGCAGAGGAGGCATTCTTTCCTGCTGCCACCAGGAGTTTTGCTACTTCTTTGTGGTAATCTGTCTCTGGACTGTCCGTGGTCTGAGGCTCATTGGATTTTTGTTACATGTATAATTTATTTTACAATTTTTATTTTATACCTTTTCCACACAAGCATTAATTACTTTACATCACATATTACAGACATAAACCTCTGGTGTTTGTGGATTAATTTTCCTAACAAAAACCAGGTAGTGTTACAGTTTACAAGAGCAGGTTACTGTTCTTGGAACTGGTATTGTGACTATTACATACTTAGTCCAGTAAAATTTAGGTGGAACCCACAAGTGTTGTATCACTGCTGTTTATCCTTTGGAGTTATTTTATATGCTTGCTTGAGCAATGTAGTCCTTATCACTTCTTATGATTTTATATCTATCTTGGTTTGTTAACCTGGAAATTAGCTTGTAGATCCATTAATCAAGCATGTGTCTGTATTGTTTTCGGTTTGGTTTGTTTTTTGTTTTTTTTTTATGACCTACAGGAAAGTCTCCTAGCCTTGAAGTGGTTATAATTATGTCATTTCAGTAGGAAAAAAAGAGAAATAGTAGGCAGAAAATTTGTCCAGTTTCCAAAATTAGGCCTAAATATATAAAAAAAAATAGGGTTTAGTGAAATTAGTGTTTCAATATTGTTCCTAAGCAGGATCATTGCTCTGCAGAAAAAACCCCAGGTATTCCAAAAAGTAGAGATGTTTGATAGGAAGGTGAGGATTTGTGTGAATAGGAGATCTGAGAGTGGAAGCACCCAAAGAAACAACAGAAGAGAGACAGAAATGGCAAGTACTGATGGCACGTAGATTTGCAGATTGTCCTGTACTCAGACGTGAAGACTCAAGCTACTAAGATAGGATAGTGGAAAAGTAAAAAACGGGGCTGGTGCCTTGGAGGCGTACAGACAAAAGAGACAAAAAGCAAGGATTCAGTATTGATGATTCTCAAACATGGGACAGGATGGAAAACAAAGCATTTCTGAATCACTGTTGGCTTCCCGGGGGTATAAATGGCACATCAGTGAATGGCTGCCAGGCTAGCCATTCCTTTGTCCCTGGTCATTTCTGATTGGAGCACTTGGGTACCCATCTGAATACAGGGCACCCAGGTGGGACAAATCCATCCCAGTGCCTCTGAGTTTAAGCTAGTGGGTTTTCTGAACTCACCTTTTGCTCCTGTAAACATGTTTTCTTATTTTGCTTTGTTGTTGCTGCAGCATCGTGGTATCTTTTGTTACAGCCAAATGCTATTGATACCAAAGCAAATGCATAAAGCAGCAGATACAAATGCTGGCCCACTTACCAACTGTGGGATGCTTTGATTTTGATGATACTTGATTTTTGAAAAGTAATTTCCCCAGCACACACTTCTGGTGCAGGAAACGTTCACTGGCGTTTTGTTTCTTTGTCATTGTGGAACACGGAATATCTCTGTTTCATCACAAAAAGTTGTCGACTGCTGGTTAGTTTCTGGAGTTCATGACAGACTCTTTTATCTAAATAGTGGAGAGCTTGCCCTGTTCTCCCTGATCCTTGCATGTGCATCTTTGAACACGTTTTGCTTTTTTTTTCTCAGATCCTTGGTACTAATTAGCACTTCTGTCTTTATGGGTTTTGTAGTTGAACACATCGCTATATATTGGTTTTTTAGACTTTTCACTATTCATATTGTTATAGGTAAAAATCGATAAAGCTAAATTAAAAATAATAACGAAAGATTTTATTTTCACGACTGAAAATATGGTCTTCAATAGCCACAATCAAAAGGACAGCGTTGAGCCTGGGATCGGTGCTGGGTGAACTTCGGTCTGGCTTCCATCACATCATCGGACCCCCTCTGCTCACAAATGCTGTCCCTGTCAGGGCTGGCTTTATACCGGTTTTTTTTTTTCTCCCGAGGCAGAGGTTCTTCTTTTCGTTACTCTGCATATGCATGAAGTCTCCTTTCTCTGTGCAGGGCTGGACAGTGCTGTTTCTGGGAAGCAATGAGTGTTCATGGGGAACTCAGTATTCAGATGTATGTTCTTGAGGACTCTGGCAGTCTTGATTGGAGATACTTATCAAGTGCTCATAGCTCTTGGGTGTTCTGGGATAGTCTTGGGAAAGGCTTATCTCTGCACAGCCAATGGCAATGTTCTTTCGATTGCTAATTAGGGTTTCTTTCTCTGCTGCCATCTGGAGTTTTGCAATTTCTGTGTGGCAATCTGCCCCTGACTGTCCGTGGTCTTAGGCTTCTTGGGTTTTTTTACATGCACAATTTTATTTACAACTTTATTTCATGTATATCTCATATATGCACAAATTATCTCATACTACGTATTACAGTACAAAAAGAACAAAAGCTGAAGACAGTCCCCTGCACAGAGTTTTCTCCCTTGCTACATACTTCATTGCAACATAGTGGGGGCAAAATGCCAAAATTCGCTATTGTTTCTTAAGGTGGCTCATAGATAGAGGCTTAGCCATGCAAACTCTCCTTGTGCTGAGAACAGGCAACATGTCAGGGCACACACCGTGAGTGGCAAACGGATTTGCTGTGTTAAAGTATGAATTGAGCAATGAAATGGACATTAATTTTTAATTAGGTATTTCTGCACAGAGGTAGAACTCTTTAGAGTTTCAGGGCTGGATGGGACAAATGTAATTTGAAGAAACTCCTCTTGTGATGGATAGTCTTGTCTCCTGACTGCAGTATTTTGTGAGTTGTAGAACAGTAGGTTTTATGCATTTAGCATTGCATTCTTGACAACGTGCCTCTGCAGCTGACTGGGCACTGAACTGGGGGGGTTTGAAGGATTGATCTTAATGGGAAGAAGGTGAATCACAGTGGGTGTGCCTTATGGTATGTTTACTTCTAGGGGAGTGTACTGAGGGCAGTACCTACAGCCCTCAGCAGGCATTTACATCTTTTATAAGTGTGTGTGACTGAACGAGTCCAGCCTGTGACTGAGCGGACGCAGAAGGTCATTGACTTGTCAGCAGAAGACCCAGTTTTCGCCTGCCTGCTCCAAGTATAAGCTTCTCTTTCTTTGTTCTTGTTGATTCACATGGGTGTAAGAAGGGAGGAGGACATCTGAGGATAGAATTAATGCAAGTAATTTGTTTGTTTCTGTCTTGCATGGAAAATATTGGTAGCAATGTGCTTCCAATTCCAAGGTCTAAGCTTTGCAGTTGGAGAAGCGTTTTCTTTCAATATGATGAATGTCACAGAAAGAGCTCTTACTTACCTTTGTTTTTCTCATTTGCACTTTGGTTCAAGCTTGTAAAAGTTTAGGTTAATGGGTAACCAGGGCCAATAGGCATAAGTTTTTAATTTTATTCTCTAAAGGGATTTTTTTCCTCCTAGAAAAGTAGATTTTCCTTCTTTAGTATCTTTATAGTGGGAGTTGCGCATATTGCTGGAGTTACTTGCTTCCAGAGGTCTCTCTTGCAGAGAGGTCTGACAGGTCAGAGGAAGATCTGGGTTGCTGATGCAATATGGAGACTTTTCTGACATTTTCTTAATCTGGTGATATTACCGCAGAGACGAGCAGAGGCTTTCTTGTGTGATAGCTCATTATTGAGATAGGTGTTTTGCCTAATGAAATCTAAACCAACCCCACGAGCAGCCCAGCGTTGTTGGGCATTGCTTTGACAGGTGTGCTTTGTCTGTGTTTGTACATAGGATGGTGATTGCCAAGGCATGGGCTCTGAAGAGGCATTTTGATGGTTTTCCCAAAACCAGTGACTTCGACCTGAAAAAGATAGAGCTACCAAATCTAAAGGATGGAGGTGAGCAGACTGCTGCTTGTTATTATTAATTTTTCTGGAGGTTATATGATTACTGATGTGTGGCTGTGGAGCTATAAAACTGCATGTTTCTCTTTGAAATTTGAAAAATTGCTGGCTTGTCTCAAGTCATACACCTTAAGGGAGAAGGACAATCGCTGAAGAAGTATACTGATGGGGTTGGTGGTTTCAGAGACACCTTGTTTTCTGATGATTGAATTCTAAGTCCATCACACAGCAATTAGAGCCTACCTTTCACAGTTTCTGCTACCTGATCACATTTGCTGCCTGATGACAAAGACATTGGAATGTGTTTGCAAATGGAGAAAATCACCATGAAGAAGTGATGTGGCCTCAAAACCAACAAACACAAGAAGACAATTTAATGCAGAGAGAGATGTGGACTGTGACTCAGAACCAATGAAATAACTGTATTAAGTTCCTAGCATGTTTTACTAGTAAAATGTTTTTATTTACTTTAATTTTCAAAATCCTTTGGAAAAAGGAGAGAAGGTGGAGAACATGATACCCTATAGGAGTTGGTTTTCAGTGGAGTTTTTCTGATGCTGATGGAGAAAACATTGAGGATAGTGTTAGGGGAGAGCAGAGTGACTGCACTGGGAATGAGCCTGCAGCTGAAAGACCTCATTGCTGGAGTCAGTGAGGGGTGATCTTTTATTTCAAGAAGAAAGATGGTAAGATTTCTGCCTGCATTCAAAATATTTTTTTGTTATTCCTTATCTTATTTTATAGTTGCAACAAGAAGAGATATTGAATATAAATAGAAAAAAAAAAGACAGTTTTTATTCCTGTGTTTCTCTGTTTGGAGGAGATTAAGGAATATGATAACTTATCTTCATATCAATAGAAAGAGCTGTTGGTAAAAGAACGAACTTTGATTTTTGGTTTCACATGGACATTTGTACTGTATTTCTTTGAGACTCATCCCACCATTTGTCAGTTACAGAATTTGCCACACTTTAAAAGGTGTGTAGAAGGAATTGTCCAGAAGGATATTGAAGTACCAATTATGTTTACAACTGAAATATTTGAAAATTGATTTATTCTTATATTTACAAATACACTTAAAAAATTCATGCGTGTGGCTATTTAAGAACATGGAGTATTTTTTTCCTTCATATTTTAATCCCTAAAGCAAAAAGAGGCGTAAGTTCACACTACAGCGACACTTGGAAAGGCGATGCTATGTTACATGGCTTTTCTGCTCACTCTTGAGTAATGGGAAGGTACTTAACATCTGAGTACATTTCCAGCTAGACCCCTGCAGCACAGGCAAAGAAAAATTTTAGCAGGTGGAGATGAACCGCTAAAAGTGCTGTGGAAATGAGAAGTTTAAAACATGTTTAACAACAGTCTTCCCCAAGAACTAGTGTTGTTAGAGAGTAAAGTGGATTAGGCTATTTAGAAAAGAGAAACTAATGCTTTCTCTTTAAGGCAGACAATTAGTTTGTGTTTGACCTGTGCCACCCTCTTCTGGCTGAATCATGGGATGACATTTTACAAATATCGAAATTAAATGAGAATTTTTTTTAGGAATTCTGGCTGCTTCACTCTTCTGTAGAGAAAGGAGATAGATGCAAAATTGCAAGATTGAAAATGAGATAGTTTGCTAAAGCTACACTGGGGAAATTTTCTTTTTCAACAGCATACCAATAACCCAAAACTAAAGCATGTTGTACTTGTTTCTGGTAGGTTTTTCCTGAACAAAGAAGGGATAAGGGGGACTTTGAGCGGTCCGGAGTTCATATCAATTTAGTTTGAAGATTGGCTGGTGGAAACTATTTTCTACTGCACTGATAATATCCGGGAATTTCTTTGTCTTTTGTTGCAGAGTTGCTGCTTGAATCAGTGTTTCTCAGTGTTGATCCTTACATGAGGTATACCTTTTTGTCCTTTCTGAATTTCTGGCTAAAACATCTCATTTGAATTGCCATTTATACCTCAAAACAGCAGTGGGCAGCACCCACTGCTGTTATCAGTGTCCCAATGCCTTTGTGTTCTGTTTCAAAAATGTATGTGGATTACAAGACTATATGGAACTGTGCCAGATTTAACTAGATGTTGGGGTAACATTTCTGCTGCCCTAGACTTTTCTTGGAATCAGCTGTTGTTCCTTGTCATGTCTTCAACTGGAATGCAATGTACTCAAATGAGACTGCAGCCTTGTAGCAGTTCCTGCTTAATTTAACTTAGCAAACTTGTACTTAAGGACACACATTTTAAGTTGGACATTGCTGATATACCCAATAGGGGGTAGTTGAAGCACAGGGAGACTGGGTAGTTTGAAGAGGCATTGTGGACACTAAATTCAGAGATAGTTCTCTGGGTCTCACGCTTCTTGTACAGATGGACCATGCTGTGAAGATTATTGCTGTCATCCCGCTAGCATTCCTGCCCAGGATGCCCAAGTAGCTGGCTCTGAGAAGCATTGGTCATGTTGTTACAATGACAAGCTAGTTGATACCTGTTAACAACCGATACTCTCTGGGTCGAACAGTTGCTACTGCTTCCTAGTGTGTCTGGAACCTTACTAAAGTTTCACACAGTAAGCTCTGTTTGCCTGTGTTGCAGACCTTACAGTCGAAGGGACATGAAGGAGGGTGACATAATGATAGGCACGCAGGTTGCCAGGTAAGACCTTCAGTTCCTGTTATCAATGTGCATGGCAGATCAGAACAGGAGTGTGCTGACACTCCAGACATTTGCAGCCTATGTTACCCCTCCTTGACTTGAGTCTACATACTTCTGCTACTGATGTTCTTACCACTAAGTGGTTGGAATGTGTTTTTCCTCTAAGAATCTCTTTTGCTTTTCTGGAGAGCATATATACCTGTGATAAAATCTGTATGTTGTTTCTGGTGATAATGTCTTCAAAGGCAATTTTTACAAGTATAAAGGACCAATCGTTGTACATGGCACATTTTGACCATCACATTTTAAAACGTGATGTGTTAGTAGCTGCATGTCTGCAACCATGCATGCTGTCTACTCCATCTGAAAATATCTCTGCATCACAGCTCGAGCCAAAGGGTTATTTAACCTTAAATCCATCCTTTTCCCAAGCTTATGGTAATGTATCTGCAGATGTTTCCCTCTGTCGGTTTGTTCCTGCTGTGCTGCCTGTAAGCTGCTGCCAAGGAACATCTGTGGCCTTTGACTCTTGCATTTCTCTGCAGAAACATTGAGGGCTGGGATAAATTAACAACCAAGTCTGATGAACAGAAGGTCAACTGCTTCTAATGATTCTAAGCTGCTTATCTACCCCTTTCCAACACAGTTTTCTTGTTGAGCTAAGAAAGTGGAATTTTCATTTGGCACAGAGATGCTAATATGGATATCTCCCTGATTTTAGATTTTTATCTGGTTTCATTACCCCAAGAGGTTCCATCTTCAGGATCTTCAATTTTTAAATGAGGTGCAGGTTGTCTGAGAACAGACAGCCTATCAGCAACTCCTTGCTGTTCCATGCTTTAGTCCCAACATCCTCTTTCCTGCATTCTAACTCACAGAAGCCTGGTCTGATCTCAAACCAAACTGGTGCTAATCAAAGAAACAGTTGGCACTTGTGTGTGAAAATTTGGTTTATTGTGGGCAGGGCTAAATCTAAAATCATCTTTCCAGTATTTCCCTCATGATAAGAGCTTGTAGACATTTCAGGAAAAACACTTAACACCTATAGCATCAGCAGGTGTGGATTAAAAATCATTATGTGAAATATTTCTTTTCTGAATCACAGGAAGAATGGAAGAGCGAGTACTGATTTGTTTCTGACAGGATGTGATTTTGGTTTTGTTTTTTTGTGTTGTTTTTTTTTTTAAATTTTATTTTATTTTACTTTTTAAACAGGGTAGTAGAAAGCAAAAATCCTGCTTTCACAGTGGGGGCCTTTGTCGTGGCTGGCAGGGGCTGGAGAACTCATTTTATCTCTGATGGGAAAGACCTACAACTTCTTCCTTCCAATTGGCCAGAATCGCTCCCCAAATCTCTAGCTCTTGGAACAGTTGGCATGCCAGGGTAAGTTTGGAGATGAAAGGGCAACTATCCCCTGGATTTTGGTGCACAGGAGGTTTCTTCCTGTTTGTATTGACCTTTATCTTGTTCTGCCAGCATACTGCCTATTCACGCTGCTAAAAAAGGCGTGCTTCTGGATACTCTGTGCCTGTATAAGGCATGAAGTTTATCCCATCCTCAATATCAGAGGAGATTTGCCTTGGAGATTATTGTGCCTCTCCTTGAGGAGCTGTAATAGGTCAGAAAGAGGATCCAGGAAGAGCTGGAAAGAATCTAGTTCAGTCTGTGTTAAACTCAGTGGAAAGTCTCAAACTTCACTGGCACATGGACTAGACTGCTTTTACTGATTGTACTTTGTTGCTCTCACTGTATTTCCAGAATCAACCCCAAAATGCAAAAGACAGATGCTGTATCATGCAGCAAAATAGCTGTTCTTTAAATTGCTCTGCAGCAGACAAAAGTGCTGTGCTTTGGAATCTGTATATACTATTTGAATCTGTCAGTCATCTGCTTGCATTTCTTACTTCATTCTCTGTAATTTTTATGGGACTTTGGGAGTCCTAATGATCTGGAAGGCTTTCAAAATTACTGTAACATTGTGTGTGGTGGAGAACTTCTCAGATTTCATTTTAAGATCGGTCAAGATGCATGTTTTTTCTAGATGTCTTATAGAGGAATTCAGTTAGCTCTTTCAGTTGAGACCAGGTGGGAAGCTCTGAGCTTGAATTTAGAAATTAGAAGACTTCTCTGGGATTCTGGACCAGTCGATGAGCTACTTTAGTAGTTCCTACAGATTACTAATGCACTGGTGAGACCTGAAGTACAGTTTCCAAAAAGACGCTACAAGAAAGACTTTGAGTTGCTGGAACATATCCAGAGAAGAGTGACAGAGCTGATGAAGGACCTGGAGCACAAGTCTCATGAGAAGCAGCTAAAAGATCATGGGACTTGTTGAGCGTGCCACTTATTGGCAGGCTCAAGGAGACCTTACTCTTCTCTACAACTACCTGAATGAGGTTGTAGCCAAATGGGGGTGACTCTCTTCTTGCAGGTAACAAGTGACAGGACAACAGGAAATGGCCTTAAGCTGCATTAAGGGATGTTCAGGTTGGACATCAGGAAGAATTTCTTCACAGAAGAGATTGTCAAGCATTGAAACAGACTGTCCAGGGAAGTGATGGATTCACTGTCCCTGAAGGTACTCCAGAAACAACTGGATGTGGCGCTTAGAGCTAAGGTTTAGTTGACAAGGTGATAATTGGTCAAAGGTTGGACTCAGTGATCTTGGAGGTCTTTTCCAACCTTAATGATTCTGTTTCACCCAGTAGCCATAGCACAGTAGTCCTCTGGAGCAGTGAGCCCATCAGCAAGCTTTTTATATTTTTCTGCCCGCTTTGATTTGTGATGAGTATAATTTAATCTAGTAGATACCAGTTGGCAACTGACCTCTGTCTACGTTGGATTTCCTATCTCTTCCAGTATGTAACTGAGTTGTCACAGAGTTATCTGTGCTTTTCCTTCAGACTAATGAGCACAACGAAAGCTGTTTTCACCTTAGAGAGATTTCTGCCTCAGCAATCTCTTTCCCAGCAATCCTCTTTGTGAGATGGCTGTGAAAAAGCCAAATTAAGAAGGTTGGATTAAGTTTTGGATTTCACAATATAGGAAAACTTAATCTTGTGCTGGTAGTGACTATATTTTTGATCTGTGTGGTCAAGTCATGTGTGTGTCTGTCATCTTTTATTCCTCACTGAACATTCTTTCATTTTCTTTGCAGCCTCACTGCATATTTTGGTCTGCTGGAGGTCTGTAAGATGAAGCCAGGAGAGACAGTCCTGGTTAATGCTGCAGCTGGTGCTGTGGGCTCTGTGGTGGGGCAGCTTGCTAAAATTGGGGTGAGTGGCTTGAACTGCTCATACTTGCTGCTGAGAAGACATAGCTGTTAAACAGAGCGACAGGGCCATGAATGATCATAGAACAAGCGTCCCTGAAGGCATGCCTACACAAGGGTCTTGAGATGGAAAAGCTCCTGAGTACATAGCAAATCTAGCTGGATGCTTCAGGAGCTCAAATACTGATAACAGCCTTACTTAAAGAGTGCACCCTTCAACTAGCACACTGAGTGTCGGCCTCTGTTGTCAGGGGATGTTTATAAATGTTTTTCTCCTTTCCTTGCAGGGCTGCAAAGTGGTTGGCTGTGCTGGCTCAGATGACAAGGTTGCCTATCTGAAAAAAATAGGCTTTGATGAAGCCTTTAATTACAAAACTGTTAAATCTCTGGATGAAGCACTGCGTAAAGCCTCTCCTGATGGCTATGACTGTTTCTTTGACAATGTAAGTTCAGAGAGAAGGCCTTTCCTTGAGCATCTGTCATTTTCTTTAAACTGTAGCAGGAACTCAATATTGTAATCATCTAATTGAAGTCTACACCAGGATTTCAATGTGGAGATCCATTTAATCAGGCAATGGTGTCTGTAGGAACTTACTGCTTTTCTGTTCCCTTCCCACACATATTTCTGCAGCTGACTTGAGCAGTAACAGAAAGGACAGAACCGAAAAGGCAACGCTGGATTGTTGACAGTGTTTGTAAACGGAGAGAGAGGTTTTACTTCACTCCCTGAAAAGTCTGGCACATTTTGGGAAGTGACAGTCACAGTAACATGAAACTGATCCAGTCCATTACTGGCCCCACCTTTGACCACAGGCAGCTCTCTGCTGTTGCTGAAAGGGGAGTGAGTGTGGATGGTTCCACATTATGTGGTCATGGGGGCTGCCTTGGTACCTGAAACAAAACAGTAGCAAGGCCCACTTGCAAATCTACTGGAGCAGCCCTCAGAAAGTTTCTGACATCTTCCAAATATAGCTGGAATTAATGGGGACAATGTACTGTTCTTGATAGGTGTTGAATGTGAACATCTTGTTTTGAAGGCTAAGAAAATTTAACAGTATGGATGCAGTTAAATTGTGTCTTTCAGTTCACTTTCAAGATAAAGAGCTATACCTGTCTCTTTTGTTTTCCTACTACAGTTAACATGTCTCATACCTGATAAAAAATATATCTGGCCACAGGGGTATTAGCTAGTATACTGGCTTAAACCCCCTGGCTAACTGCCTGGTTTAAAAGAAACCATCTTTAGCATGTCTTTCAGAAGTGCTTCTGCCAGTCCTGGGATGAGGGCCCTGGTGTTTTGCGTTTCTCTGGCAATTGAAAGGAGTGTTTGGTGTCAGGGCAAAGTGCTTGTCTCTGTGGCAGGAGCTAAGGTCTTAAATAGGTTTTATGGTCTTGTCCATTCCCTTCATTTTTACTTCTAACTTTTGTGCAGAGCTCCACACAGCAGTATATTTTCTCACAGCTTTTCACTATTAAAAGTTTATTTTCACAGCACATCCCTATTTTGGAGATGAGAACAATAAAGTAAAAAGTTTGCATCACCATGATATAAAGATGTAAAATTGCATAGTGGTGTGTGGGAAAAGCAGAGTTGGTGCTTCTTAGCACTCTTAGGAGGAGGATCTATGTGCTAGTCCTGCCTGATGCTTCCAAACCAAGCTTCATGAAGCAGATTTGGAATTAAAACTAATTCCATACATTCATAACTCATTTTTAGAAGAGTGAGATTGAGTCCTCATAGGTCTGTGTAAATCCAAGGGTTTCTGCAGCCACCAAGTCTTTGGGGTAGTGGAAGTTGCTTCCCCCGATTGAACCTCTTGGTGCAACAATGCAATGTTGGCAGATTTTGGCAGCCAATGCTGAACACTGGATTGTCTCTAATGCTGCACATGCTCTGGTTCTTGTAGGTGGGTGGAGAATTTGCCAGTGTTGCTATCAACCAAATGAGAAAATATGGAAGGATTGCAGTCTGTGGCGCAATCTCTCAGTACAATGACTCTGTGCCTCAGAAAGGTGAGGGTCTTTATTGTATCTAAAGTGATTTTGTCTTTGGTGATGGCAGAAATACATAATGATAGTCTACTGTTTACTTCCCTGGGCCATTTGAGTGTATGTGTGTGTATACATTTGGGTAACTAGCTACTGCTGTGGGACACTGGGACCATGCTCCTTGTGTGTACATGCTCTCATCCACCTTTACACACACTGTCTGATGAACATCAGCTGATTAGGAATTAAGGAGTGGCTAAGATACTTAAAACAGGACTCCACATGGCCCTATGCAGATATAGATCAGCAGGTGTGATGTCATGATGCCATTTATACAGTAGTATGTACTTTAAGATTAGATAATGGTTTTCCTTCACGTTTTTAGCTGATGCAGCTTAAGCTTTCTGGGTTGGTTTTCTTTTTCCAGTAAGATTTCAGCTACTAATAAAATTGCTGAGAAATGTGGCTGAATGAATATTCATTTTCAATAGCATTAAATTTCCAGATTTGCGTTCTAAAATGAATTGAAGGACTGTATTCTCTTTGGTGGCTGACTGGCTTTGGACTGTCAGATCACTTTAAAAACATGGAACAGGCTTTTGGTAATGAGGAGGCTATCAGACATTTTTGTGACTGAGGAAACTGTTTTTCTAGAGTTTATAACTCAGATCCTGAGAGTTAGAGAGAGCATGAGAGTCTGTCAGGCTATCAAACAAGCTGTTAAAACAGTGTTTTTGAGATTCAGCTTAAGTCTGTCAGGTGAAGCTGAGGCTACTTTATTTCTGAACGAAATAAATTCTGTTTTCAGAATTGTTTAGTTCCACAGCTTTAGGGATCAGGCCTTTGTCTCCCTAGGTGGCTGTCCATGACTCCATGTCCATGTCTTTTGTGCTGGAAATTCTCTTTGGAAAATCTGTCTGTTGCTTCTGGCTGAAAGGAAGTGATTCAATGGTCTTTACTGGCTAAAAGCTCACTTTATGCATCGGGACTTATTCTGAATGAAACTGATATTGCAGGTGGCTTGCTGGTTCTTTTCTCTTGCAGGGCCTTATGTGCAGCTTCCCATGATTTTCAAAGAGCTTCAAATGGAAGGGTTTCTTGTGACGCGATGGAACAACCGCCGGGAGGAAGGTCTGCAGGCCCTGCTGAAGTGGGTCATGGAGGTAAGGAAGGAAGGGGCAGCTGTTTGTAAGGTGTATACTCACACTGCAGGGTCCAGCTCTGCAAGAGCTCTCTTGACATAGCTGTTTAGGTGAGGTCACAGCATAATGCTTTCCTTCTCCCTGCCTTGATCCTTGAGACTCTTGGGGACACTTAAACTATAGTAGATATGCCTGGTCCGTTCTGTTTTGTTGAGATGTGTGATATCAGCTTGTAGACTCAGATATAATCCAGAATACATGTAGGCTTTGAAGAAGCATGCTTCCAGAATAATGCAAAAATACTTATCTGATAATGAAGATTTTCACAGTTAGCGTAAATTGCTGTATCTCTCATTCAGTCATTTGTAGTATGAGCCAGGGTTTCCATTGTAGTATTGTGCTGAAGTTACTGGCAAGAATGAATTTATAGTATTAGGAGCTGGGCTTTAAAGGGATTTAATAGGGAATTTCTTGTATTTTATTTTTCTAAGTGGAGGCTGAGTTAGTAACTCATGGCTGTGAGAAGTTTGTGAGGGAGACCAGTAAAGGCTAAGAGGCTCTAGCTTTTACAAACATGAGGTTTTGGGATGGATCAGGTTTTGATCATTGGATTTGCAATTCCATACTTCTGTATGGGTAGAGACAGGCCTGGTTTTGGGTAAACGATCCCCTACCTGTCAGTTGTTTGGGGACCAAGTAGCAATAAATCTTTTACCTCCTGTTGTGACTCCAGGTAAAAGGTTTTACAACAAAAGGAGATCTTCACAAGAGTCCACCTGGTTTTGCAGTTATCCTGTGCATGCCAGCTTGCATGTTTCAAATGAAATATATATGCTGGAGAAAATGTTGCTGCAGTTTATTCTGTTTTGGTGGATGAAAATTCAGCAATTTTCTTTCTTACTTTTGACAGGGGAAGATGAAGTACCATGAACAAGTCACTGAAGGATTTGAGAACATGCCAATGGCTTTTATAGGAATGTTAAAAGGAGAAAATCTTGGAAAAGCTGTTGTAAAAGTGTGAAGATCAGATATTCCTGGGAGACTGGCGCAGCAGAATGTGATTCTGTCACATTCTGAATGCTTTTAATTCACTTGTCAAATCATGTGATCAGTATGTTTCAATCATTTTGCTAGATGTTTGTTGATGGTTACTTCTGTTAATAATTTGACTAATAAGTCTAAGTATATTCCAGTTGCTTTGCTTATGAAGAAATTAAGACTTGCTTCCCAGAGCTACACAAAACAAAGTGCCTTAAAATTGCTGAAAATCAGACCTGTAGCAGATTTGATAATAGCTTGAACTTTTCTATGAGCAGGCTTGTAGAAAGGAAAATCAATTTGAAAAGCTTTGCTAACTGATGGCGCATTTAATTCTTACCCATTGATTTGGCCCAGAACTTTGCAAGGGGGATTTTTTTTAACCCATATCAAGGAGCGGAGAGCAAACTAAGCTAACAACAGTTGGGGATTCCAGCTTCACCTCTAGCTGGCTTTTTAATAATTTTTTTCATTAAACAGTGTAGCTATCTCAGTTATTTGAGAATATGGAAAGGAAAAATAAATATCCTAATGTATACTTGCCTTATCTTATAGTTATATTTGTGCAATACTATCACTTCTTTATGGTTAACACAGAAGAGCTAAAATAGTGCAAGGACTTGTTTATCCCAGCAGATCTCAATGCAGGTGATATGGATAGATTACTAATTTTCTTGGGAAACTTGTCATTGGTGTCCAAGCTTGGAGCTGACTTTGCCATAGTGTTTACCCTGGCTCTCCTGGAAGGTGAGATGAATATGATGGCCCTACTGTGTTAAATTGGTGTTCAGCACACACAATGTGGCAAACGAAGGAGATAACAGAGATTAGCAACTGTAGATATCTTAGATGTTCTGAAAATGAACAAGGACCTGTTACTATGGGATTCATAGAGGCACTGAAGGTGATTGTGATCAATTTTCAGTCACTGTGGAGGACTTCATTAGTTTGAAGGTTTCATTACTGATCCGTGAAGAGAGATCCCAAGCAGTCATATTATCTTTGCAGTGCCAGGATTAGATGCTCTGTATGTCAACAAAAAGAGATCACTTACTTAAGATGTAGATTGACAATACTTGCTGAGTGGACTTCACAAAACACACCCTGAAATGCAGATCAGCTGGCCACTGGGGAAATAATGAACCTTGGCACAAGTGGGTAAGAGGTTCTGGTGGCTTCACTGTGTTTTCTGAGGAGAATGAATTGACAGTTTGAGTGAGTTCCAGTGCTGTGGTTTTACACTGACCACTGAGGAAGATCTGTGGACTAAAACCATAGCACATCACATAAAGTGGTAAACCAAAAAAGGGAACTTCTTGTCAGTAGGCTTCAGATGCACGGACTAGAGGTGTGCTGTTGTGTGGTAGCTCTTTGTTGAGGAATTTTGCACAGCAAGCATAAGGTGTTAAGCAGTTAAACCATGACTCTAGAAATAACTATATGTATAAATGAAGAGCTATTTAGCCAACAAATTATGAAGCCTGCAACTGTTTACATTTAAGATAAAATAAACTCTTCCTCTTGCTCTCCAAGGGCAAAACCTTGGTAAGAATGAACTAGGTGAGTTTGAGAAACTTGGAAACACCTCAGGAGATAGTGGAGATGGACATCCACCTGAAATGCAGTTTTTCTTCCTACAGTCCAGGTTGATAGACAGACAAGGTGAGGGAGGCATGGGAACTGCACGAAGTTCTATTTCTACCTGCGGCTGATGAACACAAGCTTGTGCCAGAGGGCTTGCAATTCCTAAAATAGTGAATTAAATCCAGTGAATTAAAGATCTCTTGTTTCAAGTAAAGTGATGATTAGGAAATGAACTAAGAACAGCCACATGGAGTTCCTGTCCCGTGGTCAGAGTTGTAGAAAGATTTGTCAGTTAGAATAATCCTGGCTCAGCCTGCTTCCTCCTAAAATATTGATCTGTACATTCCCCTTGCTGTGTACAGATTTTATGCTTCATAAATAGCAGTTGATTTTGCAAGGCTGTTTAACCATTAAAATATAATTTTTCTGTGTAAAACCAACACCATCGAGCCTCTGAAATTTTCTGGGGAATATAGCTGTATCCTCCTGAAATTCCAATTTTTCTGTTATATGTCTGTAACACTGTCACCAGATGAATAATGACAATTATAATGACAATTATCCCTCATTGTCTGGCACTGTTTGGAGGTCTTGCAGTAGTTTCTTACTGTAAGTCTTATTGTCCTCAAAGTTCTAGGTTTGTGGAATAATACCTGGATTTTTCCACATGTTGAAAGTAAAACAGAAATATTACAAATTTTGGGGTTTTTCCTTTTAGCACTGGCACAAGTCAGGATGAAGGTCTCTCTGTTTCACCCTGCTAGTGAAGCAAGCTAATCCTATGAGTACAGCCATGGTAATGAAGTTAACAAGGTGCCAAGGTCCAGCCTAGAACAAAGACACAGCAATGTGTTGTTGGGATTGGCTTTTCTGCCAGTACATGGTTCTGTGTGTTTTTAGGGGCACAGCATGGGTTGTACCTTGCAGGCAGTCCAGCCTATCCTCTGACAGCTGCACAGGGCCTGTGAGCAGCACTCTGCCAGGCACCCCCTCTTCTAACATTATCACTCTGCAGCTCATCTTAAAGGCCTGCTGATAAGGGGTGAGCTCTAGTGGTGCCACTGGCTGTCAGAAGGTGTTCCAAGGTCTTGCCTGGGCCTGGGTCAGTTCAACAGTTCTCCACTGTGTGTGTCTGCAAAGGTGGAAAAGGGTGTCAGCTCTGCCCGAGGTGCAGTGGTCATTTTTTCCATTGCTTTGCAGCTGGGGCTATTTGATACTCTGGTCTTTTTCTGCTGCTTTTCTCCAGTCCACATGGTCATGTTTGTGCCACTGTAAGTTACAGCTTGCAAGTAGGGTGACAGTGGGATTTGAGACTCTATTATCCCAGTTAATTGAGGATGTAATATTTGAAAACAAGAGGAAGAGTTTATTTTATCTTAAATGTAAACAGCTGCAGGCTTCATAATTTTTGGCTAAGTAGCTCTTCATTTATACATATAGTTATTTCTAGAGTCATGGTTTAACTGCTTAACGCCTTATGCTTGCCTGTGCTAAATTAAGCAGTCTCTAGAGTTGTACCAGGCTAATAAATGTGTAACTTTTTTGTCCTGTTCCTAAGCAACATCAAACTGGGGCTGGTGGCAATAACTTGTTTGAGCTCAGGACATAGTGGGTACCTCCTTGAGGAGTTCACCATGGCCTGCCACACCAAAGGTAGCCTCTGGAAGCACTGGGAATTGTTGCAAAGGGCCGTGGGTTGTTGAAACCAGGGAGCTATCCCTGGAATCCATTGCTGCCTGATGAGTTTCTCTCATGGTCCTCCCAGGGTCAATGCCCACAGGAAGGGTCATGACACACCATGGCCCAGCCACAGCATCCATTTCTATGAGGTGAGATCTGTTCCCCAGATCAAATCTCACCTTAAATCTTCCACCACCTCTGCCTGTACTGGAGCAAGCAAGCCATACCTCTGATCCTTTGCTTTTATCTTGCTCCTATGACCCCTTACTTTAATTGTTCACCTCCACCATCTGCTCCAGACAGGTTAGCTTGCTGCTGGCCACTACCTACAGTGTAGGGAGATGCCTCCTGTCCCTATCCTCAACCCATCGTCACTAGCTCAGTGTGGGCTCAGCCTCCTTTGGAGCAGCCCTGCAGAGTAGTGCTACAACTGCCCATTGTGTTTTCCTTATCAGCAGGATTAACAGATACAGTATTATTCGTGGTGTGTGTCCTTGCTCTCCCCCGAGTGTCTCACTCAGAGGAGCTAGAAACAAAGAAATCTGAAATACCAGACTTCATTGTCTCCCTGAGCAAATATCATGGCCTTATTCAAGTAGAGGGGAGATGACCCAAGCCTAGTCTAAAACTCTTCCTCCTATGCCTTCTAATGCTTAGCTTCACCACTCCCTAGAGTCTGTGTATACCCCTGTTACATCCATGACAAATGCACTTCAATTCCTGTAAGCCAGGCAGATGGTGCCACCAGGATAGTAGGAACCCACCTTCCCCCATGCATTCCCTTCTAGCCCATTGCCTCAAGGTACAGCCATCACCCCAGCACTGTCAGAGAGGTACAAACACAAGGCATTCACAGAGCCTGCCTGTGTACACACACTATATAAAACCCACAGACAGCAGTGGCCACCTTGTGGTAATCTGTACGGCACAAGCTTGAGTTTGTCAGCTGCAGGTAGTAATAGAACTTTGTGCAGCTCTCATGCCTCCTTCACCTTTTCTGTCTATCAACCTGGACCGTAGGAGGAAAAACTGCATTTGAGGTGGATGTTCATCTCCACTATCTCCTGAGGTGTTTCCAAGTTTCTCAAACTCACCTAGTTCATTCTTACCAAGGTTTTGTTACTGGGGAGGCTTCAGGGGTGGCTTCTGGTGACGACTAGAAGCTGCCACCTCATCAGATAGACCCAGTGACAGCCAGCTCCAAAGGGGACTTAACCAATGGCCAAAGCCAAGCCCTCTCTGATATGAGTGTAAATAAAAGCTCTAAACTATAGTGGTAGCGAGAAAGGAACAAAAGCATCTGTTCCTTCATATGGGAAAAAGCATCTTGCACCTTCACCAGGTCAGACTCTCCCACCCTTCACCAAGGGCCAGGGACTAGCACAACAGAGTTAATCCAGCAAGGATTTCAACAGTATGCTCCTCAAGCCAATTCCTTTGGTGGCTGAAAGCTGCATGTCAATAGAGCACAACACAGAGGAGCTGCTATGCCAGTTGTCATTGGTAAAAAAAATATGTAATTTTTAGCTTGGTAGATCCAGCTAGTTATAATGTATGAAGAGTTAAGAAATTAAACATTGAAATTATTACCAGTACTCTTACTGGAATCATTCCAGAGGGGAATTAAAGTCTTCATTCAGGTCAAGGAAAGAAGGGAAAGCAGATGGCTAGCTGTAGTTGCAGTTAGGTTTGACTGCTGCAAGAGATGAGTGGTTGAGCACCTCACATGCCTGACACACAGCCCTTTCAGAACCCCTGGATGAAGGTAAGGAGTGTCACTATGCCACTGCAATTTGATCAAGCACAGCTCACATGTCCACTCACTGTGACCTCTTGGCCCTTCCTTTCATGTTAGTCCTCTCTCATTAAGCTTAATTATTCCAGCTATGTGTTTTAATTGCTATACTCAAAGAAGTACTTCTCTTCCTGTTGGCCAGCCCATTATAAGCAAGCTATATAACAGGCCTGCAGACAAAAACATCCTGTTTTTCTTGTTTGACAGCAGGGGACAGATCCCAGCTATTTCACAGCCAAATGACAGACTGCAGTCATTGCTTGAGGGGCAAAACTTCTTCCTGAAACCCTTATTTCCAAAAGAAACCTTTCTTGTTGTTTTTTCTCTGCCATGTACATCAAGTCTACCAAACATTCAAGTCAGTTGTCTATCTACCCACTTCCCTCTTACAGGCATCTTTGCAGATCATTGGATCAAAGCAGCTAATTCTGTTCATGCAAGAAGCAGACCACAGAGTTTAATGAAGGAGTGAATGCTGTGCTACTGCCTGGTGTCACATCTTTTCATAAAAATCCTCTGAGATTTTTCCTCTTTTGGGAAGCTGAGGCACCAGAAAGAGAATGTAAACAATAATTATCTGCTGCTGTGGAATGCAACAGGTGCACCTGTGATTGGCTCATGTTCCATGTTTAAAATTAAGGGCCAATCACAGGACCAAGCTCTCTGGGACAGATTGACAGAGAGCTCTCTTGGTTTTAGATTCCTATTCTATTCTTAGCATAGCAGCTTCTGAACTTTTTTCTCTCTATTCATATTAGTATAGTCATAATGTATTATATATCATAAATTAATAAATCCAGCCTTCTGATCATGAAGCCAAGATTCTTGTCTATCTCTCTCACCCTGAGGAACCCTTGCAAAACCATATAACAGCCTGGCACACAGCAATACTGGCCTCACACCTTCACACAGAAAAACAAACGAAAAAATGCACCTAGCCGGCTCTCTATTACTTAATACTTGTGGGAGGGCATATGCCCTAGGCTTTAGCAAGGATATTCATACCCATTCCATTTAGAACAAAACGTTTATTTGCTATACCTAGGCTTGTTAAAGACTGAAACACCCACCCTGTCCTTGCCTGCTGAAAGATTCAAGCCAGTTCCCATCCTGAACTAGGGTTCTCTCCTCCCAGGGTTCCTAGGAACCCAGGCTCCTTACATAAAACCAAAACAAAGCATAGGCTTTGCTTTCCATCACCTGTAATGACGAGGACCAACTATAGTCACATGCTGGTATAACTTTGTATTTGAGGACTATGTGTTATTTCCTTTAAAAAGAAAGTTCACCTAACATGGAGATCCTCACTGCATATTCCTCAAAGAGCCAAGCCTTAAAGAACTTCTTTCAAATTAGGCTATGCAAGTTATTTTCGTCACAGTATGCCTACATACCAGTTCTTGGGAGGGGAATATACTGCAGCACAGGAAGCTGAACTCACTGGCCTTTTAAGAACTGCTTTGCACCCCTTGCTTCAGCACAAGAGGTATTCCAGCTATTCTGGTTTTTCCAATCACAACTTGTATTTCCAGTCACTGTCACCCGGATTGTCCAAGGCTACTGCCGAGTATAATTTTACTAAAAAACTAAGCAAAGTATTAAGTTAAACTCCACACACAAGCAGCAAAGCACCACTGACCGCACTTTTCCCCTGCAACAACCTTGTCTGGGGTCTTGCCTCAGCAGAAATACTGTATGTGGTAGCACACTTCAGTATTATTTAAGGATGAAGTGGGATGCCAGGGCCTCTTATTGAACTTCATCTGGAACTTTCAGCAGGAATTTTTTTAAGCTTTCTTGTTCACAGTTACTGCCCAAAGGGATTAAGTAGGCCATGCAGAAACTGCTTTCAAAAGCAATGCCTGCTTGCAGATAGTGTGTGTTCATATAGTGCATTCTTGCTACAGCTTCATTTTATTCTCTCCTCACAAGTCTGTTCATGGCACCCACCACTTGGGATAGTGGTTTCCCATTTACCTTTGAACAGTTCAAACATGCAGCTGCGCTTCTCTTAGTCAAATAGCCAGAACTAGATGGAAAATATTTTTCCATGTTCTTCTCATTGCATAATCACAACTCAGAACTTGCATCCAAAAAGAGCCTTGATGGCTCACTCTCAAGTAAAGGGTGTGGCCACTTCTTGGACTAGAAAAATCTTGTTTCAAATTAGGAACTTATACATTAAGCTGTTCAAGGCCCTCAGTCCTCCAGAGCCATCAAAAAATTCATGCATACTTGTGAAGTGAGTGTAAGGCTGAGTCATGGGTGAGTTTCCTACCACAAAGACAAGAGGCTCATTCATTCCACATTGTCTGCATATGCAGCAGGAAGTCTAGGTTTTCCATGAGCAATATTCAGTGAGCAGCACAGCTCACTAAGCTGTACTCACTGGTAGCTACAGCCCTGCTCCCTTCTTCACTGAGTTTTTATACAGGACATCCAAGCCAGCATGGAAGCCATTTTGATACAGTGGAAAAAACACTGTTCCCTTGGTTACAGTGCCAAGAGTAGGTGAATGGCAGGTATAAAAAGGCTGGCAAGTCAGCATTCATCCAGACAGCCTGATTCAAGATTGGAGTACCACAGAGACCAGTTTACTGTCCAACACAGTGTCAATTGTGTTCTGAGAGTGCAACAGAGCAATCAAATGAAAATTACAAGAGTACATAAATCTATAATTCTCTTGACCATAAGATTACAAGTTTTACTTCTTCAGTCATTTGTTCCAGACTAATGCCTAGGAACAAAGCAGCCCAACTCAGACTAAACACACTTCTTTACTAATAGAACCAGAAGGTACACATACAAATGGCAAGGTAAATTAAAAAGGCAAAAAGAGCAAGTCCAAATCCTACCTTGCACTTCCATGGCAGGATTGGTATAATGCTCTGGAAGGACAAGTCTTATTAGCTTTAAACTCTAAAATGCAGCTTGAAATATTTTAAAAATATTTTAACTAAAAAGATGTAATGAAAGAAAGAAGTATCCCACCCAGTGACTACTCTCTTTTCTCCAGCTCCTCTTTTGGTATTTGTAAACTAGATTATAGCACAGTGACTGCCATCTGAGTAGGGTGGCAGACTCCTCCTAAAGCAACTGTCATGGCTCCCACGCCAACAACAGATGAGGTTGCCTTTGACAAGTCTTTTAACACAGCAAAACCTGACACTCACCTGACATTATGAAATTACTAAGCTTTTTGTTAAACACACAACAATACCCAAAAGTGAAGAGTTTATACTTTATTTTACTCATATACATGGACCAAGAAGATAGTTTGCACCATTTAATCTAGCTAGCTTGTTTATTTTTTTTAAGTAGAAAAGTTGCAGGCTGTAATTTAGCCAAAGCAGTCACACTTCAATGTCTTCATGGCTGGAGATTAGAGTAGACTTTTAATGGTCTCTTCCAGCTTCTCTTTATTGGCCCCAGAGAACTCCTGCACCTGTAAAGAGAGATTGATTTTAGAACTGCATTCAATGCTTCTTAACATTAGTTGCATAGCATCCAGTCACATACACACCTATTCAACTCTGCTAAAAACTAAAATTTTTCCCACTCTCAAAACAAAGTATTTTGCAGATGTTCATATATTTATTTCCTACTCAATTCAACTCATGCAAAAGTTGAGACAGAAGACTATCAAACTTCACTTCCAGACTACCATTAATCCTGGGTCAGTATTATATTAGACTCAAAAAGAGGCTTGAAGGGATTCTGAAGGTCCCCACATATCAAAGGCACCTCAAAGTCACCTTGAGTTGCTCAGGACCCTACCAATCAAGTTCTGGAAGGACTATTCCAAATGACCTACTCCTGTGCCTGGCTTCTCCTGTGAGAACTGATCTTGCAACTTATAGAGCAGAAAGACAGACAACATTCATCTGCTGTCTCAAAAACTGCAGCTCTGTCCTCCTGTATCTACAGGGATGGAAGGCAGAGAGCAGACTACACTACAGGCCATGAAGCTGCTTGCTTGATACATATTGACTATCACACTGTAATCACAATTCTTCCAATGACATCACCAAGTTGCAGTTCAGTCTAACAGAACTGTCAAAGGTTCATACTGACCCCATACTGTGCTGAAAGTCACCCTACCTGTGACACTCAACTATCCAAGGTGCAATTCCATCACCTTCAGCCATGAAACTTACACCCAGAGCACTGTTTTCCTTCAGAAAAGCCTACCTTCAGCTTGCTTAGCAAACTAAAAGCCCAAAGACAACACAATCAGCTCAGCAAGTTCATGCAGAGAGCTACTCAAACTACCCTGCACAGGCAGCACACTGTGCTGTCAGAGCACAATCTGCATCCCATCTCTTGGCAGAGCAGAAAAAAGAGGTCTGCTCAGTCCTTAAACAGGGACAGGACCTTCACGTCAAAGGTTATACAGCCTCTCTGTGAAATAAACTAAACAGCTGCTTGTTGTATATAACCTCAACCAGGTTAGAGACTTCTGTTTGGGCAGGATTCCACAGGCACCTATAGTAATTTCTCTCTTCAACACAAGCTGCACCCAGATAACAAACACCAGCCAAGTAAAAGGCAGGGTGCTAGGCAGATGGACAGGGTGCTAAGCAGTCTTAACACAGACATCTCACCCCAGTCTCTCATGAAATTGTCTGTAAGACTGACCTGTAACTAACTCAGTTCCCCACCTGTGAACAACACAGTTTGCATCACCAGTTAACTGCTGGTTACATCTGCTGTGGTACTAAGATGTAACTAAGATGCTTCCTCTCAGGAGTGCCTTAATGCTAGTGGTACCATAGAGACATAATCAAGAGAAAGCAGACTAAGCAGTCCAACACTCCCAATCTTCTTTCAAGTGTATATTTTGCCTGCTCCAGTTCCAAGAAGGCAGAGCTTACCTTCTCTCCATTCTTGTAGAACTGGAACGTTGGCATGCACTTCACATCACAGTGTGAAGCAACATCCTGGAAGAGACAAAAAAATCATCTTCAACTGGGCATTCTTAAGTATGCTAAATTTAGAACCCACTCTAGCTGACTTCTGTTTAGGTGAAGCCATTGCTGTTCAAGACAAAGCAAAAGAACTTCTGCTATTTCATCACTAGCAAAACCAGTGCAGTGTTAACATCTGCCTGAAGTAAGCCTTAAAGATCTCTTCTTCAATACTTAATTCATGCAATAGCAAAAACCTTAACCTGTACTCTGTGCTTGGAAAAAGCCAGACTTCCGCATCAAAACAGATGTCTGCCTGTAAGACTCAAGAGCCCTATGGCAACTCTTGGGCTTCCATGTGATATTTTTCAAGTACCTATTAGACAATGTTGAAACTGCAATACAGCAGACATTATATTGCACTTAATTCAAGACCTAATTTCATTTTTAATGAAAGAGGAAAAAGTGCCAAGAGCAGTGGAGGGACCAGACAGATCAGTAGGTTGTGAACCATTAGGTTTAAGGAAGACTGCATCAAAGCAGCTTAAGACCTTAGACCAACACTCCCTCCCAAAATAAAGGGTCATTGCTTCCAAGTTATCCAACACATGCCATAGGACTTCAAGAGTGCTGACAACCAGCAGATAGTTTGTTCTGTTCAGGTGTTCCCTGCAAAAAAATTAATTCTTTCCAGCTAAATCCCTGTGTTTCAATTTTAACTTTAACAAAACTCTTGTTTTGTTTCAGATTTTGATTCAAAATGCGTGAAGACATTTTGAATTCTTGGCTGTCACTTGCATGAAGTCTTTAGCTGTCCTCCTTCAGGACCATCCCAGACCTTACCTGGGCATCATCCACATCGATTTCTATGAATATCACATCACCATACTTCTCACACAAACTCTAGAAAGAAATAAAAAGAACTATGCAGTTACAGTGTCCCAGGAAAGCTTCCTGAAAAGATGCATTCATATAAATGGAAAGGCTAGTGCTGCTTAAACTGCTAGTGAAACATGCTTTATCATCTTAAAGCAGCTATTTTACTACCAGAGCAAAAATTTTCTGTTCTGCTGCCAACTGTTTCTGGAGGAGTCTGTGGAAATACGTTCTCCCCACAAAGACCCAATATATGCTAAGACATAGGTGGAAGGCCTTCTCTTGGAGCCTTCAGCTAATCACCCAAAGATGCTACAGCTTCTCATACCTTATCATGAGATAACACGGCCACCTAAACACAGCTGAGGAGTTACATTGAGTGTACAGAAGGTTGCAATGCAACTGGCAGGTGTCCATGTACCCAAAATGCATGTAAGCACCAGGACAAAAGCTAAACCTCATATTAGTTCCCAACTATACAAATGGTCAGTCTATTTCACTTGGTAGACTTAAAATTGCATAAGGCAAAAGAACTTTCCTCCATGTTCAAGGAACACAAACATTTATATACATTTAATGCAGAAATAAACCCAGAAAAACTACTTACGTGGAAAAAGGGCTTGATCATTTTGCATGGTCCACACCATGTGGCAGAGAAATCAACTACTATGAGCTTCTCACCAGCAGATTGCAGTTCTGCCTGAAATTCAACCTACAAAAAAAAAAAAAAAAAAAAAAAAAAAAAAAACAAACCAAAAAGAACACATTGATGATTTCCCCCTCCTTTCCTAAATGATACAAGACTAATCCCAGTGCTGGCTTGCTCTCAGACCTAACACACTAATCATTATGGCAAGTCTTAAACACTTAACTGGGTTATTTGTACCATCACTTGTGCTTCAGTATGAATTGTTTTTTTTGGTGCTAGCAGCAGTCAGTGTCCTATGTCTCACCAATTAGAAAACAACCACAATGCTCAAACTCACTGAATTGTGGAAACAAGCTAGAAATTCTCTACTCATGATACTCAACTCTGACAGCTCTATGTTATCCCCAAAAAATTATCCTTAGAGATTTTATAATCCATTTTCTCATTTCATCTTGGCAGTAAGATGTTCATCTTCATCTGGAACAGACTTTCATCTGCAGAATTTGGAAAGGACAGACACAAACCTTTGTACAGTCATCCACTCTGGTGACTTTTCCAATCAATGGCTAACATTAAAATAATACTGTGTGCTTTATTCTAAAGCATGTTTTTGAAAGCAACCTCATAGAATAGTTATTTTGCCAAGCGAACCCACATTTGACATCATTAGCCAAAGCAACGCTACAGACAACATACAGACTACACAAGTAAACATCCAATACTTATTCTGAGTCTTCCACTCTGTGTTGCACTTAGTCACACAAATCATCTCTGGACAATATTTCTTGGAACTAAACATCTTACATGCCATTACTCCTTTTTGCTGGTCAAAAAGTGAATGCTTTAATAGAACTGAAAGACATTAAAAGCAATAAATACTTGCATACTAGCAAAAGGCAAACAAATATCTCAAGCAGAAACAGAAAGTGTTGATCACCTACATTCTGATACTGTCTATGTCAAAGAAAGTACAAGTCACTTGTAAGTAATTTTCAACTTTGTTGTCTTGGCAATCAAGCTTCAGAAGAGCTGTTGGTAAAAACTTCAAAAGAGAGCTGCTTTAGTCCCTCCCAGCTTAATGGAGCAAAGCACTGGAATCCTGTCAGCAACAGCTGACTGAAAGCAGAATGGTTACTGCCAGACGTACACAGGGGTTTTGCAGTGCAGGGGTTAACTAATTCATACCTGCTTCTGCAATCAGCCACAGTAAGTTGCAACTTGACTCTAGTAAGCCAAAGAATGCTACACAGTTGAGGAGCCAAAGTCAAACTGGACATGAATATATTTAACAAGGAAGCAGAGATCCTGCATGAGCATTCTTATGTATGCATAATCCTATGTGAAAGTCTTCACAGCTTCCTGTAACTTCAAATACACTCAGCATTACATCTCCCTGTTAACAGACTTCTTCCCTCCCCACATAGCTCTCTTCAGAGGCACACAGGCACATGGTGGTTTTTCTATCCTTGCATCTTGGACAGTCACAGTCTACTCTGCTACAAGACCAATAGTAACACTCCACACCACCTACTCTCATTCTGAAAGAGACAGAACGGTCAAGTTTTCCCTAGGTTCCTCTACTTCTGTACTGACATAGTATGCATTCCTGTGCCCATTCCCACCTACAATGTTTAAGTGTTCCTGCGCACAGCAATCCACACTCACTGCTCCCTCCCAGGACTTATATCATAAATTCCTCAATCAAGCTTCACTTCTTCTGGCCTTGAAATTCTGCTACTGATTTTTGGTATAGCTTCTCAGACATCTGCCACTGTAAGAGCACCACTCTATTGAATCCACTTCCACAGCTGCCAGTTAGACCATCCTATTTTAACCCCTAAGTCTCCTGTCCAGCTGCATAATTACTGTATTCTGTAAAAGGAAGCCAGCTTTGGAATGTGTTCATCATATGGCCACACACCTGAGGTTTGTTATTGCACAGAACAAAGGGAAAGTGGGACAGCATCATAATTACAGTTGGTCACATATATATCATTCACCACTGGTGACCTGGTCCTGACAACAAATCAGATGTTACCCTGTAAATCATCTCTACTATCAGCCAAAATTGTTGCAGGACAGTGAAATAAGATGCTGGGTCCAAAGGTGTTACCCCTGCAAGTTAAAAAATATTGAAATAGTGAGAAGTTCTGGAGGTTTTTCTAGTGAGCTTAATTTCCCTGGGGGAAGACAGTACCAGGCGCAAAACAAAAACAAGCTGCTTGACCAGTCCAACTGACTTCACTAGTTGTCTTTAATGTTAACTGTAAAGTAACAAGCTTTTTTATGAAAAACTAAATAATCTCTGTTACCAGAAGGGGAACCTCCCATCACAAGACTATTTGTCATGCTTTGTTAAACAGCATTTTCTCCAGGTAGCAGCTCACTGGGGAAAACCTCAGCGAGCATGCTGGTCAATATTGGTTTGTTCTTTGTGGTGATGCTTTTTTTTGGGGGGGTGGGGTGGGGTTTGGGGGTTTGTTTGTTTTTCCCTTAAATATTTAACTACAATCTCTCTGAGCACACACAAGACCCCATTTTACTTGTATTGTCGTCCAGCAGAAAAGGGCATGCTACCTTCAACAAACACATTGGTAGCAGGCATCTGTTCCCAAGGGCCAAGTAAGAAGCTCTAACAATGAAAGCCTCTAATGGCCCAGAGGTTCCCAGCACCAGGTAAGGCTCCAAAAAAGAGGCTGCTGGCCTCCTTCAGATGGTGCTGAAAGGAGGAGTCTGCTGCCCTCAGCAACAGATAATACAGGTCCACACTATCTGGCTTATTTGATTAAAGCTTGGTTGTCAACATTATTTTCAATACATATCAAGTCATCCTTGAACTGCCCAATCATGGGCTGACTGCCAATGGTTACTATGTAATTTAGTGAGGCTTTTAAATGCAGAAGCTAGCATAAACAAAGCAAAGGTTCAACTGCCTGAACTCCCTAGCACAGGCCACTTCTAAAATTATCACTTATAGCAAAAGCTGTAATTTTTCATCATTTTCTTTAACTTAAATAACAAGAGAGGCAGCTAGGATGAAGAGGAAAGTTTTGGCGCACCAGCTTTTTAAGTTTATACACCCCATTAGCTTTGACTATAAAAGGCAGTATGTGCCATGGTCAAACCCTCTTACAAGTTACACTAGTCACTCATCTCAGGGCCACTAAAAAACGACCAATACAGCTCCTTCTGTAGTGCTACAGCAGGTACTACAGAGGGATCATCAAGCACCCTGAAAGCAGACATTCTTCAGAATCTAGTCTGCTTCTGAAGAGGTGTGCAGGGAAAAGGGCCACCTCTATCTAGCTCTCACTCACAGAAGTGCAGACAGTGCAAGAATGGGTTTTCCCCTTTGTATCCGAGAAGAATACAAACCTGTTTTACTGAAAACCAGAATTAATCCAGAAATCCCAGCTGTCCTGTGCTTGAATACTCTGGGTGTCACTGATGTTAAAATGCTGTTGTCAGCATGACTGTTGAGTTCACACTGCCTATGAATGCGTAACCAAAGTTCACTTTAACTACAGCAGACTATTAAACAAGGCTCATAGCTAGGACAATAGTGGAAGCCTAGCTAACTTAGAGCAGAGCCAGATTTGACTTGCCATGTGTAACCTGTTCCTGTGTGTAACAAAAACCTCGACCCTTCCACCAAAAGTTTGCCCCTTCTGTGCCACCATAAACAGAGAAGGGGAAGAGATACAAGGCAGAACAACAATTCCAGGTTGTTCTGGAATTCACACACCATTCTCTCTCCAAGACCTGAATGGTAAGGCATTTCGTTCCTTTTAAGGAGCTTCCGGCATTCACCGGTTTTCGAGCTGTGGTTACAAGTGTTAGTTTGTATATTTATGTATCAGATCCCAACACTTTTGCGGTCCAGTGGGAGAGGTCTGACATGCCTTTCATTTTTAAAGTGAACGGGCTGTAGAAGAGCACAGCCTAGAAAACAAACTTGGATGCGTGAGAGACTGGAAAGACAGAGGCCTCGAAACAATTTGAGGTGCAGATGTGTGGGGAAGGGGCAGGTCAGGCCCGGCTCTGGGGAGGCAGCGCACTGCCCACACCGCCATCCCCAGAGCCCGTATCCCAGACACACGGCGTCCGCCTCTCACGGGCACACTGGAGGCAAGCGGTATTTAAGGCCAAACGTGCTGCTAGCATATGTCTTGACCCTTCCTCCTCTTGGAATTTCTATCAGCTGAACACCGCTGGGACCCAGCAGTTAGTAGCTACATGTGCCCTTTTAAATGCCTTTTCTTTCTTTTTCGTCTTCTAATTCTCTCCTCACAGAATTTTTAAGTAACTTGAAATCAAACAAATTTAGAGTTTGCTAAGTTGAAGAGGCCAAGTTAATGCTTTGAGAAGTGTTTTATGTTGACTGAATGTTGCACTAAACCTTTTGCCAAAGTTCCCTGATTCTCTAAAGTCGCCAGTAAAGTCTTTTTTTTTTGTTTGGACCTGTTGAGAATATCTTTGATGGTATTTCTCCTGTGTCTAACTTAGAGTACAAGAACAACTCTAAGCCCTGTTAAAGACTTTGTTGAGCAACTTTTTGGGGCCTTATAGGATGCTCACACAGCATCACATGCAGATGCCTCAAAATGAGATCAAACTGATACTTGCATCAAATTTCAAGTTCAAAAAGGTGAGACTAGCCCAACAGGATTTTTCCTGAAATAAAGAGCTTGCTAAGTTTGCATGGACAATATTTTTAGAGACTTGGGTTTCTAAGTTACAGCTAACAAAAACTCTATTGTTGTCTATCAACCACATCAGCTGCTGTGCACAAGACCACATGCAATTTCATCACCAGCAGGGTATTCTCCATGTGTCGGTCTAGGCTTTATTACTATTTTGTATCTCAGAGCCACAGATGTGTTTGCATTCACTATCCAAACAGTGATGTGCTGCATTAGGGTTGTGAATGTGTCAGACAGCACCATAACATCTTATGCCAGAAACTCCTGCTGTTTAAGTATGGGGAATGGGCTCTAGCAGCTCCTTTCAAGTCAAGAATGGATGAACTTTTCCATTATGTCCTGCTCCGAAATGCAACAGAACTTAGGCCAAACTCCAAGAAAGCCGCCTGGGCCCCTACACACTAGGAGTACATAACGCAAATCAGGACCGCGAAATTAAGGTACTGAATCACAAAATCAAGCTAGGCTGGAAAAGACCTCCGAAATCATCGAGCTGCTCCAAGCTGCGACCCAACAACACACTGTCACGCACACCACAGCACTCAGTGCCACTCCAGTTCTTCTTTAAACATCGGCGAGGACGGTGACTCAACCATCTCTCCCTGTGAAGCCCATTCCAACACCTAATCACCTTGTCTTTTCAGAAATTCCTCCTAATGTCCAACCTAAATCTCCCCTGACGCAGCTTGAGACTGCGTTCTCTCCTCCTGCCGCTCTAGTACGCCGCTGTCCGCTTGGGAAACGGAACGTTTTCCTTAAGACTTTAAAGGGCGATGAGCAACAGCCCGTCATAACGTGAAATTGCATCACCCCCCTGCTCATGCCGACTCCCCGAAGCCTCAGGTCGCGCAGTTTTTTGTTCCCCTCCTCCGCTCTGGCCGAGCCCTCCGCGCGGCTTTCCCCGTTCGCGCCGCATGGGCGAAGCAGGCTCCGCCTGCCCGGGCAGCACACGGGCTCTCACCCGCCATCTCCCGCAGGCCACGGCCTCCCGAGAGCCCGGGGCAGCCCGAGCACTGATCCCCGCCTGCCTCGCTGCCCCCGGCAGCGCTCCCTCGCCGCTTGCCCGCCCGCCGGGGAGGGATGCTCGTCCCGCCGTCCGCCCCTCGCACGGCGAAAGGACATGGCCGCCCCGCCCATCGGACTCACCAGGTTGCCCACGGTCTTCACCATAGCGGCGACGGCTGGGAAAGGAGGGTCGGTGGCGTAAAGGCAAGGAACCAAGGGCTTCGCTCCCGCAATCGGCTCGGATCGCTCCCTCGCCTCCCGCCGTCCCAGCGCGTCTCCCGCGCCGCCCCGGCCGCCCTTTTATGGCCAGCGCCGCGGCGCGCCACGCATGCGCGGGGCCCGACCCGCCTCCTGCCGCTCCCCGCGCGCCCCCGCCCACGGCGCTGCTGGGGCTCGGGGTCGCCGGGGGCCCCGCTGAGGGGAGCGAGGGGAGGCGGCGCGGCCGAGTGCGGCAGCGCCCGCAGCCCCGGCCGGGCGGGGGGAGTGCGTCCCTGCCGGCTGCCAGGGGGAACCGCCAGCAGCAGCGGAAGAAAGGAAAGCCCAGGAAGGTTGGAAAAGTGCTGTGTAACGATGAGCAGGAAGTGCTCGGCCCCACTCCCCCCCCGCGTCCCCCCGCGGAGCGGCCCTGCCTGACGCGGCGTTTTGCTCGCCTTACGAGAAAGGGAGGTGGTGTTGCCCGTAAGGCGGGCAGAGTGGGGCTGCTGCAAAGCTGGAAGACGGGAATATTTTTCTTTTTTCCCTTTTTTCCCCTTGTTGTTTTCCTTCCCACCACCAAAAGCGCGGAGTGGCGCCGTTTCTCTGTGGGATGTGGGCCTTCTGCAGCGCGGAAGGCTCAGCCAGGCGAGCGGTGCTTGCCCGGGGTTAAACACTGACCGTCTCTCCTAGCTCCCCTCATGGAGGGACTCAGCCAGGACTAGAAAGACTCCTCATGGGAACAACTTAGCCTTCTTATCCGAGGGGACTCCTTGGTGGAACCTTAAGTTCCCATCTATCTTGTTTATTTTTCTGTGTTTTAGAGACATCCTTTGTTTCACCACATGCTGCACCACTGCCCACCCCACAGTGCAACACAGGTCTGCCACAGCCCTGCTCTCCTGTTGGGTAGGGTTTAATGTTGGATTCTGGACGTTGCTGACTCCAGCTCCCACTGCACGGGAAAGGTTAGGCGTTGGGATATTGGTGCCGGCTGTGTTACAAGTGCAGGTTTTAGCAGCTGGGTTACCAGCCTGTGAAGGATTTGCTCTGGGATACAGTTGAGCAGGAGATGGGAAGAGTTAGTGCAGGTCCTGGATAAAAAAAATACATTTCTTCCTTAAAAAGAAAAAGAAAACAAGGGACAGTTTTCCTTGGGTACAGGTACCAACGCATCAGGTACAACAGGATGTGCTCTCATATGTTGCTTTACTTGTGGTGGATACTGAGTAAGTAATTTTAAGTGTGTGGCATACTACTGCAGCAGAACTAGTAAGCTCTTTTCTGGCCCTGTGGTTGCATCCCCTTTGCTCAACTTTAGTTGCACCACAGCAGGCCACCTCCTGTCTAGCTCTTTCCAGACCTGATAGGTTTTGTCTGCTGGAAGCACTTTGAATGCTGCTCTCCCTGCTTCTTCCCCCTCCTGTTAGATGCCATAAGCATCCCCTTTTTTTCTTGGGTGGCATCACTAGAGGAGCCAGGAAGCAGCATCGTGAAGGCTTGGTGGTTTCTGTTGGCATTCATATTTTCTTCCAGCTTCCTCCAGCTGGTCCTTGCTGCCCTTGTGTCTGTGTGCCTGTGGCTGACAGACACAGCTGGTACATGTGCCCTGTGCTGCTTTGCGGAGGTGCAGCTGCTGCCAATGGCTCAAGAGAAAGCAGAAATTCCTCATCAGCCAAGGCACCTTGCTCTACAGCCGGCTGCCTGGCAGGATAAAATGAGAAGCCCAGACAACCTTCAAAGTCCAACTCCTGAATGCCCCATCTCAGCCAAGCATTGTGTGGCTGCTGCAGAAGCCAGTGCAAGCAAAGGCAGGGAACAACCCACCCAGATAATAAATTCTTAGAAACCAACAGCTTTCTAAAGGCAAGTGTGGGTGGGTAAACCCTATCTAAACTAGAAGGAGAAGTGTGTCCCTTCTCAGGTGCCATATATGGCCACTTGTCTCCTGCTGTACTCACAGTCACTTGACTTGACAGGCTTAGGCATACAGCAGTTTGAAGTCCGGCATGTTGCTGTAAGATTGTTGTATGGATGCCTAAAATAACTGGCGAGTAATATAATTTATGGGATCTGTGCTTGATTCTTAGACTGTAGTAATTACTATCATGACAGAACGTAATAAAAATGGTACAGAGGATTGTGTGTCCTCTAAATGGGGAAAAAAAATCTACACCCCCAGAAAATACGCCCTGTTTTTTATTCTTTTTGTATTTTGTTTTTTAAACTGTGGAATGTCTCATTGTTTACCTCAACAATGCTGTAGCTGTCCCATGTACACAGTCACTCAACCATAGGGGCCTCAGCTTCTCAGGTGCCCTCACTCCCACTTGCCTTCCTCACAACCACAAATGCAACATACTTCTCTCCCCCAGGCTGCTGGAGAGTGGATGTTAAAAATATGTGAATTGACTGTGGAGAAGTTGAAAATCATGTGAATTTCATGCTTCAGCAGACTGCTGTATGATGTGTCATACCCAGGAGTCACTGGATAGGATGGTGTCCAATAGATGGCTCTTTGCAAATGTGGGCTGGCAGAGAACCAGGAAGCACTGAAAACAATCAGGAAGGTGTGTTTGCTTGCTTCTGAAATCAGAAAACGTGGCCTGAGGAGGGGCAGAGTGGAAAGGCAATGTATGCCTCAAAAATCAGTCCCTAGATAGTTTCTCTTGCAGGAGGTCTGGAGACATAGACAGATGCCTGAGCCTCCCATGCACTGTAAGTATATATTTGCCACACTCCTTGGACGTGTGGAACACATGTGGGAGAGGAAGTCAGAAGGTCTAAATTTAGGTGCCCTCAAGAGAATTAATCAGTACCACTTAGGTGTAGGGCAGTAAAAAAGACTGTATTTTTGGAGAGCTCATGCTCTGCCACAATCATCACAAACATCCAGGTGGGAATTCAATTTGCCTTGTTTTAGTCACCTTTAAAAAGGCTCTCATGATGGAAGGCATCCTTTATTTTTTGGGCTTTGCTTGTATTGATTTCTGTCACCTCTTAGGTGAGAGCAGCATGGGCAAAAGCAGTAGGGAAGCACTTCACCCGCAGCTGGAGGTGAGCTCAAGGTGTGTTCAGGGTCAGACCTGCAGTAGGGTTTGGGAGGCTGAGCAAATTGCAGTTTCAGTTCTTTCTGAGCTGCTGGGAGAGGTGGAAAGCAGGGTAGGAAAGGTGGGCAGCAGTAATCCCTGGATGATCAGTGAGGCAGGTTGTAAATCGTGGTGTCCATCTGGATGAACGAGGCAGAGCTGTGACACATGGTCCTGGTGTGATCTCCCCAGCTCCACATGGCTTTCCAGATCTGTTTACCTGTCTGTGGTTCAAAGGCTTTGGAGTCATGAATCTCCTTTACAGGGCTTGCTTTGTCTTTTCTTCTTTGTGTGCCAGTGTGTGTTGGTGGGTGGAGAAAACGCCATGGAGTGGTGAGACCCAGGGTAGGCTGGAGGTCTGCAGCTGGACATCCTGAATGTGGTGTTGCAAACCATTAACCAACAAAAACCCTGCTCTTGGCAGGCTTTGGACTCTGGCACATGATAGTCACTGGTGTTCCATTTCCTCATAGGCATGCAATGGAGAGTGAGAAAACATGAAAATAAGAGGGATAAAGAAGAAGAAGAACAAAGGAAATAGAAAAGGAAAGAAAGAGCAGGAAACTAGATCCAGCAGCTTGTGCCAATTTCTTGGAAGTTAACCTCTCCAAGCTCCCATGAACATATCTAAGACAAACTTCTGTCTCCTAAAACCACTCTTAAGTCTCCTGACCACTCAAATGTGTCATTCAGTAAAAGGCACAGCTACAAGGATAACAATACTACAGCCATGGCACAGATGGTCAGTCATGTCCAACATTAAGAAAGGGTGCATCCAGTTGCAGAAATTAGGAAGCTGCTAGAGGCAACAAGTCCAGCCATAGCAACATCAGATTTTACCATAGGAAAGCCAGGTTATTTGCCAGTGTCTTACAATGGAAATTGAGAGTGTAACACCTGGCCCTGACACTGCAACAGAGCAGCAACCTTTAATTGTACTTTCCCTTTCCTTCCAGCCTGCCCTTCTGGAAAATTTTGCTTTTGTAACTGATGTATTAAAGGTGCAATAAATATTTAATAATTGGATAAGTGTGCTAGGTGTTGTGCAAGCATAAGTCACAGGGAAAACATGTTTCTTTCTCTCTCCCAGGCTGATGTACTGCAGATGTAGTTGCCCAGAGTCCTTTGAATGCTTGGTGTAGCATGTCTGATTAAAAATGAGAAGTTGAGTAAAATGTGAAAAAAAAAAAAAAAAGGAATAAAGATCTTGCCACAGTTCATCTCCCCTTGCCATGGGCGGAGGGTGTGGGGATGTTGGTTAACAAAGTGTTTCTGCGAATCAAGAAAACAACCATGTTACTTCCCTCACACTCAGTTTTGCTTCATTTCTAGTAAGTTCTTTGGAGAAAAGAATTTGAAAATGCTCTAGAGCTGATGAAACTGCTACTTTTGGGACTTTTATTAGAAGGAACCTCTTTTTCTTTTTTAAGGAAAGCTTCTGTGAGCTCACCTGGGTTTATGACATGTTCCAGGTCTCCACAAAGGAGACTTCCTGACAGGAGGTCTGTGAGCATAGGAATGCTCATCTGCACTCTCTGGTATTGAGGCACTTCAGGTCTCATGTCAAGACAAACACATGTTGTGTATTTGCCTTGAGTGTCTCAAACTCAGTCATCTCCTCCAAGCTCCCAGCCTCTATTCTTCCTTAGGTAGCAGAGCAGGCTGGAGCAAGCAGACCTGCAATATTTTCTACAAGACATGTTGTGTCTTTTTTTTTGTTTTGTTTTTAATTATTACTTCTAGAGAGCTGCATCTTTTTCTTAGGTGATCCTTCATTTTCCTAGGGAATGATGTTGAATCTATCTGTGCCAAATGTCCCTTGCTGCTACTCAGGACCAAGAGTCTTTGGGGCGCAGGAGGGTATTAAAAGGCTCTTGACCTTTTCACCTTGAGAATAGCAGTGGACAAAGAGGAAAAGAGAATTTCAAGGCTGTGCAAAAGCATGAAGCTGAAATTTAGCACTTTGTGGTTACTGTGCTTGTGCTGGGTATCTGCAGAATGGGAGACCAGGAAACTCCTGGAGAGGATGTGAGATATTTTTGCTTTTTTGGGACATGTGCATTTTAATAACATTTTGTCTGGGGGACAGTATCTGCTGATTTGGCCTGATAGTAGGCAAACACTGGTGTTTCAGGACATGTAGAAATACACACGTGGAGATGTCTTTGAGGAAGCGGGCCATGCAGAATAAATGTGCATGTGGTGTCTACATAGACGACAAAGTGGTTGATGTGTGTTTTGCTTCCAGGTGTGGCGGGTTGACCTTGGCTGGCTGCCAAAGCCACTCTATCACTCCCCCTTCTGAACTGCAGAGGGGAGAGAAATTATACCACAGAGAGAATGTGGGTTGAGTTGAGGACAGACTAGTGTTACTGTAATAGGCAAAATAGCCTCAGCTTTGGGAAACTAATATATTGCTGGTTAAAATCACAAACAGGATAATAAGAAATAGGAACAAATCTTAAAACATCTTTCCCCACCCCTCCCTTCTTTCCCGTGGGGGAAAGAACTGTCCTCCATGAGTTTCTTCAGTGTGGGTTCTTCCTGAACTGCTCCAATGTTGGCTCCTTTTTTTGGGGTACCATTCATCAAGCACAGACTGCTCTAGCTAGGGTTCCCTGGGGGGGTCAGAAGTCCTGCCAACAAACCTGTGCCAGTACAAGCTCCTCTCTCCATGGCTCCACAGGTTCTGCCAGAAGCCTGTTCCAGAATGAGCTTCCCATGGGGTCTCAGCCTCCCCTGGGCATCCTATTTCTCTAGGCATGAAGTCCTCCACAGACTGCTGGTCCTGGAGGTTCTGCTCTACCATGAACTCCCATGGGGTGCAGTGGCAGAGACTGCCACATTGTGGTGGTCTTCACCAAAGACTTCAGAAGAATCTCTGCTCTGGTTCCTGGAGCACTTCCTCCTCCTTCACTGACCTTGGTGTTTTCTTTGATCTCTTACGCCAGATGTGCTAGCACCTTTGCTGACAGGCTCACATCTGGCCAGTGGTAGGTCCATCTTGGAGCCAGCTGGCATTGGCTTCATTGTACATGGGGTCAGCTTCTAGCAGCTTCTCACAGAAGCCACCCCTGCAGGCTCCCTATTAAAAAAACTTTCACACATAATTCCCATTCACCGGGGATTTGGTTCAGTGCTTTTCATTTAGAATTTATCTGAAATACGATTAGTTCCTGGAAATGACTAATGTATATATTTCACCAGAGATGAGTCTGTTCATTGTTGTGTGGGCAGGACCCTTTTCATCAGGGAGTTCCCAGGAAATCTACAGGGCTCAGCCAATCCACTAGCACAATTTGCCAGGTGCTCTTGTTTGTCTTAAATGCAAGTTTGTGAATGAAATATACTGAGTTGGTGTGTTACCAGTGAACTAACGATCACATTTGCGTTAAAAGTATTGACATCACACACAGATGCTTATGTAATATAGAGAAGTTGCAAGCTGTAATTATCTTTGTCCACCTTCTCAAATCTTGTTCTGTGGTCCTGAAGTGTTTGTTCTGACCGCCACTTTTCAGGTGTCCTTGCATCAAGCCTGGCTCTGATCTCCCAGTCGAATGTATAGGAGTCCAGTGCCTTTTGGCAGCTGGCTATGGCAGACCACGCTGGGCTGCCTGCAAGAAGCAGTGTGTGAGAAGGGGTGTGGGAATAAGGTTCAGTTCTTCATTTTTCTTTGCATCACATTCAAAATACAAACCTCTGCTAATGACAAACATTGTTTTTGACTGTCTGCTGCCCAAGGCTGTTTTGCTTTATTTCTCTTTCAGTGTCATCCTCTTCCCTGTCTTGTTTTTTTCCTTAATTCCTGACCTCTCCTATTTTTTTTTTCTTCCCACCATGCTCTGCATCTTTTCTTCTGGAAGTAAAATACTATATTTCTGTGTAGTTCTGAATCTGCCTCACAAATCTGCACATTCCTGCACCACCTGCAGGCTGAGGGACCCAGATATGTAAGCCCCACAGACTTTGACCTTCAGCAGTGATGCATTTGACAGGTCTGATTTAAAAACAGGTGGTGTGGTTTGTACACTGAGAGTTGTTCATGGCCCTGTTGGGAAGGTGTGGTGCTCACATACCCCTTCTTTCCTGTTTTGCACATTCCCTGGACCACTGCAGAGATAAATTTGGCACCAGGATCCCAACACTTAGTGCCTCTGTGGTCCTCTCTGCTCCAAAACTAAAATGTGTTTGGGGCACTGGGTCATCTTCACTGGCTTCAGGACAGCAATTATATTCCCTCTCTCAGGACTCCATGCAGCTCTTACTTTCATGCTCTGCCTGCAACCCTGAAATGGGTGATCTGATATCTGGAGATGTAGCAGTAAAGCTGTTACCAGTGTGAAGGAAAAATGATGGAAAGAGAAAGGCAAACTAGCTTTGGACGTGCATGCCAAGGCCTTAATGTCATCTTAGCTGTGGGACAGCATCATATCCCTCTCACAAGGTGTACCTCAGAACCCTAGAGCACTGCCTCAGCATTGTTTTCTGTCCTTGCACCCATGGCTGTCCCTAGGTTGGGGGATTGACTGGTCTCTTAAAATGCAGCTGTATGGTTGCCTCTTGTGGTGGGTCAGCCCTGGCTGGACACCACGTCCTCCTCAAAGCTGTCATTCTGCTTTTCAGCTGAATAGAGGAGAGAATTCTTGTGGGTTGAGATAAGTACGGGAAGAGGTCACTCACTGATTACCATCACAACCAAAACAGACTTGACATGGAGGAGAAATCAATTAGATTTATTACCAATCAAATCAGAGCAGGGTAATAAAAAATAAAACTAAATGTTAAAGAATCACCTTCCATCCTATGTCTCTCTTTTTCCTGGCCAATTTCTCTATCTCATCCACCGGAATGCAGGGAGTTGGAGAAGACAGCAGTCAGTTTATCACACATTGTCTCTGCTGCTCTTTTCTCTGCAGGGGGATGGCTCCTTACACTCTTTACCTTCTCTGACCTGGATTTCTTCAGGGGCTGCAGGTGGATCTTTGCTTTGCTGTGGACTTTTGTGGGCTACAGGAGAACAGCCTTACCATGGTCTTCACCCCAGGCACCTGGAACATCTCTTCCTTATCCTTCTTCACTGACCTTAGTGTCTGCAAAGTTGCTTCTCTCACATATTCTCAATCCTCTTCCTGGCTCTCCTATCCTACACAGTAATTTCTTCTCCTTCTATTACTCCAGAGGAGCTTCCTCCACTGCTGATGGGCTTGGCCTTGACTGGCAGTGGCTCCATTGGACATGGGGGAAGCTTCTAGAAGCTTGTCATAGAAGCCACCCCTGTAGACTGCCCCCCCCCCCCCCTTCCCCCATGAAAAGCTTGCCCTGCAAATGCAGTGCATTCATAAACCATCAGTGTCTCATTTTCTTACCCAAAACCAGCAGCACTGCATCTCTTATTGCTGGCTCAGGTCAGGGGATGGTTGTGTGTGGGTATGGAGTCAAGTTTAAAAAACATGTAATCTGTGATTTCCTAGATACTTGTTTAACAGAACCATGATGTTCACTGGAGAGAGATGTGCCCAAGCTTCAGTTTCCGAAAGTGCACATACAATTGTGTTTCTGTGCCCAAAAAAATAGTGCTGAAGAACCCATGTTTACACTGAGGAAGTTGTCCAGCTGACATTTTTCAAAGCAATTATATTTTTGGATGTGCAAATATGCAGGGATGAGTAGGAAGATGGTCACCACATCACAGAAAAAACTTAGGATCCTTGAAGACATCTCTAATAAAGCATTTGAACAACAGGAATGAGATGTCCTGGGGCAAACAGGAAGAAACAAAACTAGCTGGCTATCTCATGAGACATGTATTCTTGCCCCTTCCACAAGCTTGGAGGTGGCTGTGATTCATGCAATGACAGCAAGGCTTGAAGAACCATACAGCCAGAGCCCCAGGACAGAGGAGCCTTCTAGTCTTAGACTTATCCATCAGACATCTCAAGCCACTGCAACATTCAGGCAGAAGCGACGCTGTGAATGTCACATCCATGCTGGTGGCAGGTGTCATCTGTTTCGTAAGGACTTCACAGCTGTTTGGCCAACATATATGCGTGGTTTGTGGGTCTCTCCATATGACCAGGGTGACCACTGACAGGTGGTTGTACCTCATGTGACTGGCTACAAGTCACATGAGTGCCAGTGACACATTTCAGGTATCTGTCAACACCAGTTTTGTCCTTTGGAGCAGAGGACTACAAGGGAACCTTTTTCTAGTCACCAGCAGGGCACCAGGAGAAGACCTGGCCTTGGCTTTTCTGTGTGCTACAGAGGAGCAATGGGTCCCTTTCCACCCTCTCTACAGCCAGGTTGAACCTCAGCTCTCCAACCAGAAGAGGTTTGCAAGTTACTTGGCCGTGCCACACACAGACCATGGCCCTCCCAGTGAAGCTGTAGTCATATGCCTAGTGAAGATGCAGGGGAATGTGTGGATCTTCCTTTCATTTTCATGCTCTGCTGGAAAGGTGAATGCTGCTGTAGCCAGTGCTGTCATACCAAGTCCCTGAACTGCTGTAGGACAAAGGATATGACAGTGATTAATGATTCAGGGAAGCATAGCTGTTGCTTTTCCTTCCTGTGCTGGACATTAAACTCCGTCTCAGCGTGCCGTCATATCCTACAAGCTCTTGGAGACAGCCCACTCCAGAAACCTCCAAATGGAAAAAAAACAAATCAGTGTTGAGCTGAGAGAGGAATCTGAACATCTCTATGCATCACGTGATTCTCAAAGATAGTTAATGTTTACCACCTTTCTGGTTAATTGACAGGAACCAAGTAATTCTGCTTTATTACCATGCAATTTCCTCTCATGGCAACTCCACAATGACTTATGAGACATTTCTGAGAAGTGTGATAGTCATTAACAACCTTGGGGCTCCCCTGTCCTCATGAAAGATGCTTCTGCATGTGTGCCCTACTGCTGCCTGCCACTGAAGACAAATGGGGTGGACACCTGTACCTGGGTGCAGGTGCCCTGCTGCAATGACAGACATCAATTTCTTCTGACTACCCTGTGTTTGGGGTCTGTAGGTGGTGTTGGAGCAGTGAGGATTTCTGCAGGGAGGCACCTGGAGAGTCCACATGGGCTGGAGGTCTTCTTCTTGGCCATCTGCTTTCTGATAAAGCTGGCTTTCCCCACCAGTGTTGCAGCACTGCACCAGGCTAGCACCACTGTACAGGGATAGATGAGGCATCCTGTCCTCCAGATAGAGTTCCCTATGACTGTGGTCTGGCGGCAATTCTTGTCTCAATCAGAAGTTTTTTTAAATTTGGAGATTTTCTTCAGATTTTAACCAAATTTGAGGTGTAAACTTGAACTCTGATGTGTTGCAGGACCCTTCCCTTGAAGTTGTGTTGCACAATGATGTCTATGCCAGACAAGCACCTTCAGTCCTAAGTTTGCTCTTTAGCATCATATTAATGTATTTTCCTTCTAAAGCAATTACAGCCCTAGCTTTTCTTCCCAGCAGCTACAAAGCACAGAAACTTAGCAATACAAAAAACAATTGAAATGGAGAAGTATGTTGTTTTTTGTTAAGAACTCAAAGAAAAGAGCCATCAAGCAGGACATAGGATATACAATGTAAGGAAAAGAAATTAAATTTTTTGTGTGTGTGTGTGTGTGTGTGTGTGGTCCCAAGTTCAGATTTAAATAGTTGTGATAGAGGCTACAATAACAGTGTCCAGACACAGAGCTGGTCCAGACAGGCCAATTAATGTTTCAGAGTCCTCTGAGCTCTTCACAAGATTAAGGTCTCCCTTGACTCATTTCTCCTTTCAGTATTGGAATAAAGGCCCACATTTTGTCAACAGACTCTTACAGAAAGCATGCTGCCGTTGCAACAAACTGGTTTATTTTGGGGGAAGGGTTGCATGCAAAAAGAAAATGTTCCAGTAAGAAGCCTCGACCCACTCCCAAGTGCTGTTACTTGAAAGCTTTGCTCCTGATCTGCTGAAAATAAAGTCATAGGGAGACAGTAACCAGGTTTCTATAGCCTTGTGCCTCTCTGAGAGCCAGCTTGCACCAAGAGGTTTGAGACACTGATTTTAGGCTGCAATTCAGCAAAGCGCTGAAACTGGTCACTGCTAACACACTTCATTTGGCAGCTGGTGGCCAGGAGGGGGAGCGAACAGAAAACCAGAGTTTGGCTACTGGGTTTTGGTCTGGGCCCAGCCTAGGCTTCCTTCTCTTAAGAGTGAGGCCCGTGATTGGCTGTCTGAGGGAAGTCAAAGGAAGTTTGTTAAGGCAAGTGAAATGGAGAGGACAAGACTATGAGGGAACTCTGGGCTGGGCTGTTACTGACAGCTGCTATACCTGGGAGTTATTTCTAGCCTTTGTGTTTGGACCACACCCCCTACTCAATGTCAGTTGACACCAATCACTATTGTTTCTTGACTCCAAACAAAGATGGTGTTTCCAAGAGGACCTCTGTCTTAATTTACATTTACTGGGCACTGGCCTTTTGGGTGTTTTTGCTCAGAGCAGAAGAAAAGGCTTCTGAACTGCATGTACTTTGCCTTTTTTGTGTGTGTATCTCTTTTATTGTAACTGGTTCACATTGCTTTTGTCTCCCGTTTCATGGTTTGACACTGGCCAAATGCCAGGCACCCAGAAGAGTCATTCATTCACCCTTGCTTGCTAGAGTTGGGTAGAGGGGAGGGAAAAAGACTAACAAAGGGCTCATGAATTGAGATAAGGACTGGGAGAAAAAAACACTCTACGGGTAAAACAGGTTCAAATTTAAAGGTATAAAGTAAATTTGTTATTTACTTTAGAGTCAGAGGAGGACAACAAGACGTGAAAATAAGACTTTAAAACACCTTTTGTCCTCCCAGCCCCTCTTTCCTTCCCACTGGCAGTGCAGGAAGACAGGGCATGGGGGTATGGTCAGTCTGTTACTCAAAATCTCTCCTCTCCTCAGGGAGAGGTGTCTTTTTTCTGCTATGCCATGGGGTCCCTCCCACAGGCAAACCATCTTCCCAAAACTATTGTGGCATGGGTCACTCATCCATGGGGTGCAGTCTTTTAAGGATGGGCTTTTCTAGTTTGGAAGCAAGACTCTCTCTATCTCTAGAAGTAGGGCCTCTCTCTCTGTTTAGGTCTCCCATTAGACCACAGCTGGCATCCCCCTGCTCCAGCATGAGCACTTTTCCCACAGGCTTGTGAGTGGATCTCTGCAGCCCTGTGGACTTCATGCATTACAGGATGACAGTTTGTTTTATCACAGTCCTCATCATGGGTTGCAGAGGAATCTCAGCTCCAATGCTTGAAGCACCTCCTCCCTCCCTTCCTTTCCCACTGACCTTGGTGTTGCCATGCTGTTTTCTTTCACATGTCCTCTCTTCCTCCTCTTCTCTGACTAGAAGAAAAACTGCTCTTTATTGGTACCATTGCCAACCAGTTTCACTAATTCAAAGATTCTTGCAGGATCCCACGGTGCTGAGAGGGAGAAAATACACCATCCAAAGGCCCACGGTGGGAAACCTACTCTGAAGAAGGTTCCTGTCAGGGACCTGCAGACCCGTGAAGGGAGGAGCCAATGCTGGAGCAGGTTTGCTGGCAGGACTCCATGAGGGAGCCACTGGTGGAGCAGTTCACGAGGATCTGCAGCCCATGGGAAGGTCTCACACTGGAGAAGCTAATGGAGGACTTCTCCCATGGGAGGGATGCCACTGTGCAGCAGGGGAAGGGCTCCTCTCCCTGAGGAGGAAGCAGTGGCAGAAACAGTAAGTGATGAACTGACCATTCCCAGTCTCCCTGCACCAATGTGGGGTAGGAGATAGAGATTCAGGAATAAAGTTAAGTCTGGGAAGGAGTCAGGGGTGTGGGCAAGCTGTTTTTAAGATTATTTTTACTTCTGATTCTCCTACTCTGATTTTTATTCATAATATATTCAGCTAATCTCCCTAAGTCAAATTTGTTTTGCCTGTGGCAGTAACTGATGAATAATCTCTTCCTGTCTTTTTCTTGACTGATGCAGCTTTTTTCCTGGTTCATTTGAGGAGGGGAGTAATGGAGTGGCTTTGGTGGGCACCTGGTGTCCAGCCAGGGTCAACTCACCACACTCTCTGAGTGGGATGCCTCTTGGAGCTTACCAGCTCTCACATGTGGGACTCTGGGAACTGTTGCCAAAATTCCCATGGAACTGGGCTGATACCCCATCCTCCTGGAAGGCCAATTCTTTGCCCATTGAGAAATGCAAAGGCATCTGACATATTTCACTGAACTTGAGGGTTTTTTTAAACAGGCGTATTTAACTTTGTACATACTTCCGTGTGTCTGTGTGTGTGCAGATGTGAGTACAGACTAAAGCAGGTGCAGATTGAATGTTGCCATCTCAATTTTACTGCTATGGTTACAGTACACCCTATTGAATAATTTTGTAAGTATTAGATTAGTAAATGACTAAGAGATATTATATCCTTTAGCTGTAAACTGTTCTAAGTTTTGGCACAGCCACATCTAGGCTTCATCAAGAGTTTAAAATGAAAGGGAGTCTTCATTGAACCTTGTTATGCAATGGGAGAGTCTCCCTCTTACCCTTTTTTGTCCCCAGCCTCTGTATAATTAATTCTAAAGTGATTCTAACACAATTTTCATTTGTGCTTCATCTAGGTAGTAAGTGCTAGAGTAGACCATGCTATTGAACTTTATTGTGCTTTTACAAATTTATATTAAACCTGCTTTTGCTGATCGTGATTTGTTAAATGACCTAAACCATTCACTCATGACAGTATAAATTTTGAGTTTCTAGTTCCCATTTCACTCAAAATGCACCTGCCCTTTGTCATCATGGCCTGTCTGTGCTGGCCCCTTAGGACTGAAGTAGAATAAAAAGAGCAGTGTTTGAGTTGCATGCAGTTTTTTCCCAAGAGAGCCAGGTCCAGGTCTGGAGAAGTTGAGGCTCCAGTTATTTATTGACACAGATAAAAATAAGTGGCCACTAAATACAGTGGCCATGGAGGGTTGCTATGAAGAATATTTTTGAGAAAACACATCACTTTCCTGCAGTTCAAGATGCGTTCGCATTTTGTCCTACAAAGTCTGCTTCTCCCCATTCAGGAGCAGATTTGGGTTTTCCCGATTTCTTCTTCCTCATTTTTTTCTTAAGTATTTGTTGCAATTAATAGATTTGCTCATGATAAGAAATGGCTACCTCTCCAAATTGTATACCAAGGTGGAAATTTGAACAGTGATAAAAGGTCAGGATTTTGAAATAAGAAATGTCCAGCTAATCCTTCTTTATCTTCCTGGCAGATGGCCAGAAACCCTCTCCTATTTTCAGCAATAAAACACGATGTTTTATTTGTCTGTATTTGATTTGGATTGGCTTATCCCTCTTTATCAGCTGGCATGGATCCGGTAGCTTGAGTAGAACAGGATTGTTTCCAGAAACTAAGAATCCTTTCCAGAAAATCAAAGGAAAAGGCATATTTTTATATTTGATATGTTAATATAACCTGTTTAGCTGCTGTATACTCTGTTAGCACTAAGTAAAGTGGGCAAAGATTGGCAAAAATAGTAGAAATATACATTGGAACTCCCTTTCTTATGCGTATCTCTACTGGGGAAGATCTTTACTGAGTGGGACCAAACCTGATGTGACTTCCATCATGTGAAACTGCATTAGATGCCTGGTATATATTTCCAACAATCCTGAATAAGTGGATATTTTGGGGTGTTTTGTGCTGGACTCATATTCCAATATACCTGAGGCTTTGGTTGTGCAAGAATCAAATCCAGGAGCAGTTTGATTCCTTTCTCCTTTTATAGCAAAGCTTAGTTGCTGGAGTACACACAGGAGACTTTAGGAAGGGGAAGTGTCTATCTTTTCCATGCCTTACATCTCCTTTGTACCCAAGCTGCCAAATATTACATGCAAATGTTAGTTTACTTACTGGTCTGACCCTTGAAAAGGCAGCCTCTTGCTGTTAGCAGTACTGCCTTACTTGTATGAGTTGGTGGTGTTTTAAATTCTTGCAGTCTGGGCAGGGGGTCTTAGTAGTTTGGATTTTGTGCTCAAGACGTAATGTTGACTATGGGTCTTTGTAAATAGAGGTGACTCAGTCTTAATTTTACAGCCCTTAACCAATATCAGACTGACTTCAAAATTAGAAAACATTATGTTGCTCATTCCTTTTGGAGTAGGTAGAATAAATGAACTTGCCACCATGACAAGTAACAAGCGCAGCACTTTTCAGAACTCTGCAGCACAGAGGCTGTGCTATTTTACCTGAGTGTGCTGTCTTCAGTACGTACACTCATGGGCAGAGAGGAGCTTCAGAATGTCCTTGAATGTTGATACATTTTGACAGGCTGCTCTTCTGCAATTAAACCACAGCATTTACAAACCACAGCAGTTACAAACTTACAAAGAGTCACTCCTTTGAAATGCATTTTCTTGATTCCTTCTAAACCTTATTTTCTTCCCAGAAGAGATATGATTGCAGCAGTTTATTGCTGAGGCAAGCTACTGAGGCAGAGTCAGGAAGCTTCTTTAGGTTTCCACTGTGCTTGCTAAAGACAGAGGATCCTTGCAGGTCTATGGCACTGCCAGTAAGGGGTTTTTTTTGTGAACATTACACCTGAATCCATCCAAATGCTTGGCCTGCTTTTGGGTGGGGGAGAGATTACTGGTGAAAAGAGAAGAAAGCCGGGCAAAGTATCTTCCCAAGTGTTGAGGAACTTCAGAATTTGCTCCTAAATTCAGATGCTGCTTTTCACCCTGCAATTCTGTTTATCTGATCTTGTAGCCCCAGAGATGGCATGGCTTGAGCTGAGTGCTCAGGGTTTGGGGTTTGTTTCAGGATCAGAGTAGCTGCCTGTGAGTGGGACCTACAGTGTGCTGAGGGCTGACCTGCACTGGGGAGGCTTGCTCAGCTGTCACCATGAGCAATAACCCTGGTTGCCTCTGCCAGAATCAAGAACACTACTTCAGGGTCCCCCTGCTGTGGGATCAGCATTGCAGTACAGTGTTGCTCCCTCCACCTGATCCCAACTTTTATGTGCTTACTGTGCATTAGCAGGTATCTGCCTGCTTCTGAGGCAGCACCAGGGCACAGTGCAGCACAGCACACTAGCACCACAAGGTGCTCCCAGGGGTATGGGTTGTCCCATCAGTGCCCTCCACCTCCTGCAATGTGTGCAGGCACCAAACCTCCCTTAGCTGTGGGGATGCTTGAAGGGCAGCCTTCTTTTTCATGGGGATGTAGAACAGCACAGCAATATGGAGGGACAGAGAGACAAGGATGAAACAGTTTTGTCTGTTTCCTTTGGACAGCCAATTTTAGGTAAGGTCACCTCTCTAGCATGCCATAGCACCGTATTTCCTGAGTTGTCTCTCTTAAGAAGAGCCAGAGGTTATTTTTGAAAATGTGCATCATCCCCCTTCCCCAAATTTTTGAACCCTCTTCACATCCTTTAAACCTTAAGCATGAGAAAAATTTGCAGCCAAAACATCCAGAAGGACTTGGTTCATATGAGATATTTCCACTCTAGGCATTGTTCTAATCACTCTGTTGAAAGCCCATCATCGTGCTTTGAAGCAGGGCTGGAAAAATATCCATTAATGACATTCTCGTCTAACTGATGCTTGTTTTACTATTTTGTAGCATTACTTGTTTTTATTGTAGGTGGTTATTAAGTCCCAAGAGCTGGGATTCTGCTTCACTTTCATCCTAAGCAGCAAGACCAGTGTCTGGCTAATGGCCTGAGAATGAGGGGTCAAGGGTCTCTGCTCTCTCACAGCCCAAAGAGGTGCTCAGCTGGGTGCCTCCCCACTCTAGTTAAGATGCCTGATCCTAAGGTACAAGCCAGCAGGTCATTCTGACCCAGAAACTTTCTTGTTCACTGGATAATGAGCACTCCCTGTGGAACAAAAAGGATGCTAAAAGCCAGTGTAGCTTTTCAGCTTAAAATGGCTGTCACATTCACACTAGATGAACAAAAGAGTAGTCTGGGACAAAGTGAATAGAAAGCAGTTAGTGACACAGACATCCTCCCTCATCCCTCTCCCTTTCTATACTCGAATACACAAATCCACAAACCCTGCCAGATCAGATGCAGTTGCCACAGGCAATGCTTTGCTAATGATTTCTTTTGAGGTGACAATGTCACCCTTGCACCTTTGAGGGGCAAAGGAGCCTCTTGGGCACTGGCTGGGAGCATGCAGGTTGGCTCCCCAGCCTCTACCCGCTCTCCACTCTGCTAACCCAAGAGTTTTGCTAGCCTATACCTTGGCTCTTAGGGACTTGCTGTATTTGTAGGCCAAGTTTGCTCATCCAAGAAGTAGCAGATCACTACGGCAATGCCTCAGATCTGAAAAAGGTGTCCTGGTAGAAAATCTTTTCTGCTATCTGGACTTTGCAAAATCTGAGGCGTCTGGCTTTGTTCATACACCATTTTTATACTAGCTCAGCTTTATTCTCAGTGCTGTGGCACTCCTCCTTTGTCAACGAATGAAATCAGAAGGAGAGCTTGTGTAAATCCACAGAAACAGGGTGCAGCACACACCCATCCACTAGGTAGTCTGTGTATTCCCAAGAGCTTTCTTGAATTTGGCAATCTGCAAACTACTGAGTATTTTCCATATAAGTCATTCATATCAGCAGAGTTAAGAGATAGTCAAAGGGTGTGATTTTATCAGATGACTCAGAAGTAGGAGCGCTTACTCCTCTGAAGCACCTTTACTTCATCCTGACTCAGCAAAACAGGTCCAGTTCAACATTTTTTTTTCTTATTTAGCGAACTTCTCAGGAATGTTTTCTTTAATGTGGACTCCATTCTGCCCATCCTGATGGTAATGCTCAGGAGAACTCCTGTTGCAGGCAAGGCACTTTGTCCAGGTGTTGACATCAAAAATGGAGTCCCAGTTTGACAACAAGACCTGACACAGGGTTTTTGTGGAGCATGGAACCTCTTTGGCTCAGCAGCACATTCCCTGTGCTGTCCGCATGTCTGTCCGCACACATGGGTTTTCCAGTGTGTGGTGGTGTATGCCACAAATACCATTGTACCAGCACTGTAGGAAAACCCCCGAGCTGGGACAGTGGAGAGAACAAGGTTTTTGTCACTGGTCACAGCTGGCTTTCATTTACCAGCAGAAAGAATTTCTAATCTGCAGTGAAACATTTCATTTTCCTTTAAAAACTCCTTGATAATAATTTGTTCATTATTTTCTTCTTCCCCTGTTAGGTCAATAATAAATAATTCAGATTCTTTTTACATTTTGCCCCATCTGACATGGAAGTCAGGTGAAATAAAATGTGATGAGTACCAGAGAATTCTGCATCAATCACAGGAAAGCACAGACCTGAAGGGAAGTAAGGTTGATTTCTTCCCCTTACTCTCATTTTGGTTGCTTTAACAACACTGAAATCTTTTGTGACTGACAGTCTGAGAAGTCAGCTCAGATATTAAAGAAGCCCTTTTCTGAGGGTTTTAGTGTTTGTCGTGCTGACACACATGTCCACCAGGGCATCCTTCAGTCACTCTGATTCAGGGGACAGGGCTCAGACTGGGGAGCAGCCTGCTCCATCTGCTGGGAGCTGGCTGCAGCTGGGGTTTGGCAGACAAAGCCCTGGGTCTGTTGGATGGACATTTTTCCCTAGAGTCCTTGGAACAACAAGAGGGACATCCCCAGACAGCCTCTGGGGCTTTGATATCAGTGTTTCTGGGTCATGTGTTTTCATTTGCGCCACAGCAAGACGTACTCCCAATAAACCCCACCAGGTTCTTTGGATAACCCCCAACAGGCCTGGGACACGGGGCTGTGATGAATTCAGGTCTTCCTGCAAAGTTTCAGGCTTAGGAAAACTGGACCTCCTCAGCTGAGGATCTGTCCACCTCCTCATCTGATCATGCCTACGTGTGTGTGTATGTGTGTGCATACACATATGTATGTGTGGGTGCATATGTGTAATCAACTTTATATGAGGGGAAATGTAAAACTAAGTATGGCACTGGCTGGAGAGAGGCCATAAAGGGCTTTTTGGGCTTATCTCCTTTAGCACTGCATCAGAGCAAGGTGGTTTCCTCACCTGAAAATCCAATTTTATTGTGAAATAGAAGGAAAATGGCATTTGCAAACTGAATCCAGTACAAGTCAAATGGAAAGCTGGTTTCATTTGCAGCCAGTGCAGAGCTCAAGTTAGGCAGGCTTGGTCTTTGATTAAGGCTCTTGAATGTGCGATCATAATCTCTGGCAAGCAGAATATAACAATGAGAAAGGCTCCTTAAACGAAAAATCACATGGTGTGAGTGGAAAAGAGCTCAAGGATGGAAAGTTACTAACTCTGACTTCAGAAGATGGAGGTTATCAGTTAATATTTTTGGTTTTACTTAGGCCTTTGATGTGTTCTTCAGTAGGAAACAGGTATTTTCATGCTGTCATGCACTGAGGGTATTAAATAGGAATACTAAATGCAAACAGGGAACAGGCATATTATTTTTACTAGAAAACTGTGTGTAGCTTCTTCAACCCCAGGAGTTCTGAAAAATGGGGAGGTTTCAAAGGGAGCCATAGGAGTCTGCAGTAATCCTTTACCTGAGACAGGAGCACAGAAAGGGCCATGCTGAGACAGATCAGAGGTCCAGCTACCTCGAGGTCTTTTTGTTGCCAGTGGTGCCCAGGTGTGGTTGCAGACAGGGCACATGCAGTGATGCCTCAGCAGGTCAGAGCAGGACTGCGCTGGTGCTAGAGCCAGGCGTGCCTTTGCAATTACACATATTTCTTTGGGTTTTTGTAGAACCTTGGGGCTGCTGTTGCAATGAAGAGGCAGCTGTGGAAATAAATTTTTCATTACTAGCTTAGCCATTGATGCTTCAGCTGTTGCCCAGGAAAAGGCTAGATTCCTGGTAGTCCCTAGCCACCTGCAGTATGAATCACACCCAGGGATCTGTCCCTGCCACTGAGGTGCAGAGGCAGATGAAAAATCAGTCTAAGTTAAGTCCTCTAAGTACAGCATGAGATGAGTTTGCTGCAGCAGCCATGGACCTGTCTGGCTTTCCCCTTACCACACAGCTGCAACACCAAAGGTTTTAGGTGAAAGCTAATTTATAGCTCCAAGCCCTGATAATCCAGCAGGCGTGGGTCTGCCTGGGTCTGCAGGAGGAAATCCTGCTGTTGACCTCCCAGCTGAAATTCACTTCATTCTGGAGATCTGAAAACCCTATAGGAGAGTGGTAAAATCCATGACAAACAAATACCCGCGAGAAAACAAGAAATTAACTACAACAGAGAAGGAATTCATCTGACTGATGGATAAGCTGAGCCCCTCTGACTTTGGTTGCAAAAGTGAAGGCTCTGATCCTTGTGCTGCTGGAGGTGGCTGCACACCACTCTCCTCCCATTGGTTCTCCCACTGCCTGGGTTGGGGCAAAATAAGTCAACCCAAATGTGCAGCTCAGACTGCAGCTTCTTTTTAGGAAACATAAAGCTGCTCTGCTGCTTGGAGAGGAGTCCTCTCTTCTGTAGGAGCTTTTGTGCAAGAGGTTTGAAAGGTGAGTGCCCCCTCACTTGGAGTGGCATCTCAGCAGCTGATGACACCTAAGGCCAACTTCTTTCTCATTTTTTAAATTATGCTTAATGTTTTTGTACCTGCCAAAAGCAGATGATGCCAATAAAGGACAACTCCTTTCATTGCCTTTGGGCCAGATGCTGAGTCTTAATGGCCTTATGCATCAGGGAAGGAGAACAGGGCCAGGACTGGTCCTTGTAGATGATCCCATCTACTTGTGTCAGTGGAGCAGTGGTCCGCCAGGAATGAGTGCCAGAGTGGTGCTGGAGTTCCCCGTAGTGCTGGGCCTGTTGGTGGGGTCTGACTGGAAGTACCCGCCACCTTTGCTTTTGGTAGAAATTAAATATCCTTCGTGGTATTTTGTGTTTAAGGGGGCAGGGCTAGCCCTGTTGAATGAGAAGGAGAGGTGCAGGTGCCACCCATGATGAAAATTGGCAATCAAAAAAACCTTTTTCACGATAGAGCCAGAAAACCTGTGCAGTGTACAAAACTGGACATTGAGTTAGCAAGGCACACAGCTGAAAGCATAGGTGAAAATCACTGTTTGGGATGCTTTTCATTATCATTCCCTTTTATTCAGTAAGAACTCCCAAGTTAAAGTCAAGGTGAGAACATATATCATCTCCCTTCTCTGATCCATGTTCACCTGTATTTATATTATTTGTATTGTATTTGTCACAAAAACAATTAAGGAAGGCAAATCCCTTCCACTTCTCTTTTACAAACCCCACTTCATGCTAAGCTAATGGTGCAAGAGATGGCTGCCATCACCCATGGTTACACCATCCCAATGTTTTCATGTAGTTGTCTAAATATGTCTGCCCAATGCAGCAACAGGTCTTTATCCTTCAATGACATATTCCTTGTAAAGCTTCTTATCCTACTTGTACAGTCATGAGGTAACAAAACAGTGCCTTGTATAAGTAAAACCAAGAGACTCTCTGAGAATCTCTATTATTTTACAGCTGATAGGGTTTTGGACATGTGTTTCTGCTCTGCATGCTTCTGATCAAACCATTTTTTCTGGAAGAGTTGTTTATAGAATTGCAAGTCCCAGAGAGAAGTTTTCAGGAAAATGGTCAGCTGAGACCACATCCACCTGCATTGTGTAAGTTAAATCTTTGGGTTAAATCCTTGTTGTTGGAGTTAAACAACACTGTGTAGTTGATCTGGATGATAGGGAGTGATTGCTGGCTGGCATCTCAGAAGAATGTGGGTTGCACCCTGAGAGGGCCGTTGGGAGAGAGTCCTGCCTTCCCAGAAGCCCCTCACTACTCCAACAGGAAGCAAGTGGCTGGACAGTCTGGAGACAATGCTCTAAATGTTTTAAAAGAAACAAGGCTGCTGATTTCTCAGTGGATGGTCTTGATTGTGCAGCATCTCTCCAAATGGAGGAAGTGTTTTTAGGTAGACTTCACCAGTGCCCAAGGGTCACAATCAGCCCAAACATCTGGCTTAAAGTGGGGCCCCAGACAGTCCAGGACGTGAATTTACCTTCTGTTTTCAAACCACTTCCTTTGAAAGATAAGTGGCTCAAAAAAATGCAGTTTCATTGGATAAAGACTTTGTAAATGAGGCACACAGTTAATTTTTTAATTGTATCACCTGTCCTAGTAAATACTTATAGTGGTAGCTGCCTGTGAGACTCAAAGTGGAAGACCAGGCAGCAACTTTTGGCACTGGAAGGGCTAAAATGGTTAATTCTGTATTTGCATCAGTCTTAATTTTGAGGTGCAGGCTTCATTTTGTGCTAGTTGTTAAACGGTAAGAGCAACCAATGAGATTTCAGCCAAGGGGGGAAAAGAACCCACAGCTGTGAGACACTGACAGGTTGTCATGACCTGACAAAATTAATCCTCGAACAATGAAAGAGTTGGCTCAGTCAATCCCAGAACCATTTGTAATTACCACTGAAAATTTGATGAAGGCAGAAAATGTAACAGAAGACTCAAAATGTGCATCATGACACCTGCACAGCAGATTGTACTATAAAAACCTGATTTCGCCTGAAGGGAGGTAAAAGGTGATGCTGACATGCAGGAGCAGGACACCTGGCACATCTCTTGGCACTTCTGAGGCTTTTTATACCTTCTCCTGTGAGGCTTTCCAGACCATAGTTTAAATGAGATTACTAGAAGGTGGGTACAGATTTTGCTGGACAAATGCATCTGGTGACAGTCACTTCTGGGCACACAGATGAGGCACTTCAGGCAAACTCCAAAAGTTCTTGATTTATTATGATTATTTTTTTTCTCAGTCTGGTCCCAATTACTGTTTTTATTGTTGACCTGAATGCTGGACTGTGGCATGTGCTTCTGACATCTACAGATAATGATTAACTCAGGAGATGCACTGCCCTGAAGCACTGGAATAATGATAATGATCTTGGCAAACTGGAAAAGTGGTTTGGTTAATAAAAGGAATTATTCTGAAAAAGGACAGGCGCAAACACTTGTTTGTGCAAACAACTTGTTTGCATCCCTGCAGTATGTCTGGGAAACTTCTTCCCCTTCTGATAGCTGGCAAGCTGCTTTTGGACACAGAATAGAAAAGGAGAAATATAAATGCCTATATCATCCGCACAAGGCATGAAAGATGTTATTGAATACTGCTCATGCATGCTGATCAGAGATGTCTGGGAGGTGGCTGAGGCAGGGGGTGCTACATGAGGGTGCCTGTTGGGAGTCCTCATCCATGAAAAGGGTAAACACAAGAACACCTTTGGATGTTGAGTCATTGGGTGCTAGGTGGCCCTGAGGCCACCTGTCCCTGGAGAGATGACCTTGGAGATGCTTGAACTTGGACTCATGCACTGTGGAGGGTAAGAACAGATTATTCTCTTCTCCCTGTCTCCTTACCTCTCCCTCATCCTTCCTTGCACCTTGTTTTGTACAAATAAAATTAGGACAAACAGGAACCAAAACACCCTGGGGGACCATGAGCAGCTGTGATAAAGGATGTAACAAATACAGATTATTTTAGAAGGTGTGGGTTTTCTGCCACCTTCCTTTCCACAGAGATCAATGCACTGGAGGGGAACATGGGATCAGGGATACCCCCATGTTCAGTACTTCCCACTGTATTCTGCAGGGGCTTGAGGCTTTAAATAACCAGCTTCTGGGTGCTGCAGAAAAAACAAAAACCAAAACAAAATCAGTAGAAAGTGGAAAAGTGTGTTTACAGACACCTTTAAGAACAGGATCTATGTCCAAACCAGGCCTGGTGGGCTATGGGCATGGCAGCCATGGAGACACACCAGCATTGTGATGATGGGAGGGATGGAGTTGCAGGCTGGGATTCAGCCTATACCTGGAGCTGGAAAAGGCTTTTTCCCCAGTGCAAGTCTCCTTGTGCAACTCATGCTTGGATGTGGGCTTGTCTATGCCTGCCCAGGAAAGGCAGCTCGTGTCCAAAGTGTGCAAGGCAATTGATGGGGGATGAGTGGTTTGTCTGGGAGCGCACCATGAGCCCACAGCAGGACTGGCAGGAGCCCTGGCCTGGCTCACTGGATTGCATCACTGCTTTGAACAGAGGTTGCTGAAGCACTTGGTGGGGGTACACAACTGCTTATACCATATGTATGAAGGCAAAAGGCTCTGGCTGGATATGGTTGCTGCATCTCCAAGGGAAAGAAAAACACAAACAGGTAAAGGTAGGGGAAAAAAGACAAAAAAGCTGTGTGAGATGTTACAGAGATGGGAGCAAGATACAGCTGTAGTTACACAGAGCACAGAGAAAGTGAAACTGTGTCTTGGGCAATCACTCTATGGCTGCCAGTTCAACTCTGGAATGGAGAGACTGGGAAGGTGTAGGGGCAAAAAGGTTTCTGCAGAAAGTGGCAGGACACAGGCAGCTGTTTCAGACTTGCAGGAGATTCACTATGCTATTGTGAGATTTAAGCTAGAGTTCAGGAATGTGGCCAGCTCATATGAGAATTTTATTTGGACATATCAATCAGACTCCATCAAATCCTGGCTGAAACATCTGAGGGCTGGCAGGGATACAGTCATCTTCGTCTGACCTTTTCTTTTTTTTTCCAAACTGGAGCAGTATGTACTTGCTTTGCTCATATGGTAAGGGCAGTACTTCCTCTTAAAGATGCTTTGGAGGAAGACCAATGAAAATAGCCTGTTTTAAGACAAAGACAGCAGCTAAATGTTGGTTTTCATCAAGAACAGAGCAAAATTCCTTTAGAAAAGGACTCTCCAGGACTGTTTTGCCAATGGTAGCAAATATTTTCAGGTACAAGGTGCAAGCATCATTTCAGGGAGAAGGTAAAAGAGCTTCTCATTATGGTGCAATGTAGACCTCTTTTCTACACTGGTGTGGGAGCTGCACATTACTCAGATGTAGGATCCAATGTCCCAACTAAAATCCTGGTGTGAGGACCCTCTCCTGGGAGGTTGCCAGGATGGTTTGAGTCAGAACCTATGTCAAAATACAGGCTACTGGGACTCCAGATAGAGAGATTTGGGGTTGTGTAGCTATGGGAAGTATCACCAGGGCTAAAAGCCTGTTCTCAGCCTTTCTTCCACTGTTTTTGTCCTGGGCAAGGGTGTTGGAGGCGATGGTGACTGCTACCCACTGCCTCCTCCTAGAAGCAGGGATACACCAGGTCTGGCCTGAATCCTTCCAGACAAGACTGAACACCATGAAACAACATGTCTGGCTTTCTTTGATTTTTTTTCTCTTTTTTTGTTCCTCTATTCTAACAGGAACTTTCAGCAGAGAATATGCAGTTGCAGTACTTCAATTCTGGTTGCGTCAGTCTTGTAAACTAATCTGGTAGGCAGTGCTGCTGATGCAGTGGCTAGAGCCTGAGGGAAACTGAAATCCTGCCATTTTCTAGAGAAATTTTCTGAGGACTAAGCAGCCCAGGGCCCTGAAGAGCTACAGCAGGCAAGGCTCTGCACACTCTTGCAGAGAGGTAATGGTAAGCCTGAAGGCCCAAACCCATTGCATGCTAAGACTCAGCTTTTTGCCCACTCAGTTATTTTTTTATTTCTCAGTGCTTCCAGTTATTTGCTGCTTTTATGGTCCTGATGAGCTACTGTGTGATTGGACATGTGTCTCTCCCGAGGTTTCTTGAATACTCCTCTGTCTGCGTTTGAGGCACCCTGTACATGTGGCACTTTTCTTCCTGCATCCTCAGACACCCCACCACATCTCTGAGAGCCCCCAGCAGCCACTGACTACAAGCTTTGCTTTGGAAGCATGGGCTGGCAGCAGTACAGCCTAAGGGAGGAACTGAGAAGTCCCAGCTCCAGCCCAGACTGTATCTCTCCATCTCCAGTGCATGGCTGGGCAGATTATCTGCTGCCTGTACTTTAGTTTCCCCATCTTCATAGATGATATCAATACCTGCAAGTCTTGCTATGGAAATTAATTACATGTGGCTGTGGTCTGAAAACTGGCCAAGCTCACACCCATCTCTGCAGAGGATCTGCCCTGTGACACTCAGAACACCAGCCTGGCATCACACCTAGTGACAGCCACACCTCATCTTGTTAAAGAAGAGTGGCAAACCAACCCAGCTGCAGCAATGCATGGGTGCAGGTAGAAACTGAGGATGGCAGCAGCATCCATCCCATCAACTCATCATATCTAGGCAGGGATGGCAGAGGAGCCTGAGCTTCTGGCGCCCTTATGTAAAAGCATGGTGTGCTGCCCTGGCAGCCAGCTCCGCCTTTGCGTGCAGGGGACCAAGGACTTTCTGTAGCCCTGTTACAGTATAGCAGGATGCCCTAGCGGGTATAACATTCCTCTTGGAGGCCAAGCCTGGATTTTGACGTCACAGCTGCATAATTCAAGATATAGGGACCAGTGCGATCAGTTCAGCTTCCTGCCAGTCTGCCTTCTGCCAGAGGGACAACAGCTTTGTTGCCCTGGAGACTGACTTTCCCTCACAAGACCTTCCCCTCCACCCCTCCCCTGATGTTGTCTGCTCAGGGTCCCATTTGCCCTGCTCCCCGCTGGGTGAAGGCACCCTGCTCCCTGCAGGACATGTGGCACTCACTTTTGACCTTAAACCACCTTGCTGCAGGGCTAATTGCACCCGAGCACTGTGCAGCACTCAGCACCCAAGGCAGCTGAGACAACATGCTGGGCATTGCTTCTCCATGTGGCTGCTGTGTGGAGCAGTGCTGCCTCTGAAAGACTGTGCCAGGCTGTAAAGCACTGGCTGCTGTGCATCTGGCTCACTGCTTTGTAGTCCTGAAGATGCCACTCTGCCTGCCTAGACAGGGCACAACTAAATCTCCCACCAATAGGCTTTTGACGTTTTTAAATTAGGGGAAGTCATTTTAACCATGGGCAGCTGATCTGCAGCTCATTCTCCATCCATGCCTAGGGAGATGTGGAGCTGGCACAAGAGGCCAGCTACTTCCCCTCAAGTAACAGAAAGTGGCTCCCCTGTGCACATGTGTGTGTATGAGGGAGGTATAGAAATAACACATCTGTTGGGGAATATTGGCAGTGAAGGTTTTCTGATAGCAGAGATTGTCTGGATTGAGTGATGTCACATTATTTCCCAATGGAATTTTTTGGTGTGATGGACAATGTGGAAGATCCAGCTGTGGTCCTCTTGTCCTTTTACAGGTGGTTACCCTGGCTGTTACTTCCTGTGTTAGCCCACTGATTCCTCATAGAGTTCCTGATCCTTGGCTTGATTTGAATTTCACTGAACTACAAAGGCTGTTGCCTAGTAATGATTGCTGGGGATATTTGCAGCTGCTTTTGATTAAAAAAAAATCACTGGTGATAAGGACAAGACAGAGAGACAATGCACCCAACAATGTATCAAATGTGACAGGGCCCTGAGCCTTCTTGGGTCTGACAGGGAATCTGGCATCAGTGAAGGCAAGTTCTTTTGCAAGCCTACTTCAGGTGTTCTTTGCTTCAGTCTTTAATACTAAGATTGGTTGTCCTCAGGGTACTTGAGCTGAAAGGCAGGGATATGGAGTAGAATAAAGCCCCTATAATTCCCAGGGAAATGGTTCCTACTGGTGTATCCCAGGGCTCAGTGTTGGTGTCAGTTCTGTTTAAAATCTTTATTGATGATTTGGATGAAGGGATTGACTGCACCTGGAGTCAGTTTGCAAATGACCAAGCTGGGTGGGAGTGTTGATCTGCTGGAAGGGATTGCAGAGGGATCTGGACAGTCTGGAATGGTGGGCTGAGGCCAATTGTACGAGTTTCAACAAGGATAAGTGCCAGATGCTGCACTTGGGTCACAAGAACATCACACGATGAAGGGAGGAGTGGCTGGAAAGCTACCCAGCAGAAAAGGACCATGAGATACAGGTCAACATCTGGCTAAACATGAGCCAGCAGGAAGCTCAGGTGGCCAAGAAGGACAATGGAATCCTAGCCTATATCAGCAATGGTTTTGGACTAGGGCTGTGAGACATCACTGTCCCCTTGTACTGGGCACTGGTGAAGCCCCACCTTGAATGCTGTGCCCAGACTTGTACACCTGACATTGCACACCTAATGTAAGAAAGACATTGGTGTGCTGGAGCATGTCCAGAAAGGGGCAATGGAGCTGAGGAGGGTTCTGGAGCATAAGTCTCATGAGGAGACTCATAAGGGAGCTGGTATGTTTATTCTGGAGAAAAGGAAACTACCTGAAAGGAGGTTGTAGCCAGGTGAGGGTCATTCTCTGATCCCAGATGACAAGTAACAGGACAAGTGGAAGCAAGTTGCACCAGGGAGGTTTAGATTGGATAGTAGTATTTTTTTTTCACTGAAAGGATTGCTAAGCATTGAAAATGGCTGCCCAGAAGTCACCATCCTTGGAGGCATTTAAAAGACATGTAAATGTGGTACTTGGTTCAGTGGTGGTCTTGGTAGTGCAAAGTTAACAGCTGGACTCAATGTTATTAAAGCTATTTTCCAATCTTAACCATTCTATGATTCTGTGGTTCACTTTTGCTGCATAGCTTTTACCTCTATTGCCCTAAGGCTCAATTACAGATCTTCTGGGAAATGTAAATGGATAGACAGTGCTCCCTTTTCTAACTCTTGGTCATTAAGTGCTTGATGGTTTTCAGAGTGCTGGTGTCTGTGTACCAAGTAATTTATGCCCAGCCAAACTTCATTCTATACTATTTTGCATCTTTTCATGAATAACCTGAAAGTCTCAAATACCCCCAGTAGCTTCTTGAAAGCAGAAACATAAGAAACCTTCTGGTTTTAGCTCTCTGACTGTACAGTATGCTTATCATGCTGTATCATGCTGTGATTTACACTAACTCAACTCATCAAGTCCAGTGCTTCCTTAGAGCCCCACAGATAACCCAGAAAACTCATATGCTTCTTGGTACAATGGGATATCAGTTCCACTTACATTCAATCCTTTGTTTTACCTACCATTAGTGACTCCTGCCTGAAGTGTCCTCAAAAGCGGTATTTATACATGGCAGCCACTCATATCTGGTTTATGTAATCCTACCAGGGATGAAATCAGAAGAACCCCATGCTTCTGGAACATTTAGGCTGCAAAATCACACTCTGGACAGGTGCTGTGCAGTGTGATCCTTGGTGGCATGAACAGGGTCTGCTTGCCCCCTGCCCCTGGCTAACTTCCCTTATTTACCTACCATTTCAGAGTGTTGCGACTCAAGATTTTGTGATACTCCTCTTCCTCCCATGTGGAATACCAGCTGCCAGCACACACAGGAATGGCAGGAACATTATTTCACTGGTGCTGGCCAGAGAGAAGTCATACTACCAAAACTAAGACAAATTAAAATTCTTACAAGCTCTGTTGCTGCATCTCCCCAGTGCCATAGGCTCGTCTTGGTTTTGCTCTCCTCTCATCTGCCTAGGACTCTGCCAGTGTTGCTTGTTCCCAAGCATGAAATCCAAAGAAAGTGGGGGTGGGAATAGCCAGGTCATCAGCCTGCCTTCACACTTCCCTCTCTCCCCAGGAGCACATTCTTTTTTAATTTTTTTTTTCCTCAGGAAGCACTGACTTGTCATTTCTAATGTTAATTTCACATCATTTGCCTTTATTATGATTATCCTTCCTTCATGTAATTTATTCTCACAGGCGCTTATAGCACTTCCCTGCAATAAACATGATTAACTAATGAGTTGTTTATCCCTTACCCTACATTGTTAACCAAGCTATTTAATAAAATCATACCAGACATCTGGCCTAGCAATACCTGACTGGGCAGCCACCTCTTTTATCAACTTTCTACATTCAGCTGATGGCAGATATTCAGTGCCAGGCACTTAGCAGCCATCTCAGGAGTGTCTACAGGGCTGACCCAATTTTTCATATTTCTTATAATCTTGCACTGACTAAGGGCTGCAGCCCAGCAGAATGCTTAAACAGGTTTTTAACTGCATAGGTGCAATTAAGTACCTTTAATGGTTGTACAACATGACTATGTACTTAAGTGCTTTCTAAACTGCAGCTTTCTTGAGGTTTCCATTCTTGTCATACCACAGAGCCTCCCATTTTGCCACCCCTTCTTTTCCAGCATGGAGAAACCTCCCCTCACCTTTGGGAATTCCCCAAATGCCCCATGCTAGGTGAGATGGGTCTGGAGTTGTGTCCAGGTTCTCCCAGGGCACAGCTGTAAGATGATCCCTGTTCAGCATGACCAGTAACCACTGCAGGCATTTCTGCCCCCATCCTACTTGCCAGGGATGGACTGTGGTCCTTCCTGGGCTCTTATGTCTGTTTCCTGGTGTTACTGCCTAGCTCCACCCTCTCCCTGTCCGGGGCCAGGACAAGGTCCAACTCTGAGTCTTTGGTTTTTGCAGAGTGTTGTGAACCTACCTTTTCCTTGAAGAATTTTCTGCCTCCCCAGCTAAGCCAGGGACGGGCATGCAGCCTGGCTTTGGTGCTCTGTGTGGCTTGGAGGCTATCAGTTGATATTGCACCCTCCAGAAGCAGCTGAGAGCAGTAATTCCTTAATAACTCCTTTGGCACTGAACAATGTTTGGGACCTGCTTACAGTATCTCATGATGTATGTACACATGAGGTAGATGGGGTCTCTGCATATTGCTGGACTCCTGTGTCCTGTGCACCAGCCTAGGACCCTGCTCACGACCTCACCTATGAAATTGTAGCTTCCTGGACAGAGCTGCACAAGGACAGATGCAGAAATTAGTTGTGATTTCCCCACAACAGTGGAGCAGATGTCAGGGAAAAGGGCAACCCTAGGCTGCTGCAGTGCAGTCAGAGAAGTATTGCAAGCTGATGTGGATGTGCCTCTGCTCTGTGTCTTTGGTGTCTGCCTGGAAAATGCAGACACCCCCCCCCCCAGCAGCTGCAAGCATAACCTGTATCTGTAAAACTAAAAGCATGGCCAAGGAGTGCAAAAGGAAGGGATGGCAAGGCAAGGCGAGGCAGCAGCAGATGAAGGAGTGCTCAGCTCTGTAGGGCTGCCACTGTGTATTGCAGAGGCTGCCAGCCCTGCCTGCACTGGCAATTGCAGAGCTTCATCACTCTTCACACTGTGCTTCCCTCCTAGCCAGTGAGGCCGTTGGTTTCACATCCAATGAATCCTGGTGACTTCTGAGTTAGCTGCAAAAAATCATGCCACTCCCAACTGAGAAGGAAGTACTACAGCCAGAATATTGAAAACAAAGTGGAATAAATGTACTGAGGAAGCAGCTAGGAGGAGATAGGAACGGAAGGCATGACTAAGAGGCAGCTAGGAAAGTCCTGGATTTGTTTGCGGTGTACAGGTGAACTGGGATTGGTGACTGCTGTGATTGTTCTTTGCCACTTGGTTGCATAACGACAGACTGATTTCCTGAGGCTGCTGGGATACAGCATGACAAAATCGTCATCCAGGAGAGAAGAGCCTTCAGTCGAGATCCAGGATCAGTCCTCACTGTGCTCTTGGATTGCTATGTGATGCAGGCCAGCAGCACCACAGTGACAATCTGTCCCTGTCCATCAGCCTCCTTTTCTGGCCTTTGCCATGCATGCAGGCTCTGGGTCCAAACAGAACTGGTGCCAGTCTGGACTCAATGACATTGTCATAGCTTCAAAGCTTCAGGAGACAGAGAAAGAATTTGAGTTTTCAGGACAATCTGTGCAGCAGATGTTGGTTGCAAACGAAAATTTGAAGGAGGAAGATTTACATTCAGCAAAGATAATAGACTGAAAAGATTAAGGTTAGTGCTGGTCCACTGAGCTAGCAATGAGGGGTGCAGATGACATCTGCAGAAGGGCTATCATTAGTAAAGATGATAACGATGCTTAAATCTCATCTGTCGTTTCAAAACTGCAGCACCTTGGGGGAGAAGGTGGGGCTCATCTGATCCATACATAAAATGGGAAGATTTGAAGTGACTTTCTTGTGGTGGCACAGTCTGCCGCTGGCTGGGAGAAACTCAAATGCCCTCTTCATCAGGCCATGCATGATACTTTTAACAGCACAAACAAGTGCTGGTGGTCACACTGGTCCATCTACAGGATGGACATCTGGCATGAAGGACAAACCTACGCTGAAGAACAATGTCATTAGCTTGTGAAGAGCACCAGCTTTTGTAGTGCTCCAAGCTCAGCAGGGAGAGGTGGCAAGCCTGCAGAGCTTGACATTGGCAGGCAATAGCAACATGTCAGTCTAGAAAGCAAGGATAATGGAAGAGCAGCCCTGCTCCTGGGAGAGGAGCTCTCTGTAAACGGGATGGATATGTAAAGAAGTATTCTGCATCATGTGCATGAGTGGAAATAACCTTAGAGAAACAGACCAATAATGATACTGTATATTCCACCTGGCTTGCCTCTGGGGACTGCAATTCCTGTCTCTTGGTGCTCGTAATGTGTGGTCAGGGTGTGTTCTCCCAGAATACAATCTGCAGTGCGGTAAAAGCAGCAGGGATCCTTTCTGCACTGAGGATCCAAACTGCTCTAAGACATTTCAGAGGTGCACAAACTGTTCCTGCTCTGAGATGCAAAAGAGATCTCTGGTCAGACTGTTAAAGTGCAAGGGTGACTCCTCATGTTAACAAGTGCTAGCACACACTAACCCTGTCCAGTGCCCCCCCAAGATCTGAGTCAACACAAACATTTCCCAGTGTACTTCCAAGCAGCGAGACATAGGTGTCAGTAGACTCTTTTAAAAGTTTTAGCTTGTTTAATGGTCGCAACAAAGGGAACAGGGGCAGGGAAAGAGCCTGTTCTTACCACATGTCTCTTTAAATAAGGCAGTTCTCAGTGTTTCCAGAGCATGCACAAGATCTAAGCCCAGGTGCACAGGCATCCCAGCTGTTCCCACTCAGGATTTTTACCCATATTTCAAGTACTGCAAATTTTTATATTTTCATAAGATACACATTGAATTTCAGGGCTTCATTAACACTATCAGTTACCTCACACCACCTTTTGAGTTGCAGGCTCGGGGAAGGTTTCAAACATTGACCACATTTTGCACTTCCAAGTCTCCACTTATGCCTGTGTATCCAAACATTGTCAGGTTTACAACATTATCTCCAAAAACTTCACATTCTAAATCTTTTACCTGTTATGTAATATATGCTATTTGTTTAGAGGAGTCGTGTTTGAGTTAAAAATTTTTCTTCCTATTACAGTGATTCTTTACCTCATTTGTCCAGGAATATCCGCATTTCCATACCTTTAAAAATTCCAGTACTGGTGCCGAATAAAACAAGCAGTATCTCCTTCAGTAGTGAGCGAAGCAGGTTTTAATCTGCCCCTTCAAGCCAGTGGTAAATTTGGCCTTTACAGGTCTGCCCTCGTAGAGCAAAGGATTTGAAAAATGAGGTGCTAACTGCTTTTTTATCTGCAAATCCAAATCTGGACTAATCCATTACAACTTCTTAAGTTTGCTGGCAATTGTTTTGTCTTTTTGCTTAAGTGGAGGTCTATTTTTGTAGTCTTTTCCATCAGATCCTAAAGATTAATAGCTTAATATAATTGTTGTGAGGGTTTACAAAAAGAATACAATGTTGCCTCTATATAGGTACTAAACAGGGTGCAACTTTATTTACAGTGTAAAGTGCATCACATGGAAGTCGTTTAAAACACACAACAAGCAGTGACATAAATGACAATACAGTACTGGGTAGGGTGGGGAAAATATTCCAGCAAGTATCAAAACATCATCAATAGCACTAATATGACAGCCTCTAGTTTCAGCTATTCTGTCCTAACACCATATCTCCTTAAAAAACATGTTGACTGGGTTGATCCCAGGACTCCATGTACAAGTCACTAGTGTGAAGCTGGGGTGCTAAAAGCTATTCTCCAGCCCTAAACTGTCCAGCAATGTCCTGCCAGATCTAAGCACTTTCCTCACCACTGCTGTTCTGCTCTGGACATGACCAGGACAGAGTCAGAGGACACACCAGAGAAGCACACTGGAAAAGGGACAAAAACACGAGAATGACATATAAATAAAGATCTACTTTTCTCACTTATCCACTTTTTCCCTTGAGAAGTCCTGTGTTGCTCAATGCAGCTTTCCTTCATTTGCTGTTAAGGCAGCAAGGAAGTCAAGGAACAAAGTGACTACAAATGGTGGTGACTGTGTGCTGAAATGTGGACATTACTTACTGAACACCAACTTCAGTCAAAGCTGTAAACGTCGATGGCTGTGGAGCTGGGAGACAGAAGATTTTTGCTACATGCTAGCAGAGTTCATTAGAAAAAGAAGGTTGTGGGAGCTAAAACCACAACTCTTCAGCTGGTTGCAGCTCCCACTGGGAAGGAATCTACATTCACATTAATTTGATCCCCTAATGACTCCTATTCTTTACTATCTGTTTTTCTTTTAATGGGCTGAAAGCTCCTAATGGCTGACAACTTTGCTCGTTTCTTTCTTCTCCATTTCTGGTTTTAGGCTAACAGCCATCAGTTATGTGTCAGTATTTACTAGAGCCCTGTTACTGTAACTGTGAGCTTGTTTTGGTGTCCTATCACTTTCCTGTATCAGGGTTCATGCATAAAAGGAAGGTACATCCATGAAGTGGGGTGGGGCAGTTGTGCAGACTCTTAATCTGGAGGGTAACTAAGCAGGAATAGGAAGCTACAGAAGGTAAAATTTATTTCTCTTTTTCTTTCCCAATGATAACTGCAAATTACACTTTTCTGTTATTATTGGGAAAAATGGAGCTTCTGATCAATGACTCTTGTTCTGACTCTAAGATCTTTTCTCATAGATCAGACTTTGCTAACTGATAACAGTTACCAAACATGTGACTTTGAAAGGTGCAATGCATGCGATTTCTGTCTTGTCCACCACTCTACTTAATCATAAATTTTAACATTTCAGTTCATCAGAGCATGACTTAATGGTGGAACTCATGTGTGTTTTCCTCAGACACAGTGGGATCACCAGTCTGAGAATGAGAAATCTGATTATATTTGCTCAGATGTATGCTCTCAGTATTTCTCAGTCAGCTGAGCATTTCTGCCTGTGTGTGTTTAAGAGAGGTCTTTTCCAATTTTTTGAGGATTCTGCATAACAAAACCACAACATTTTTGCAAGCAATAGCAAACTTTCACTCATAAACCTAGCTGGTGCCTTCTCTCTCCATCTCAGGGACAGTAAGATATTGGGACTCAATCCTAAGATACCAAAAACATTCACCTAGCAGATACCTATGAAGAGATGTACCTCATTTATATAGGAAAGGGATGGTGGTTACAGGCAGGTTGTGAATCCCATGGCAAATGGAAGGTGCAAGTTTCAGAGATCCTTCTGCTTCCTACTGCTGGATCCTGGATTATTCAGCTTAGAGCTACACCTGAACAGCCTGTAGGTCAGAAAGCTTCAAAGGCTCTTGTTGGCTAGACTTAATCCATTCTTCTCTGAATGAGATGGTGTTCCCTCATCGCTTTTACTAAGAAATCTCATGTAAAGCTCATGCTGATGCCTCCCATTAAGTAACTCTCTAATGAAGTTAATGTCACATAAACTACACTACAGAATCTTCTTCTTATGCTCACCAGAAACTGTGGTTACAACGCAGATCTTATCACATGCAGTTATAATTTTTATCAACTGAAGTTCCAAGACAGGCCCAATGCAGAGTTTAGAGGCTCATTCAGCCTTGTGTAACACACTTTTTTGTTGAGTTGCTGGACAGTAGTATTCTTTGAAGCTCCTAAGCAGAGTTGCCATATTCTGTTTAATCATGGCTGGCAGTATAGTACAGTTTAATTAGCTTAATTAATGTAAGGAATGGGAGGGACTTCACCTTAAACAAGCACTTCCTCAGTGGATTGTAGGAATTTTTACATTTGTATGTGTATGACACCTGTGTAGCAGCATATATTTGATAATACTTTTATAAATGAAAAATACAGAGGATTTCTTTAAAAATTGAAAGATGTATCACAAAATAAAATACAAAACAAGGGAGCTGGGGAGGGGTGGGGGAAGGGAAACAATGGATTTGATTTACAATGCATTAGAATCCAAGCCTTGGTGCCTAGGCTGAAGAAAGATATCTGAATGCAGAATTGCTGCTCTGATGTTAAAAGGGATAGAATCCAGCCTTCCGCTTCCTGCATCAAAAACAAAGTGAAATCAGTGGTGTGCTGAACATATCAAATGATCAACACTGAGGCACAAGAGGATGGTGTCTGAAAGTATACCACGGATTAGAATGCCACAGCTCAAAGAGGTGGAGAGAGTGCCATGGGAAATAGAAATATCTGACATTTAATTTAAGTCGTGGCTCATCACACAGTAGTTTGGAACTAGTCTTATTCTGCATGCTGATAAAAACTTTGGGACCTTTCAGCTTCCCCTTATAAATCCACACCTTGTTAACTGCAGCAGGGAATCTCTGGTATCATGTTATTTGCCTGCATTTTTTTAGAATTCCTAGGAATCATATCCCATAAAGAGCCACAAGTAACTGAAGCCAAAACTTAACAAAATGTGAAACAGATCTCAGAGCTCATTTCTTTCTTCACCCATCCAGTTATGTTTGGGAAATGTCATCTCAAACACATGTCCTCCCTAGAAGGAACAAGCTGCTAGACCCCAATCCTCCAGGGCTAATGACCCACCTTCTGTACTCTGCTGCACAGAGCTATGGTTTTGGACAACAAAAGAAACCAAGGATAATCTGGTTTGGGAATAGCCTGAAACTTTTATCATGAGATAAGCTCCACTATTTTTGGCTATTATGCCTGCTGAATTTGGGCTTTTCTACTTCATGTCCTAAATGGATATACTACCAGACTTCAGATGCGTACCTTTCTAAAGCTGAAAGGTACTGCTTGTTGGCAATACATTTAAGTTGCTTCACAAAGGCACATATAATCACAGCTGACAATTGAACAGTATTTGTTTTGGACAATGTGATTTGTCAGTCAAGCATCTCTTCTATAGTTTTAAGATAAACTATCTATCAGAGGGATAGGAAGAAATGTCTGTCACTCTCTGCCCAGAAAGAAGAACAGAAAAGATTACAATGTCACAGGCTTCATCTGTTCCCTGCAGAAAAATAGTAATATTCATCCGGTTCTTATTTAGCTCTCCAGAATAATGACCACTGTGTTCAGCAAGAGGCTGTGTGAGTTGAGGTATACACATTTTTTGCTATCGTGGCCCTAGAGCTGCCAGGAGATTTGAACTTGGACTTGCCTCAGAGGCACCTTGTTGTACTCTTTAAATGATTACATCACTCAATGCTGGGTGTTAGATGACTTACATAAGTCATAATAAACATTGCATAACCCCAGTTTTAAACATGGACCTAGCATACAGTTCAAAATGAACACTAGTAAAGAGTAAGCCACCAAAATTTCCCAAAGAACATTCTGTATTACATGTCAAAACTCCACCTCCATTTACATAATGAAAAAATCAGTCTAAACATTGTGGGTTTGCCTCTCTGATTACATGTAAAGATAGAATTTTCAGAGTTTGTTACAAGTTTGGCAATCATTTTGCAGAGTACCCTCTAAGGTCTTTACATATTGCCCATGAAACTTGAGGCATCTAAAGGTTACTGATTTACAGAATCTAGAGATGCTCAAAATGTTAAAATTATTTGCTCATTCCTCAGATTTAGAGTTCAGTAGGATGTGATTCAGTCTAGCCCTGGGACAGTGCTCACTGACACTTACCTAGAGCAGTCAGGTCCAGTCCAGGAAGAGGGACAGTAGCACCGGTTTGGTCGTATGCACCTCCCACCATTTAAGCAAGGCAAGTGGCAAACAGCTGCACACAAACACACACAAATTTGCATTAATGAGCACATCCACAACAAGCTGATTTGTTGAGGAATAGTAGCAGGACACTGAAAATCCATCCTGCCTTATTCTGTTAAGAATGGGAAAGGCAGTCTGAGAAGCATACATCTGCTAAGTGTGATTTGACTCCTTCTACTACTTTTGCTGTCTGATGCATTGTATGAGCTGCCTGAAACAGCCAGTGGGTAATTTCACGTTGCCTTAAAAATTCTGTTGTTCTTTGATTCCAATTAAGACAACAAAGGAATGCAAGCAGAAGTAGGAGCAAGAATTAGAAGAATCATGAAATGAACAGGAATAAACTGTAGATTTTTTTTTTTTAAAGGTATGTGACAACTTAACACTAGCCAGGACAAACAGACACCAGACATGGGAAAAAAGTATAGAAAGAGACAGCAAAAGCAGAGGAAGCTGAAGGTGCGAAAGCTATGTGCAGATCAATAGCAAGCAAGGAGGAAGACTTCACGGAATGACACCCGTATGGAGTCAAGGAAAGGAAGTAGAGAATGACAGTAAGATCCTGAAAGACACTGGATAGCCCTAAGAGGTGAGACTAGTTGCAACAGGGCATTAGAAAAAACACCCTTGTCTGCCTTACAGGTCACGCTGAGCCTGGCTGAACATGCTTTTTTGTGACAGTCTAACTCAAGGGTATCACGTAACCAAACACAAGTCAAAGTTTCAAGTCTTCCTATCAATTTTGAGATTGAAAGGTAAAGAACCATACAGTTTATAGAACCAATTTAGATATACACTTAATGAGGTCCTTCAAACACAAACATTTATATTGCAGGAAATATGTGAATACTTTAAAGCATATAATGCCATAGTGAGGACAAAGTCTGGGTTATATTTTTGCAAGGAATATGCATTAGGGAGCACTAATTACTATGGAATGACAGGAAATAGAAATGAGTAGTCACAGGAATGCAAAAAACCTACTCCAGTTCCTCTGGGCCAAACAAGAATAAACAATGGCAGGAGGCTATTGTGATAGACCATCCATATACAATTAAGTGCACCAAGTGCATAATGTTGAAAATTACTTCTGATTTTGGAATGAAGCATATGACCAAAACATCGTTAGCTGTCACTGAAGTATTTCTCTATCACAGCAAAATGTCAATATCAGTAGCTGAAACAACAAATGATTTAAAAACTTCATAAGCAGTGTTTATGATGCAGATGCAGTTGTTCACTATAATTTTCCCTTTAGCTACTGAAAAGCAAGTCAAGCCTGTACAGATTTGAATGGCTGGCCAAAAAGCCAAGAAGCCATCTATCCTCCTCAAACACCTATTATAGCTGCAAAGCTTGTGAAATATGAGAGGAAATGATGCATTATGTGTTAGGTAAAAGTCCCTTCAAAATACAATAGTTCAGAGTGAAAATGTTCTCTCTGGTATTTCAATTTTCTGCAGAAGGATTTGGTTTGCAGTGTATTGCACAGCTTATCCCCCAGATTCACCATGCTTATCAGTTAAACAAATATTATGAACATTCATTACCAGAGGCATGAATTCCTTCCCAGCTCACCCCATCAGCTACTTCAAAGTCTTGCAGGAAGGCAAAGCTGGGCTTTCATGTTAAGCTCCTATTGTAAATCAGTTAAGGTACACCTGGACAATAAAAATACTGAAGAAACTGAAATACATGCTTAAAAATAGCTAATATTTGTAAGTGTTTAAGATTTAACAATGATTGAAAGATGTTTCAGTAATCAGTCAGTTGCTGAGTTTTATTGTCTTTTCACAGGGAAAAGTCTTTCAAAATCTGGTGTTTGTTCAGTCTTCATATGAAATCCCATATTCTAAACTCAGATTCAAATATTTTCCATAAGTAGAGCCAACCTCATCACACATAAACGGACTGGTTAGGCCACAAACCTGGACACTAGAATGACTCCCCTCCTACCTCTCACTATTTTTATGTGCTCCATGACCTTCACCTTCGGTTACGTACAAGTAAGAGATCTAGTAAAAAGAAGTGCACATTGAATTTGCTCAAAGAGCTTAGATGATACCTAATGTAAGGCACCTCTGTACAATGTATCTATTGAATTCAATCACCCTTAAATCGTTGCTTTGTTGTGCTCTCTGTCCTGATTCAATACCCACGATATATTGGGCATCCACCAAACCAGACAGCTATGTGGTGAAAAACCTCTGTAATACCTGCAGCTTGTTTGTGAATTTAATGGTGACCTGCATTTCCTGAAGATGGAAATGAAAATCATGCACCTGGAATTGAGAAAAATAGTTTTATTCTTCTCCTTGGAAACCTTTTCTCCTCTGCACTGCTTTTTGCAGAGAGTACTTTTGTGAATACTGTCTGTCCTTTTTGAGAGCAAGCTTTTCTGGTACTTTTAAAGACTCATCAGGGAGGGACTAGTCTGAAGGTAGTTTACAGCTGGGAACAGCAAATCCTCCAGGAACCTTATTGTAGGCCTGGGTTTTCCTGACAAGCTCAGGAGTTTTATGAGTCCCTAGAGAACTGTGCTAGTTATTGCTAGCAGAGTCCCAAAAAGTGAGAAAAAAAGGCAGGTGAGAAGTTTTACCCATATGGCAGCGTGATCCAGTCCATCCGAGGGGGCAGTCACATTGGTAAGGGGCCACACAGCGACCTCCATTGAGACATGGCAGAATGCATATTGCTAAGGAGAAGACAACCAGAAAAAATAATTATCTCCCATGAAAGCAAAGAATAGAGTGTGCAAGAGATGAGCTTATGTTTAACTAGAAACTCTACTGCCCCTTGAACTGTTTGCATGGAGTATCAGCAGAGCTGAGCAGGACCTACCCACCAGGCATGAGCAGCTTATACAACTGGCATGACAGACAGATATGACAAAGAGTAGTGGCAAAGAAATGGATAGGCTGCAGCAATTGCTGGAGTCCTTCAGGTGCTTGTAGGCTCTGTATTCATGGGAAATGAGCCAGGGCTGTTTGTATCTCGCATGTAATATCCACAGACATTGGCCACTTCTGTGATGATGCTAACAACACCAGTTCATGCTTTAATCACAAAAAAACTGGATTGTTCGTGAATTCTCTGGGCTTGCAGATGTAGCATCCAACACAAGTTAATCTGTGCCCTGCCCATAGAAAAGCACTTTGTCTAGGCCAGTGAAAACATGCTGAGACAGGTGAAACTGTATGCCCCTTGGGAAAGGCAGCTTGGATATAAGGCATTTTGGGTGAAAAAGGCTAGGGCTGGAAACTCTGGGGAAGAAACAAAGCACATTCCAATCAGCTGATGACCTCTGGACAGAGCAGCAATCGAGCTACACTGCTCCTAGGAGCAGATCTGAAAAATTCCCATGTGTTCATGCTTTAAGTATCTTCACAAAACTATCATCCCCACTCTGCTAAGTGAACAAAGTACTTGAGCGTACCTGCTCTAAGAAGAGCAAAAGTTGAGCTGGGTCTCAAATTTGGACCCTCAAGAGGCATTTCCAGTAGAGTTTAATACTGGGACGGTGGAGGGGGCTGCATAAGACTGAGGTATGGGTTCCTCTTCTGCTGCACAGCAGACATCAAGCTGAGCAGGTACAGTCAGCTTGGATAAAAAAATAATTGTGAACTTCCATAAGCCTCACAGGACTAACCTGTATCACCAGAAAATACTTTTCTAAATCATTAAACTTGTAGTACCATGCAAGTTCTTTAGAATGGTCAGGACTCTCTCAAGAAGATGAATCCTATCTTTTTTGTGAAAGGTACTGTGAACTACAAGGGGACTAAATTCTCTCAGTGTGCTTATTGTGGCTTGATACTGACAAGTCAGTGCTCAGTGCTAGTGCTCAAAAATTCCTTGGGCTTCCAGAACAGGCCCTCAACTTCAAAGACTAAAACTGTTTTTCTGTTCACTGCTGCACCTGGTTTGACAAGCAATGCAAAACTGGTGTTGTACTGACCAATTGTGGGAATTCTTTCCCCTTTTCTAACTATCTATACTAAAGTAAAACAAAACAAACCAAAAGAAAAAAAACAAACCAAACCCCTAGTGCCTGTACCTTCATGAAGTGTGACCTGCCTGGTCAGTTGCCAGTCTGAATTGGATGATGACTGAAATGGCTGGGATCATAAATGAAATGTCTAGTTCTGGAGAATGCTTCAAGTGTCATTACTGATGAAACTAATAAATTCAATTGTGGGATACCAAACACAATTTTTCAGACACAGGGTGCAAGCCTCTCCTGCTGACTGTGAGACTTACAGGACTCAGTTGCACAAATGGCTGTGGTGATACTGCCAGGCACAGGGACAGAAAAAGAGGAGCTGTGTGAATACACTACATAGCTGGAGTTTCCATAAATGCAAAAAGATAAAACTTGCTGAACCTCTTGTTTTCATTCTGTATCTACTACTAATTTCTGCCATGTGAAACTGACACTGTCACAGAGAAGACTTGAAAGCTGCAGAGATTCAGAGGACCATTTTAACACATGATACATCTTAAATATTTGAACCATATTCTTTTCCAAGAAGTAGACGAGAATGTGCACAATTTTTGTAGGTTTCCATATATATTGAGAGTCAGAGGCAGTGACTCAGATTTGGGGACAGTGACACCATCCCTGCTGTAGATCTTGGACATGCTAAAACCTTACATCAGGGCCATACTTGTCGCAGACATTTTTTCATAAAATCCTCTCTTTTAGGATTTGTCCTTTCTGGGAAGCTGGGGCCCCAGAAGAAAAATGTAAACATTAATTATCTGCTGATGTGGAATGTAACAGGAGCATCTGTGATTGGTCTTCTGTGAGTGTTTGGATTTGCTGACCACTCACGGGAGAGTTTGTCCTTGCTTTCTGCTGGACACAGAACTTTGTTATGGATTCTTTCCTATTCTATTCTTAGCTTAGCAAGCCTCTGCAACTTTTCTCTCTATTCCTTTTAGTATAGTTATAATGTATTATATATCATATATCAATAAATCCAGCCTTCTGATCATGAACTAAGATTCTCGTCCATGTCTCTCACCCTGAAGACCCTCTCAGGTCGCTGTAATACATACTGAATACTAAATACTAAATAAAGGCACCTCCTTTTCTCTCCACATAGGCTATGCCTTACTATATGTACAGTAATAAGGCTCCTCATGCAGCAGCTATGCCAGGCTGAAAGGGTTAAATCTCCCAAATTCCTTGTGCTAAGACCACCATGAAGAGAAACATGGATCAAACTGGCATCCCAATGTCACCCAGGGAATCTGATTTGAGAGTTAGATTTGGCTCTTTTCAGTGACAACAGTTCCAGTTCTCTAATAATTTGGAGATTCATGACAGGAAAAACCAGTCTAGAACTTGTGAGGGACAAGTTCACAGGTCAGGAGGGACAGCCTGGAAAATGTGACACATTACATTATTTGAACATGAACTGATGAGGTTCATAACAACAGACTGATAAAAATGGAAGCCAAGAAACTAATGTAGCCACCAGCAGAACGCTCACATCTCTTCTGTTCTAATCATTGTTCATTCCCCAAAACTATCAGGTATTGCTATTAGAAACAGACTTTCGAGAACTGAAACAAGGTGTTCTTCAACCACAGTGAAAGAGCACCGAGAAACAAAATCACATCAATTTAAAAAGTGCTTATTTTGCTTTGAAGATATAAGGGAACACTTATTTTTCTAGAAACAAGCCAAGTATATACCTTTCTGTTCCCTTACATTTGTCAAGCAGAATATATTAATGATTTTTATGGTTTTATCTCTTATGCCTCTTCTGGTTCACTGCAGTAAATTCATCTTCGTCATTACCAACAAAACCCTTAGGATTACAGTTAGGGATGGCATACATACGCTCTTCGCAGAGACGGCCCATCCAGCCATCGGGACAGGAGCAGGCATTGGGTCGCTCACAGACGCCGCCGTTCTGGCACGGGAACCGGCAGACAGCTGGAAACACCGTGACTTCATTACAAACTCTGGACACTGAATTAGAAGCCTAGTATCTCAGCAGTAACTTGCACAGACCTTTGCAGAATAAAGCTTAGAGCAGAACAAACAAATGCAGTGAAGTTCAGAAACATTGCCTGGTTTTGATTTCAAGGGCTACATCATCTTCTGGCTCTATGTGTTTGATTAGGTACTGTAAGCAAGAGTGTGGAATCATTAAGATAATCAAAAGACTGTCCACAGAAAGAATGAAAATGTAGACATATTTATAGTTGAATAAGTTATTTGGATACTGTTTCAAGGCTGACACTATTCTTTATCTGATTTTCCCACTAACTTTTGTAATACAAAATTAAAATACCCATACACCATAAAAACCTAGTACCCTCCTCATCCCTTCACCCAGGCCTTCTACATTGACTCTGGAATAGAATCAAGCTTTTTTCTAATCTTGGTATGAAACACCAAGATAATGCCATCTGACATACACTGTCTAAAGTAAGATTAACTGTGTGATAGAACAGGCAATTTTTACTGCACTATCATCCACCATAATGAGAAGTGACCAAAAAGGGTGCAGCAGTGGCACAGTAAGTATTCACCTTTGGAACTCAAAGTATGACTACAAACCTCGCCAAGCATTCACACTGACTGGGGCTCCTCGGCTTCCGTTCCTATTAATATGCACCTGATCATGAAAGTGAGGAATTTGGAGTGGAGTCTGTCATGCTGGGCCAATGTGGTGCCTGGGCTGGACAGACTTTGGACTTCTTTGTCACTTCGATGACACTGTACCATCTCTTGTCATACACATCCAGGGAAACCAGGTCTACTTTAGAAAACCAGGTGAAAGCTATGCACAAACATGTTATATTTAAAGATCATTGGAGAAAGCATGATCTTTCTCATGTTGGTGTACACACCATATGGAGAAAATAAAAAATTGCAGCTTCAAGACAATATGACAGAACAAATAAGTAATAAGATTGACAGTAATCTCAGGAAACACAATCTGAACTCCTAATTGCATCTGAACTGCTATTGTTAGTTAGTTATTAGGTGAGCAAAATATGCATTTAAGCTTTGAGTGTTTGTTAGCATTCAATACAAACAGTGGACTGGCACACTGAAACACTGTTCAGACCTGAAATCCTCATTGGGAAGAATGAAAATCTTTCCCTCAGAGAGACAAACTTGAGTCACTCCTGTAGCTAAGCCATGCCAAAATGCAAGATACAGCTTGGAGTCTGTTGAAATGAGGCCAAGGCTCTGCCATGTTATTTTTCAGTCTCAAGAGCCTTCCCATCAAGTGTCAGCTGATAATGAGAATGGGAAGAGATCTCTGAAAGATTAATATAATTTACAATATTTTAACAGTGATTTTGAAAATTTTTGTTGTAAAAACATCTATTACTACATAGACAGCTTGTCTCTGGGTGTTGACTAAAGCAGAATAGTGTGCCAAACAGGTTTCTTTTCTGCAGTGGAAGAATCATTTAAAGCTTTGTGTGATCTACACCACTTAAACAATATTCCATGAATGTATAATGGGATGTGAGGTACAATATTCATGTATAAATGATATCCTACATTAAATTCAAAGCCCACGAAATAAGGTCTCTGAAATATTCTTCCTCTCTGTTAATGTAGAAGCTGCAGATATTTCATGAGTTACAAAAATTGCTCTGGATGGCAACTCCTTGCTAGTCAGTAATCAGATGTCAGGTAGAGATAGGCTTTTCCTGGGTTTCTGCCCAGGTCCTGGTTGTGAAACTGAATGAGAATGTATCATCCCTAGATGTGCACTTGTTATACACCAATTTAGGCAAGCAAAGACTACTTGTCTGTATCTGTGAGGATTACGCTTATCATCAGACAAGACTAGAAAAATGGACTGGAAGTTAAGCTGAGATCTCTTTTTTATTTTTTTGTCTATTGTAAAAACCACGAATGCAGTCCTGATGTGCTGGGGAGAGAATAGAAAGTATCAACTGTGACTTTAATTTATGGTAGCAAATCTCACATCCATGGTATCAATCTTTTGACATCCCCTTGTAAATTTATTGACACAGGACAAAAAAGCATTACTCTGCTGCAAGTCAAACGTGTCAGAAGGGGAAAAATAAATTCTGTTATCTGTTTTCAGCTTTGCAAAATGCTTCCTTGTGGTTGCAAGTGAACAATTTCCCCAGGCCCCAGCTTCCCTCTCATAATGTTCTTATTTGCTGATGGGGTACAAACTTTCTTGTTGACAGCTCCACATGGACCACTCAGAGTCAACAAGATGTGAAGAGGGCAAACAGACAAGAGTTTTAGAGCACTTCAGAAAGTCAGGTAAGGAGTCAGGTAAGCTGCACGCATCTGAGCAGCCTAATGAGTCCTGCAGATAATTACTATCAGCAGATCCAGGCTAATACTTCTCACCCCTGAAACTCAGATCAGAATCTGGTCAGCAACCTCTAACCAGCGGTGATTCAGGCAAGTGTGGCTGTGGTGAGAGCTCTTCCAAAGAAGTCTGCTTTTTAATTATAATATTTACATTAACAAACCTGTTCAGCTGGGTCAGAACATTTCAAGCAGGCTTAGAACATATTAATAATCAACTCACACAGCCATAAACAAGAAATGCAGCATGAGTCATTACAAAGAGTGCTTTCATGTAGTTTCTGATGTAGACCACAAAGGCTTGGGTCCTGTAGGACTTTTGTTAGGAAAATCACTCATATGAATCATAAAGCAGTTTTGAAAGATCACTTTGACATATGTCATGAAAATGCAGGACAGTCCTCTCAGAAACTCAGCGCATCTTTAGCTCTTTTAAAGTCTCCTTTTAGAAAAGAGGAGGGAAATTGTTATTCCCCTCTCTTAATACACAGATTATTCTGCTTTGTTTTCCACCTTCATCATGTCTCCACCTCTTCACTGCATTTTTTGAAATAATTTTTCCTTAATACTTATTCCTCTGAACAGTCCCAATAGATATTGCAGTGTTGCAAACAGAATGTTTGACAGTGCTTTGCAGATCAACCCTTCTTGGTCCCTGGTGACCTTTCTTAGCAGACAATTGCATCCCTTGGCATAAAGGAGTTCTTTGTAACTAATAAATATTAAATAAGAATAAAAAGTAAAGCTGGTGATATTAAAAGGACAATTGAAAAATCCAAAGTGCTACAACTGGAACAGATATTATCCAAATAATTTTGCTATTGAATTCTAGCTTAGGTAAAGTAGCTATTATGCAGAGATCCCTTGAATTCTGTAGCTATCACAGTTTAGAAATACAAACTTTTTAGAAACAGCCTTGTGCTTTGGGAGCGCAAATTTCCAAAAGCACTTTTGGACACATCATGATAACTGAAGTAACTCAGTTGCTTTTCCTTCAAATCTTCTCTACTTGCTTGCGTGATGGGTAGTTGTTCATGCCAGTGGCAAGCCATGGTCACAAATCCAAGACAAACCTGTTTCTCAGGAAAAGTTACTCTACTCCTGAAATATTCAGGAGTTGCAAACCCTCTTCTTTGGTTCTGGTTCTCAAAATGCTCTACTGATCCATGATTTTTAGGCAAGACATTGTAACTATCACATACAGGAATTTAGGGGAGTGCCTGCTTTCATAGAGTAGGGTAACTCAACTTATTTAGCTATTAACATTCAAAATATTTTACTGTCAGAATTCATATAAAAAAACTGATGAGGGGTCCATGATTTGTCAGGCTTAGCACAGTATAGAATCCTCTATCTCAAAATGGCTTCTAACCTGAACAGAAACTCTCTGAAGAAGGAAGAAATGTTGCTTGTATTTTGATATGGGGAGCTGAGACTTGCAGGAGAGGCTGACCTGACAATTCAGATAATGACTCCAATGCTCCCAGGTGAGTGTCCTTGAACTTTTCTTCTTCTGTGTGAAGAGGAATGGGGCTGGTCGTGACTGGCCACTGCTGTGTTGTAAGGTTTTCTGTTTTCTCAATAAAACACCTAAAGGTTGATTTGTCATGGTGGCTGTTCCACAGTCTGAAATAAGACTTCAGGGTGCAGCTAACTCCCTGCTCCACAGCTGCCCAGCAGCAGAGAGCAAGCCACGCTTCTGACATGGAAATGGCAGATGACAAGATCTCTTCCACCAAAGCCCTATGACCCTGAACTCTTTTGCTGTGACTCATCCATGGCTTTCAGTTAGTATTTGAATATGCTTATATATGTTTTTTATTGTTGAGCTTATTTTCTCTTCAATTCTTTGTTTCCCCCATTTTCTGTTCAAAACTTTTTATTTATTTGAATCTTCTAAATGGAAGAGTTAACTCTTGGCTTTAAAAAAGTGAATGTTTTAGCTCAACAGACCAAGAAATAACAAATACCTGCTGATCTGCCAAGTGTAGAAAGCCTGGTATATTGTTAAATCTATGGATTTTCTAGAGGGCTCAGTGTGTATTATTTAGTGAGCTATATCAATCTACTTCTTATTGCAAATTGAATTTCAGGAGCTGCCACACTTTAAGCATAGTGAGGGACTAAGAACCCATTTGTTCTATTTTGGTTTCTGCAGTGTTCAGTTTTTGACTGTGAAAAACTGACTGGCAGTGCTTTTCTGAAACAGGTTAGCTTGTCAAGGAGATAACTAGCTCTGTCACTTTCTTGCAAAAGATGTCAGGAGAAAAGATACTAGGTGTGGGATACAACGCTGTAGCAAAAGAAACCCTAAGACTAGCTAGGACTAAAGAAAAAATTATGGAAGCCTCCTCTTTAAACTGGAAATAAAGCAATAACATGGAATTAAGTGCCCTGAGTGGAAATATGACTGCACTAAAACTAGCAAAAATTTCACTTTTTATTGCACCTAGGATGACACTTCTGTGTTTATGGCAAGTTAAGCTATCATTCTGTTAGTAAAAAATACTTACCTTTGCAGGCAGGTGGTGTTGTCCATGTTCCATTTTCCAAGCAAATACTCCGCAGGGGCCCCTCCAGCATGTACCCACTGTAGCATGAATAGGTGATCATGTCTCCATACTGATAGAAGCTACCACGAATCAGAGCATTCTCTACATGAGCTGGGGGACCACAAGATATCTCTAAACAAAAGAAACCATCCAGATGTTGGTGACCTGCAGAGCCTACATGACACAGATTTTAACCCTGGAGACAATGCTGTTGGGGGCGGAGGTGTCACGGACACCTTCCAGATGGTCAATCAGCAATGGAGTCCAAGGATCCAGACAAACTTAAGAAGTGGGCTCATGAGAATCCCATGACGTTCAACAAGGCCAAATGCAAAGTGCTGCACTCAGGTCAGGGCAATACCAAACGTGAGTACAGACTAGGAGAAGAAGTCACTGAGAGCAGCTCTGAGAAGGGCTTGGAGGTTCTTCATGGTGAGAGGCTGGACATGAACCAACAGCTGCATTTTTGGACAGAGCCCTGAAAGCCACTGGTATCCTGGGCTGCATCAAAAGAGACCAGCAGGGTGAGAGAGGGGATTATCTCACTCTATTCTGCCCTTATGAGACCCCATCTGGAGTGCTGCATCCATCTCTGGGGTCCTCAGGACAAGAAAGAATGGGTCCAGAGAAGGGCGGAGGGATGCAGTATCTCTCCTAACCAGACAGGTAAAAAGACCTGGGATTATTCAGCATGGATCCAGGAGAAGGCTTCAGGGAGACCTCATTGCTGCTTTCCTGTTCCTTAAAGGGTCTTATTAAGAGGAGGTAGTATTTATATGGGAAGATAGAGACAGAACAAGAGGCAATGGTTTTAAACTGAAAGAAGTTTAACACATTTAGTTTAGATATTAGAAAGAAATTCTTTACCCAGACAGTGATGAGGTGCTGGAACAGGTTGCCCAAGGAAGCTGTGGATACCCCATACCTGTAAGTGTTCAAGGCCAGGCTGGATGGGACCCTGAGCAGCCTGATTTAATGAATAGCATCCCTACCCATAGCAGAGGGGTTGGAACTAGATGATCTTAAACATCCTTTCCAACCCAAACCATTCTGTGATCCCATGAGTCTAAACAGTATTGCTTACAAGAAGTCAAAAGGCTTTCCAACATGCTTGCTAAAGGATACTGCCTGCTGTGAATATCAATAAATAAAATAAAAGGCAGCACATCTTTCTGCAACTCTTGTCTCATCACCCATAATCTCATAGAAATCATTCTTAGGGTATTTAGGGTATCCAGCAACCAACCCAGCTCCAGGGCTTGCAAAAGGGAAATGAAGAATACATATAGAGAAGGGCCTAGTAAATAGTAGGATGAATACTGTTGAAACACCAACCCACACAGATGTATTCTGAGTCCTTCTAAAGGAACACCTTTGTTAGAAAGAAAGAAAACATCGCTCTTCTCTAGAGCTTCTTAGAGCCCTCTGGAAAGTACCAATCCCTGTGGAACAGCATGTCTTGTACTTACTTTCACACTTAGCTGTGGCTGGAGTCCAGGTCTCATCAGCATTGCAGGTGATCACAGACTGCCCTTTCAGCTGGTAGCCTTCCCTGCACCTGATGGATACATTCTGGCCAACATGAAAATCCACCTCTGACAGAAGGGCATTCTCTGGGATTACGAAAGGCACAGGACAAGGGTTTGCTGTTAAAAGTAAGGGTGTGAGGGAAAAGAAGGGAAGAAAAAGAGACGGAAGGAAGAGAGACCACTTTAGAATAGTTTCTGCAAATTTCAAACCCAAAACACATGAGAAGAAATGGATGCTGAATGGATGTGAACCCAATTTGTAATTTGATTTGAAATGATGAGATTTGGTTCATAAAATAGTAATTTAAAAATTTCTAATTCACTGCTGCCTCATGGCTTGCTACCATGTTCTGCTGATGCCATACTAAGGACATACTAAGGATTTAAGTGAAAAATATCCTACTTGTTGCTGTGAAACCATTCTCTCTTGTCCTTCCTGTTTACCATAACCTTCCTATAAAAGAGAACCAGACCTATCCTAATTCATGTTCGGAGGGGCTGGATCAATAAAGAGCAGCAAAAATTCAGATGTTTGATGAGAGACTTACTGTGTCATTCATTGGGGTTTTGATCTCATCACCAGTGTGGAAAATATTGGCTCCATAAAGAGCAGAGATTTATGTCAGTGTCTTGATACTAAAACGAATAAGTACTTTGCAATACAAAACTTAAATGTCTAAATTAACAATCCTAAGACTACACTAGGTCTTAAAATTAGTTACAGACACATACAGTAACAAGAAAGGCTATTGTGGGTGTGTGGGTGCAGTGAACATGTACAAAACACACTATTTCACAGAATTGCAGAAGAATTTATACAGCCATGAAGTCCAACCTTCTTCTCCAAACATGGCCAGCTAGGTGAGAAGTTGCTCTGGAACCTGATCAGAAATTTGAGTTAAATTTGGGTAACTGTGGATGGAGATCTCATATCCTCTCTGGGTTTCTTCTCCTCTGCTTGACTCTGTTGATGGCAAAAAGTTTCTTCAAAAAATTCACTGGAGCTTTGCTTTATTGCAACTAGTGTCCATTGCATTTCACTCTACCACTGTTGAACTCTGAGAAGAATCCGGCACATTTTCCTTTGCACCCTGTCAACATGTCACTTGTGGATGACAATGAAGTCTCCCTTTCCCTTCTCCTCCAAATGATTCTCTCACCTGCTTCTACTATATATCAAGTGTTTGACTATAACAACAACTCCATTTTATGTAATCTTTCCAACTAGAGGGACCTATGCAGGAGGCAGCTTGTTCTCTTACTGTCACAAAAATACACTCAGAGAAATTAATGCTTTAACTTGTATCAGTAACTGCCCCTATTGTTTCTCTGCAAAAACTTTTCCATTACAAAGCAAACACACACGTTTACAGAGAGGCAAGGGATTACTCCATCTTCCATCTCTTGTGCACTCTGCTGCTGGTTCTCCTTCCAAGCTGTATCCCCTCTCACAGAGATATGTTACTGTACTGCCAACTGTATTGTTTTCATAAATTGCTTTCCCATTCAGCAAGGAAACTGGAATTTTGCATCTGGTCTCTGCAAAGGAAGGGGTCTTATTAATTCAGCTTGATATTTAGTCCTGGACTTCAAACATTTCCTAAATTAATAACACATTATATTAAAAGTCAATATAGACTTATAAATCACGAAGAACATTGATTCAGTAACCCTGGGAAGGAAATGTAGCCAGCCTAGAACAGAAGCTTCTTCTGGTGATGAAGAAAAGCCCCAACAAAATGGGGAAGTGAGGACACATTTATGACTTCAGACTGGGGCCAGTAGGGCAGAAAGATGGAAATCATTCTTTCTTGCCACTGATAGGTTCTCCAGAAACCCCAAATTACAGAATCATTTTTCAAAAGCAACTCAGTCTCTGGATTATATGATATTCATGCATAAGGGAGGAGCTATTGCTTATCCCATATTGAAATGTTCCAGGACATGAAACCAAACAGTTACCTTCACACAATGGCAAGGGCTTACTCCAGCTCCCATTGGCAAGACATGTGATATTCTGGGGCCCAACAAGATGGTATCCAGAGCTGCACACATAGGTTACATTACTTCTGTATGTGCTTCCAGTAGAAATGGCCTCTGCTTTTTCAATGGAAGGATGAAGACCACAAGTAATTTCTAGGAGAGAAGAAAACTTTTGGGTTTTATACACAATGAAGACTATTCCTTCTATGAGTCACACACCATCTGATAGCTCTGTTCTCATCCTGAATTAACAGAAGGACAGCAGGAAAGAAGCTGTGAACTGTTACATGGAGAAGAGTTATACAATTCCTTTCCCACCCTTTCTCCTGGGGTTCACACTGCAGACACCTGAAAGTGCGTCTAACTGTATTTGGTGGTGTTATAAGATATGAGGTGTGTTCAAACCAACAGAGGATCCAGAATATTTCTTCTGTGCATGCCTGAGGCTGCATTTTCAGTCCCTCTTGTGCTCCTACAGTGGAAGATGACCTCAAAATGTGCTCCAGAACAATGGCAGTACTTAAGAAGAATCTTGACCCCTGTCCCACACTGTGGAGACCAAGTAAACTCATCAAAGGTGAGAGAGAAGAATGCAAGGCATAGGACTATGACATCAGCAAGAAAAGATGGAAAATTACTTATTGGCAAAGACTATAAGTATTTGCATTTTATTTATAAGCCATATGAAATAAGTCATAAATCCTTCTTCCTAAGCTCCTTCAATTAGTTATTTTCTTGATAGAGAGCCAAGACTTGATCCTAGGGAGCACAGCTGTGGCCAAGACATACTCAGTGGCCAAGATATACTTGCTTTGGCATGGCAGGGGTGAACATGTCCAAGGCTCTGCACATCATAATTCAAGGCAAGTCAGATATAGTAGGCCACATTCCTACCCTACTGACTTCAGCATGACCCTCTCTATGTTTATGCCATTTCAATGTGCCAAAAGGAGATTGCTTCTGATCAGAGAAGTACTGCTGGCTTTTCCTCTTGCTGCTCCTCTTACAGCCCTTTGCTGGAGGGAAAGACAGGGAGGAAGCCAGACAAAACACTCTCCTCCTGCCCTAGCTTTCCTGGACATAACATTGCTCTGCATGCTACTTACGTATGCATGTCGGGGCAGAAGGGCTCCACTTTCTGTCAACGTGGCAAATCCTTCTGCTTGACCCCTGTAGCTCAAAGCCAGGGTCACAGCTGTAAAAAACTTCACTGCCAAACAGGAACTCCTCTCCCTGAACCGATCCATTTTCTATCATATCTGGGGGTCCACATGATATTCCTGCAATGTAAGCAATACTTTCCAATCAAACAAAATGTGTATGGCTTGTTCTGTTCATAGCTCCTCCACAGGTTTTACTCTGAGAAACAGGAAAGAACACAGCAGTTACCTGGTCATTGCCAGGAATTTGTCCCTGAGTAGCAGAGCAGAATCATACTTGGTGCTTCCACTTCATGCTAAAAGTAAAAAATCTATTGCGACTGTGCTGGCAGGAAGCCTCAGGAAACTGCTGCCTCCTTCAGCCAGCAGCTGAAGTCCATGTAAACATTTGTGTAGAAACTCCTATTTCAGCACTGCAATCAATGACATCTCAGAGAAGTGAAGTGCCTTTGAGAATGACATCCACAGAGTTACATTGGAGGATGCTAAATATGTGTAATTCCTGGCAACTAATGTGCTCAGAGGTCCTCAGTAACCGCAGAACCCATGACCTCAAGTGTCAGACTGGAAGCTTTCTGCAGAGGAGCAAGGCAGAAAGGTGTAGAGATTTTCTTCACACTGCTACCTGCACACACCAGCAACTCTGCCCTTCTAGGTTGTTACCAGCAGTACTTACCAAAAAAATTTAGGTAAATGCAGACAGTATGGGTTATAAAGCAAAATGAGCATTAGTGATTTCTGTTGTGTGACATCACCCTTGACCAACATTAAGCAATAGATTCAGGTAGAACATACTTCTGCACACTGGCACACTGCCACTCCAAAGCTTGTCTTCTTGGCAAGTCCGTTCTGCAGCACCCTGTGAAACAAGAGAAAATGTTCAAAGAACAACTTTACTTTAATAAACTCTTTTCTCCCATCATCTTTAGTATCCAGCAAAGTGAGGAAGCTTTTTCTCCGTGTGCCACCCATCCAAAGAGAAAATGAAGTGCTACAGCCCAAGGCTACTCTTAGAGTTTATGGCACAATTTTCTGCAAAATGATGGGTGTCTTTTATAAATCAAAAGTTTGTGGGGCCAGTTAGTTCTCTTGCCATTATATCTCTGGAGAATCATCTTTTTTTTTTTCAGTTTTATCATTCTTGCTCATAGGAATGTGTTGTGATGACAATTTTTCTCCTTTCAGGATTTACTTATAGGAAATTCAACTAGGAATTTTTTCAACAACTATACATGTTTGAGTTTGATAAACATGATGTGCTGATTTAACCACATCCCGAACACTCATTCTTTATATTTGCTATAAATTACATTATTTCTTTCTTACATACAAGTTTTATGGACAGCCTAATAGCCCAGGATTTAATTCTCCAGAGACATGGAGGACAATATTTAATTATGTCCCTTGCTGTAATGTACTTTTATTACAAAGCAGACCTATCGATAAAGAGTAGATGTTTGACATGTTGTTGTATGGCATCACACCCAATGGACTTTGCTTCCCAAAGGAAGAAAGCAGGACTCCTACAGTGGGGACACAGTTTGACACTAGGTGGCGAAACTGGACTACGAAGCTTGGAAGAGCTTATTACTGTAAAACAACACTGGTTTACTGCTTCCTAGAATTACTTGAAACAGCAACTCTACCTTTTTGTCTAAATACCAACACCTTCAACTCCAGTGCATATTTGCACTATTTGACAACATAATGAAAATTAAAGTCTTTGTTACCTAAGCATTCTCCAAACTCTAATTTTAACTTGACTGAGTGAATTAACTCCTGACTGGGTGATTTTACATGCATGAAGTTCTTAATTAGTAACTGGTGTTACAACAGTACAAAGGAAGTGCAATCCTGCACTCTGCCTGACCCGCACAAAACCGGCATTAAGAGCCAGCCTCTGTCCTGGAGACATCTCACCACCTCATGTCTCACTCATCACCTGGGAACAGTGGAGATCATGCTGTGCCTCAGCAACCTACTGTCATTTCTGAATTCACTGCAGCTTTTGAAAACACCACTGAGCCAGCTCTGAACTTGCTAGCCTGAGTCCTGATACTGGGAAAGCAATGCTGTTTCAGAGCTCAGGTGGGGATAAAAGCTGTAATAAAAACAATGGACAGGAAAGAACTTTGATTCCTCCTCCATCAGGGAATAAAGCTGTCATTGAACAAAATGGAATATTTTTGATCTATCACTTTAATACCATCTGGCAATGTCATAGAACTGAGGGCAGTGGAGTTTATGAGGAACTTTAAGTCTGGAAGGCACAACTCTTGGCACACAGACAATGATTGGGACACTACAAATCAGAAAAAAACCCCTAGTCTAACTCTGGCTAAGGAAGTACATGAGAAATTAACTCTTCAGCGACTTATGATCACAAGCATGTGTAATGCTGCATTTGCAGAGGACTTCAGTTAAGAAAACTCAAATACTGCAAGATACCTGCTGGACATATACCTCTGAACAGGATATTTGCTTCAACTATACCCTTAAACCGTTCAAAGACTGTCCCAAACATAGCATGAACTATCTGCAGACAATAAAAAAACCAGCAGACACCCAGCTTCCATGGTGTCAAAGTGAATGAGGCAGTCCATAGGAATTACTCAGGAACAGAAAATGAGAACTTAGAGTGTTGGGGATTTGAGCTTGCTTACTTGTAATTCATAGCCGGGGTCACATTTATAAAGAGACACATCTTTGAAATTGTATTCAGTGCCAACCACAAATCCATGCTCTGGAGACTCTGGAGTTCCACAAGACACAGGACTGCAGATGTCATCAGAAAATGGTGGCACCCAAACACCATTTTCCTGAAAAATAAATGTAATTAGAAATGTAACAGCACTGCTTTATATGTGCAATCATATCTAATTGAAAAAGAAAAATCTTGGTAGGAGCATCCAGTTGCTGTGGGTGTACAGATATAATATTATCTGTTTAATCCTTTATAGAACTTGGTAAGTTAAGTAACATTTTCAAGATGTTAACATAGAATAGTGTTATCTTTGGCAGGAACACTTAGCTTGAGATTTAAAAGGCAGATGGAACAAAAAAAAAGGGGGAAAAAAAGCTTGGAAAAGCAAGTTCACTGAGGCAAGGTCACCTAACCGCTCAGGGAACAACATATCAGAAGAATGAAAACTTACATCTGCCTGATTTCATGTTTTGTATTTCTCTCTTGGTTGAATGTCTAACACCATGACTAAGTGCTTCAGCAGCCTTCTCTGACTTACTAAGGGAAGTCTGATACCTGAAGAAACACTTGTCAAAGACAACTACTCCTACAGATATTTGAAACAGCAAAATGAGGGGAAAACATTTAATATCAAAGACTTACTCTGCAAACCCACACATGGTCAGCTTTTCTCATACAAGTGTACCTAGTGACTTTAAAAGTCTATTTACAAACTCAAGATGAGACTGTCCACAGCTAATGTGACAGGAGGTTACCAGTGGAACTGATTAAGATGTTTGTTCTTTAACAGAGGATTCAAGTTTCTACAGATGTACAGTGGATGTCAACTGCCTGTTATTCTAGAGAAAAAGCTCTGCCTGCAATCCTCAAAATATATTAGAAATCTCGCACTTAATTTTTTTTAAATCTCAGACATAGTGATTTAATGCTTGGCATGTGATAAAATGAATGCTTTTCTAAAATGAATGCTTTTCTAAAAGACAGCCTTTTGATGGAAGGAGAAATAAAATATTTTTAGTTCTGAAAGTCCATACATAGAAAACAATTGTTCTTATTGGGAAACAACTAAACATAAAATATTTTGCAGAATATGCTTTGAAATTTTTAGATGTGCCCAGTTAAGGGCCAAAAGGTAAGGGAGATATGAGAAGCACTCCTGAATTCAAGAAGGCCAGCAGAATAAAACAGTGCTAATAAAACTGTACCTTGCATGTAGATGTGCTTGCTCCCACCAGAGTGTAGCCTTCTACACATGATAAAGTGATGCTTGAATTCACAGTGAAGTTGTTCCCAAGAATGATTACATTAGTGATATTTCCTGGAAGTGGACACTTTCTGGGGCAACAGGAAATACTTTGAGGGGACCATTGTCCATCTTCCTGGCAAGTGCATATATCCACTTCTGTCGCCATTGTGTAGCCTTCCAGACATCTGCAACACAGCATGAAGACCTGACCAGAGAGACACAGCTAGGAATAACCCATAAATTAAAAAGTCAGGACAGTAACTTTTCAGCATTAGTTGTAAATAATATGTCTTGAGATTTTTCTATTACTTCAAGGTAAGCCTGTAAGAAGTATGTCTCAAGTGAATTAATTCTGTTGCAAGAGCTGGAGACTTCAGACTTCATTTCCAGCTGTTTCATGCTGCTGTAGCATCACAATGGAAAATGAGTTGGTGGCTTCAGTACTCAGAAGGTACTGGAAGTTTTAGGGCAATTTCTACACTGCCCATCTCTTTGCTAGGAGGGCCTCTGGTGAGGTAAAGAGAGTGCGTGAGCAGCAAGCAATTCTAAAGATGATCTCACTTTTTTCCAAGAACAAACTAAGCCTTAGCCTTGCTTAGACACCCAAGGCTGACTCAATGGTGCTTCACCAAGAACAACTCAACTGGCTTGCACTAGTGGGTTTAGTAGTGGGCAGCAAAAGTACTCCAGGAAATTTACAAAAACCCCTCAGTTTTTCATATCTATCAAAGGAGTAATTTGCTTCAGTGCTCCAGACAGCACAGTGCTGCAATGCAGATAATGGGAGAAAAGGGATATCAAGTCTTTTGTATTACAAGAGGCACCTGAAGCAGAAGGAAACCATAAATACAATGCCAAGAGGAGAGAAGCTGCACACCCTGCTGACTGTTGCTGTCACCTGATAAAAAACCCTATATGTTGAAAACAGTGTTTCAGTGGAGAAGAATAAGAAAGCAAATGGAAATGGGAAATTAAAGTCAGTGGAAGTATCAGCCCAAGAGGCTGAAATGCCTTTCTGGAGTTTTCCAAACAGTATTTTATAAAGTGCATGGCAATGTGGGCTGTGTCAATCTGAGTATGTAGAAACTTGCACTAACTGAAGGTACATGAACCTTCCATCTTCTTTCCTTCAGAGACTTTTAATGAAAACAGAATAGCAGTGTCATCCTTACCTGTACTGGACCTTACTTCCATAGGTGTAAATGTTCCCAAGAACCTCTGCATTTGGGATAGATGGTGGTGGGCCACAGCTTAAGAGCTCACAGCTTGGGTATGGCTTCTTCCACACACCTGTCTCCACACAAGTCAGTTCTGGACCCCCCTTCATGACAAAACCTGTCAAGCAGGTATAGATGATTGTGTTCTCATCTTCAGAGCTGCTCCCATTGATAAATGTGTTGGGGATGATGGGTGGAGCACCACAGGAAATCTGTCCGCAGCGAGGAAACCCAGAACTCCATTTGCCAGCTGCCTCACAGGTGACTTCAGGAGGTCCCAGCAGTTTGAAGCCCTCCAGGCATTGAAACTGCACACTTATCCCACAGCTGAAATCTGTACCAAGAACAATCCCATTTCGAATTTGTGGTGTAGGACACACACAGGGTAGGCAAGACGGAAGGCTCCCACTCCAGGACCCATTGGACAGGCATTGCCGTAAGGGATTGCCATGCAGCTCATAACCAGGGAAGCATATATAGTGGACAAATTCCCCAAAAGTGAAGGCTGAGCCATTCAGAAAGCCATGGGAGATGTCTTCAGGGGGTCCACAAATGACTGGCTCACAGTGTGGTGCTTCTGAGTCCCAGGTACCGTCACGCTGACAGGTAAGCGTCGATGCTCCTTGCAGGCTATAACCATCATTGCAGTGATAGTGCACTTCTTTATTAAAGCTGAAATCTGAGCCAGTAGTTCTCCCATTGGGAAGAGGCAGCGGCACAGGGCAGATCACAGCTCTGCAAACTGGAGTGATTCCACTCCAGCTTCCATTTTCAAGGCAGACTCTACTCCTGTCCCCATCTAACAGGAAACCTTCATTGCACCCATACTCTGTATGTCTCTGGTATGTGTAGTCCTCTCCAGTTACCTGACCATTCTCCAGAACTGGTGGTGGGCCACAGGAGACAGGAATGCAGATTGGTTCACTGCCATCCCATTTCTGGCTCTCTTGGCATCTCCTCTGTGCGGGGCCATTTAACTGGTAACCAGGATCACATTCATAGTAGACAACACTCCCATATGTGTAGTTTTCCCCTCTTACCTTCCCGTTCAAAGGATGGGTAGGTGAATTGCACATTAATGCTTTGCAGAAAGGAGCAGTGTGACTCCACTGCCGACTTGGCAAACACAGCCGTGTGTCAGAGCCAACCAGTGTGAATCCTGGCCTGCAGGTGTACCTCACTGCACTGCCGAGCCTGTTCTCTGTGACGTGCAAAAAACCATTCTCTGGGGGGGATGGCAAGGGGCACTCTATTGAAACACAGGCAGGGGCAGTGCCGTTCCAAGCCCCATCTTCTTGGCAAGCTAGAACAGGGTTTCCCAGCAGCTCGTAGCCAGAGTAACATGTGTATAAAATGATAGTTCCAAATAAGAAAGTGGTGAGCTGCATTGCACTGTCTTCCTTCAAAGAACTTTTGAAGTCCTTCATGTTGTCAGCCAACAACACATGAGAAAGGGAGGGGTTCTCTGTAACACTCTCCTGGTCAGGACGCCTTTCCCCGTGTCTCAGCTGCACGTACTCTCCGAAGTCAATGTGAGGAGGCAGGCCACAGTCTGTCGGAAGGCAGGTTGGTGTAGAGCTAGACCACCCAGATTCTTCACAGGTATGCATGGCAAGGCCTGACAGCTGGAAGCCTGGCACACAGCTGTAAATGACCATGGCCCCATAGCTATAATCTGCACCCTCCACAAAGCCATTCTCAATGGGTTGAGGGGGCTGGCAATTTATGGCCTTGCAAGAGGGAACCTCTGTACTCCACTCTCCTGTTTCTAGGCATCGCAGTGTTTCCTCCCCTTGGAGCTGGAAACCTCTGTCACAGAAATACCTAACTGTCTGTCCATAATGGAAATTTGTGAATGAGTATTTGCCATTGAGAATCTTCTTAGGCCTTGGGCATTGAATAGGTTTGCAAACTGGCTTTCCCCCAAGCCACTGTCCATCTTCTCCACAGAGGACAGTTGTGTTCCCTAGAAGTTCAAAACCTGGTTTACATGTGTAGAGGGCTGTGCTAAGGAAGGTGAGGCCCTGCACATCAACTATGCCATTCTGAATTTCATCTGGTTGAGGACACTCCACGGGAATACATTCTGGCAAAGGCAAGCTCCATGAGCCATCGGCCTGGCACCTGATGGTGGACTCACCCTTCAGCAAAAACCCATCCACACAGATGTATTTCACAGTGCTTCCAAAATGAAGGGATGAAGTCAAGGGGTCCCCAAAGGGGATATAGGGAGGTGCAGAACACTGTACAACTTTGCAGAAGGGAAAGGAATCATTCCACTGCTGGGAGGGCAAGCATTTCAGTACAGAGGAGCCATGCAAAACATAACCCTCCTTGCAGGAGAACTGTACAACACCGACTTGGTAAGACACTTCTCTCAAGACCAGCTGGTTTTCTGCCAGGGGTGGTTCTGGACATTTTGCTGGCACACATTTGGGACTTTGCTTTTTGCTCCATTTCCCAGACTTTTGACACGTCCATGAAACATCTCCAATCAGCTCATAGCCTTCATCACAGAAGAACTCAACTTTGGAGCCCATTTCAAAAGTTTCTCCCTTGGAGTAGCCATGCTGGATGGAGGGTGGTTTTCCACAGCTGAGGGGAGCGCAGTAAGGGGGCGATTCACTGTACCACTGCCGGTTTGCTTGGCAGATAAACACTGGGCTCCCAACCATCTGGTAACCAGAGTCACACTGATAATTTGCCTGATTTTCAAAGAAGTGCCCAGTGGTGTCCTGGAAAACAGTTAAGAGAGAGACATGTCTGAAATGCAGAGGCATGATTTGGCAACAGGAGACTGATTTAATTTCTTGTGTTCTCCTGGTCTAGCTTCTAGCTGAATCCCTGACAGCAGTAAAGGCTGTCTCAGAAGGAATGAAGGCAAGTAACTGGCACAAAATATCTTGCCTCAAATAATGCACTCTTCTCTTCAGGAAATCTGAGGCCAAAATAAAACAGAAAATTCAAACCTTAAAAGGTGAAAGCTAGAAAAGAATTCCTCTGCTTTCTCCCCTCCTGAGCCATGAGACCAAAGTTGGTGGGGAAAGGAAGATGGGAAAAAAATGGATGAGGGGAAGCTGCCATCAAATGGCCTATTATTGTCGTCATTCTTTAGCTTCTGTGTTTATCTGAGCTTGGAGCCCTCAAATCTACTGCAACCAGGAGATATTTATAAATGCCACATATGCAGCTGCATGGCCTTGAGCAGGCAGCTGAGAAGCAACTAAAAGTTATAGTCTGGGCTTTGATTGAGGTAATAAAAATTTTTTCTAACTGTAAGGAATAGATGAGGGAGCGATCCTACCTAAGGAAGAAAAAACAGAGTGATATGCATTAATTAGAAAATGCATCTGTGTGGGAGTCTGAACAGAAACTGCTGGAAACTCATGTGGGAACTGGAATGTCAACCTCTACCCTCCAAATTTAGCAAATGCAGATTCTCTGGTATCTGGTATCCCTAGTATCTGGTATCCTGGTATCTTAAATCCCTGGATTTAAGGAAGTAAGAGGGCTGCTCAGAAGAAAAATGTTTCAAAAATTCAATGTTAAAGCTTTATAATAGTGGTTTTGATCTTCCTTACTACAATATTGCCCTTGTGAGCCTAATGTGCAACATTGTTGCAATTTAATTTGATAAGGAAAGGGAAGTTCTGACTTCAGTAAAGAAATGTGCTTGCATCAAAAGAAGAAAAAATATCTCAAGGTGATTTATCTATTGCATATCAGATTTTTTTATCGCAATGCAAAAAGCAAGGTTTGTGAACTGGCATCAGTTCTTCATATCTAAGAAGGCACTTGAAAGCTACCCAAGAACCAAACAAATGAAGCCTAAGACATTAAGGAAATCAGTTGAATATGTCTCCTAAGTGATAAACCACTTTATGATAGGAAATCCCGTGGAAATAGTCATGCTTTTCAGATATGATTTTGATGGGAATCCACCTGCTTTTCCCCTTCTTTATCCTATCCAATCATGTACTTCCTCAGTTTTAACAGAAGAGCAAAACAGAAGGAAGAAAACTCCAACAGCAACAGTTGTGAAGATATATTCAGTTTCCCATGGTATCAGGCAGATGAGAAATCACATTCTGTACCTTAATAAAGCCATTCTCAAGCTGCGGTGGCTCTCCACAGGACACTGGGTGGCACGTGGGCAAACTGCCACTCCAGTTGCCGGTGGCCTCACAGGTCCGCTTCTTTTCTCCCTTGATGTAGAACCCCTTGTTGCAGCTGTAAGCCACCACTGCTCCAAAGCTGTAGTTGGACCCGCTGGCGTAGCCATTGCTAATGTGGGGAGGCTCTCCACAGCGGATGGGGATGCACTGGATGCTCAGAGGAGAAGGATTCCACTGGCCCCCTCGCAGGCATTCGATCTTGGCTGAAGTGTTCAGAACGAAGCCTTCCATGCACTTGAAGCTCACAACGGAGCCAGCTGCAAACTTGGCTTTACTAATGGACTCCAGGATGCTGTATGAGACAGTGGATGGCTTTTCACAGAAATCAGCTATGCAGTGGGGCATGTCCCTGCCCTCTGGAGGCACCCATGTCCCTTCTGCATTGCAAAGCAGCTGAGAGTTATCAGCCAGGCTGTAGCCATCCAAACAGAAGTAATAAGCTATATCACCAAAGAGGCGGTGGCCACTCTCTGGTGATGCATTTTCCACATGGGGTGGTTCATCACAGGATACTGCCAGGCACTGCTGGTGGCTCACACTCCACTTGCCATTAGCTAAGCACTCTATGGTTTCAGGGCCAACTAATGTGTAACTGTGGATAAGGAAACCACATAGGAAGTCAAAAATACAAGCACTGTCAATCTCTACCTAAGGTTTCCTGAAGCCCTTACTGTATGAACTTGTTGCTAGAACCCCAGAACAACAGGATCTTTTAAATTAGCTATGATCAACTTCAAAAGGAAAATCCTAAAGCCTACATGTCCATGGGTGATGTATCACAAAGGTGGACATCCTAGCACACCTTGTGCATCTTACCTCTCTCTCATCTGTCTGACAGAGAGGTAAGATATCCAATGACCATTTCTGAGCTTCCATTTTGGCCTCAAAGTACTACAATAAACCTAGTATTGTGCTGTAATGGTCCATGCAATCCTCAAGGATATGATCTCACTCAGAAACTGTTTCTGTTTACCAAAACTGATTAGAAAAGAAAGAGATGAAAAGCCTAGAAAGGCCTTTTGGGTTTTTGTATTAGCTCTTTCAATCTATTTTCACACTTGCAAGCAAAGTGAAACCTCTTAGTGAGTTACCCAGAGATGCTCTTACCAATAACACATATAGCAATTTTAAAATAACTTCTTCCTAAAAACTCACTGTTAAAAAATATTAGAAAGTCAATAAAAACAATTAATGCTGACTGGAAAAAACCCAATGAAATTATTTATAATAAAATTCTACCACATTAATACTGTTAGTGTACTTGCAGTTCTCCAGTCTGTCTCTGGGATGCAGGAACAGGCATTAATCCATGCAGCTCATCATCCCACTTAAACCTCTGCTGCTTAAATATGCAACAGGCAGTAGTGTACTCACAGTACCTGTGACTGTTTTCTCAATTTTTTTTTCTCTGTGGTGTGCTCTCACAAAGAGCAAAGAATAACTACTGCAAAGTCCCCATTGACTTTCCAACTGCAGGCTGTTCAGATCTTGAAGCCACATCTGTAAAACTGTTTTGTCTTGTTTGCAGAATTTGTTTTCAAGGCCTCATGACTGGACCCCAGAAAAAGAGCCTATTATGTGCCAATGTTTAAAATAATCCACTGTCACAGGCAAACAGCTGTGACAGTCTTTAAAAGCTGCTATCCTACCCATTTAAAATGCTTTCCCAAGAAAGAGAAGCAGCTTTTAAAATCACTATACAGTCTAGAAAACATAATAAGGATGCTTTGTGTCAATTATGTTTCAATTAACATTGCAAAGCCAATTTATAAGAAAAATGCTGGCTTCTCATTTACCATTTTACACCGAGAAAAAGCAGAAAATTCTTCAGTCACTTTGGACCTAAACTGGCAAAAGCTCTGCTTACCTGCTCTGCCTTTTAGACAGAACAGTTTCAAGAAATTTTATGGAAGTGCTTATAGGCTGTAAAGATTACTGTGTGCAAAGGTTCTTGCAGGATCAGAGTCCAGCGTTATACTTTCATGCTTGATGTCATCAAAACTGAGCCTCCACTTTGATGAAAATTTCTCTACATAGAGTAGATAAAAATAAATTTAAAACAATACACCTCAATAAACAAAGAGTCTTAATTTTAAGGAAATAGAATTTGGAACACCACAGCAGACAGTTGTGGTAACTGCATCAAAAGCATTCTTACACCCTGATGAGACATAAAGAATTTGCTATGATCAGAGCCTTGAATTTAACACAGAAGTACTGGTTCTCTAGTAACTCCAAGCAAAAGGGTTGCCGATTGAATTGTGCTACCATTCCCCCTGATTCCTCTCTATTCTTCTCTTCCTGAGTGTATTCAGTTCCCCTGAAACTACTTTAAGAAATCTCTGTCTCATACTAACCTGACCACCCACAAAAAAAATCTCCATTGCGTTTAACTTCCAAAAAGTTAAGACAGAAGTAGCAAACATGAATTAGTGTGCAGTTAGAAAGGACTTGTCAAACAGTGCACCAGTTTTACTCAACCTGATCCAGTAGTGCTGATCCAGTAGTGCTGATCTACATACCCTTCCTTACAGGTGTAAGAGACTGTGTTTCCAAAAGTAAAGTTATCTCCTTTGATGACTGCATCTTTGATGGCAGGAGGGGGACCACAAGACACAATGTTGCAAGCTGGTGGTGTGCTGTTCCAGCTCCCTGAAGATGCACAGACAAGTACAGAAGGTCCCTGAAGGCTGAGACACAAAGACCATTATTAAGGCATCATTTCATTCTGAGTGAGGGATGGAGAGTTAAAGAGCTGCTTTGCTTTCTGGCTCCAGTGAAACTAAGGAGTCTTTCTCACTGACTTTAGTAGAGGCCAGAATCTCAGGCTTTGCTCATGGAAAAACACCCCGATGCTATTAAAAAAGGCTGGTCTTCACATCACTTTGAAGAGCAAGCTGGTGGATTTCGTGTGAAGACTCAAGGCTCTCAAGACAGACACACACAATTTCTGCTGCAGCTTTGCCCCTCTTTGAACACAAAAGAAATACTTGTTTAACCTTAAAAATTTACTTGTATGCCATCAACAACATGCCAGTCTTGAGACTTGCAACTATGCCTCTGCCTGAGACCTGATTCACTCAACGACTTAAAACACTATCTTCAGCCAGGACACTGAAGGAAAAGCTCCAGTTCAAGTCTGTTCACAAAAAGGCATTCAGTTCCTTCAGGAGGTAAAGGATATGGCTTGAGTGAATGGCCATACACATTTGAAGTCGATGATATTTTTTGGTTTCATTATCTGAGGAAACAGGATTGGTTCAGATGGTGTGACTCGGATGTCTGAACAGAGTGTGAAACACTTCTCTGAGATGACTCTTGTCTCCAGCTGCTATCAGCTGTCTATGGGTTCCCTGTAGGGCCCACATCATATCTGAGAGCCCTACATGGGAGTGTCTGATTCCCTACAATTTGGTTTCAAACGGTATTGGACCCCCATGTTTAGCTGAAATAAGTTAATGGAACAGAACAGTGACTTGTAATGCTTTTACAAATTTGGTACAGGCCCTTGTGAGGGAAGTAAGGCTTTGCCTGCCCGTGGAAATATATTTAAGACTAAAAACACCTAAAAGGTGCTTGAAAGAAGAGATTGGGTCCAGAAAAAAAGCATAAGATGGACACTGTTTGAGAGGCCTTCCTCTGGAGTGGTAACCAAAGGAGAGAGGACCTCTCTCACCTATGGTAGACAGGTAAAGACAAAGAATCAAAATTGATGAGGTATTTGCTGCCTGTATGTCCAAAGTCCACAGTCAAAAAACTCATTGCACCGCCTGGTTTAGTGGGGTACAGATAAACCCACAATGCAAATCTATGACTTAACATTACACTTAACTGCAGCTGAGTTATCCATTTGTACTAGCAAAATTAAAATATTCACCAAATGAACACACTTCATCTACCTGCCTGCATCTGGACAAGGAAATGATTGCAGCAGGAAAATGTCGTCCCTAAACAGGTCCATGTGGGACCACTTACGTCAGAGCATATCTGCTATAAGTACAAGCAGATATGAGGGGAGGCAGAAACCTGCATGTACAGTCACATCCTTGGATATAGCATTAATGTGTTAATTTTTAATTGCAGCATGTTAAAAATATGTTTGCAGTATAATTGCTTACAAATGTAAAACAGAACAAATACTTAGAATAAGTTACTAGTACAAATTGTTAAAGGAGTAAATTATTAACTTCCAGAAAGTTCCTTCACAAAAGGTGCTGAAAAGTAACAGCAAAAGTAATATGAACTACAGTTGTAGAGGTATAATGATCTTTAAAGGCAAATGAGAACTTTCAGAAATAATAAAAACTATTTTTCTGAATATTCAAAATATTTTTGTAAGTTTAATGGTAAAATGAAAAGCATAACATATGTATATAGCAAATCCTGAGTGACTTTTCTGAACTGCTCCAGTTCAGGATAAAATACAAAAAGTACCCTCAAGGTATAAAGAAGTCTTTTCCAATTCTGTTTTAGTATTCTATTACTCCGAGCAATGATCCCAGCTTTTTTCTTTCAGATATAAGTCAGACCTAACAAGTATGCCACCTGCATTTGGCTCAGGCACATTCGTGCATTTACCTGTATCCATCGTCACAGGTGTATGATACAGAGGAAAGATAGGCTGTGCCACTGAGCGTGTACTTTCCATTGCTGATATCCTGTGGGCTAGGGCACGTCACCATTTCACAGGAGGGGGGAGCATGACTCCACATGCCACTAGCAAGGCATAGAATTTCCTTTTCACCCACCAAGTTGTATCCAGCATTGCATCTGCATTAGAAGAAAAGAAGTGCTATCAAACACAGGGCCTTTTGTGCACAACATAATCAGCCATCCCTTTTTTCTCATCATCCACACCTGCATAAACCATCCTTCTTTTCAGGAAATAGAGAAGTAGTACTGGAGTAAACATTCAGCTCTGCTAATGAACAGCCACTCTATAACCAAATGTCTTTCCATTATTTTAATCCCATCTTGCTCCTCTCCTTCATTTCAATCAATCTCTCAATTCAGCCATACTCTTATTTGCTGCCAGATTGTCAATCAGTTATTAATACAGCACTTCAAACATACTGAATTCCTACCTGTACACCACCTTATTATGGTATGTAAAATTTGAGCCAAAAATGGCACTGTTCTCTGGAATAACTGGATCACCACAGGATATAGCTTTAAAAAGACAGGAATACAAGAGAGGTTGATATAACACAAACAAAAATGAACAAGATTAGGATTTGCTTTGTTTTCTCTGAAAAGATTTGAAGAAATATAAAGCCCTAGGTAACAATGAGTTCTTGACTAATCTGTAAGTGACATTTAGGACTCTTTATCTGAATTCACCTTACTGAGAAACTGAACTAATTGGAAGTAGGCAGTTATAACCACACTAAAAACCACATGCTTGGTTATCAAGAGGAGTCCTCTCTTGATATCTACCTCTCTCTATGGACAAAGTAATTGTTTTTTTGCTCAGACATTCTTTGTCAACTCTTCACTTTACCTGTTGCTTCATCTCATTTGTTCTGGTTTTCTAAAGAAACAATTTCTGCTATTATACCATGACTATGTACATGCATCAGCCTGTCCTTTCAGGTTGCTTTTAATCCACTGAGACATTTACTGGTCTTGAAGTGATTAATTGCTTGAAAATGGAAAGCTGGGTGGAGAAGAATTAGAATTAGAAGAACACTTCTAATGCTTGCATTAGACTGAGTCTATACCTCTGACGCACTGGAGAATCTGCGTAAGAGAGAACCACTACAGACATGACAACTGTGCTTATGTCTTAAGAGAGCAAAGACTTCAACACTGACATCCAGATCTGCTAGGACAGGGTTTCATAAGCTGCCATGGTCTCTAACGGCTCTTCACTTTTACTTTTCCCCTCCCATCTGTCTAATGTTAAAGTCACATTTCAGCATGCATTACCCCTAGGAACCAACCTTCGCAATAGGGTGTTGGGTTGCTCCACTCTCCGGACTCCATGCAAGTAAGTTTCATCACTCCTGTCAGCTGGAACCCTTCTTTGCAGGAAAATGTTACTTGACTACCAACACTGTAAGTATCCCCATGTAAATGACCATGTTCTGGATTTCCTGGATTATGGCATTTCACAGGTTCTGAGGAAAAAGAGGGAAACTACAAATAACATACTTATGTGTCAGGTTTTATGAATAAATTACAAGAGATATCCTTGGGAATTTGCTGAAAGTAGAAGGCAAAGCATATGGAAAACATTAAAGTAGTTTACATAAGAAGTTTACAGCCTTTTCTCTTTTATATGTAAATGACTGAAGACTCATGCAAGTAAGCTAATCTCCAAGTTTAAGGATGTGGAAAAGCCCTCTGCAACTGAGTTTGCATTCCTTGTCAGAAGCAAACATATCTTATAGTAATTTCTCCCTCTGTGAGGGAAAGCCCATTCCAGCATGTCCATCCCTGAAAATGAAAACTGCTCAACTACCTTTCATGCCAACCTATGCCACTCTCTAGTTATCTTCTTCCAAAGTTACCTTGTTTAATGTTTCTACAGGTAGCTCTAGCCCTACTCAGAAGCCTGTGTTAAAATGTTTCTTCACTGCGCAGCTCTGCTCTGAGAAGTGAAACACTGTGGCCTTCCCAGGTCTTGCGCTCAGCATGCAATTAGGTTTTTGCATGTGTGTATGTCTTGGAGCAGCATCCCAGTGGCAGCTGTATCCTCACAGAGAGGTGAGTTTTCAAGAAACAAAAGGAGACACTATCACAGCCCCATCCAGACTAAACCAACCTGGAGATGAAAGCATGCCTGTCCTAGATATCAATTGTTGTCTCGCAACTGGAAGGCAGGATACTGGCCTATATACAATCTTGGAAAGGCTAGATGGATGCTTTTCTTTCCCATACCTGCACATTTTTTACCATCTCCCGTGTAAGGAGGGATGCAAGTGCAAACATAGGATCCGTTTGTGTTGAGACAAGATGCGTGCTCATCACAATCTGATCCAACAGCGCATTCATCAACATCTGCAAAAAACAAAACAAAACAAACCCACAAAACCCATGTCTCTAGTGTGTTATTTGTAGCAAGCATTTGCTTTAAATTTCTGTCTTACTGTCAAGAGGAATTACTTTAAGTAGTACAATTAAAAATCACTTACTGCAATCACATTTTTCATCCATTGGTAAAAATACTTAATATTTAAACAAATATTTATAACTCACTGTAAAGTTTCATTGTAGTTTTAATTATAATTTACTCAGCAGTATTGCACAACATGAGAAAATCAGAGATACATGTTACTAACTTTCAGTCACTACTTCCACATAAAGTATCTGGTTTCGAAACTGCAAAAGAACAGATATTGTAACTATTGTACTACTAGTCTGCGTAGACACCCTAAGGAAGGATTTTTGCATTAAACTCTTGCTTGGGAAATCCTCTTGATCTCAACCTTCCTACTTATAAGACAGGAAAACTTAGTCTTGTTTATTGTCTTTTGTCTATTAAAACTTGTCTATTAGACAGGAAAACCCATGTTTGATGAAGGCTCTAATATCTTAGACTAGGCCCAAAAAGAGCCTGCAGTTGCCAGAAGTGTTAAAAATAATTCAAAATATATTAGTTATTATAATTAGCTATTTACATGATAGTAGTACCTAGAAATCCGAACTGGTAATTTATGATCCATGTAGTTTGATGCCATGCTGCAAAAAAAAAAAAAGCAAACCAAGAAACCCCAAACAAACAAACAAGCCCCCCCCCCCCCCAAAAACGCCCCTCACTGCAGAATACTTCATAAAATCTTTTAATCTAGACAAGGATTAAGTAAGAAAACATCCCTGGTACGAAAACAATGAGTCAAAATTGCAAAGAATGAATTTCAAAGTATCTAATTGAAAAGTGCTGGCATCAGGGATTATTCTCTATAAAAATGCTTGTTTCATACTGTTAGTGAGAGGTAGAACAACTCTTAATCTAAATGTCCTGCTACAGGACCCTTGTTGATCAAGGTATGCCGTGTAGAAACACAGTTTGGGTTCTTTGCCCATTTCCAGTAAAAAATCACTGGTTAAAAAAGCAAGAAGATTTACTGAATTGGAGGGTTTATTCTTCACTACTGGATGAGTCTGATCAGCATGAAAGGACCACAAAACATTGAAAAGAAAAGGAGCTTCTTTCTCATATATGCAGCATGACAGCTGCACTGTAATACCAAGACAGTTGCCAACTACACAAGTACCAGGAGGATGCAAAGTGCTGCCACAGCAGAACTGGAATGACTGCTTCTTCTGTAATGTCTTGTTAGGCAAGAGACTTCCAGTGGGGTGGAACTACACGGTGAATCAGACCCTAACAGAACAAAAGGAATGCTTCAGGGCATAGGTGTGCCAGGATTTGCTAGCACCTCCCTGAAGCATGAGTCAGAAAGGTAAATGGTGGGTCAGGGTGCCAAATCCACTCTTGTTTTCATTTTCCCATAACGTAGCTTTAGGAGAGACAAGGCAAGCTGGAAGGTGGGGTGCAGGCTTTTTCCTTCTGAACGTTGTGACTCCTACAGCATGGAAGTTGAACTATTTGGACAGCCTTGACGTACCTGGGATGATGTTTGTAGATTCTGAAGAAGTGCTGCTGGACAAGATGCTACAAAACAAGAGGGATCCTACTCCAAAGTGAATTTTGGCAGAACTAAAAGACTTTGGTATTTTCTTTTGCTTGTCTTGACTGAAAAAAATATGTGCTATACCTACAAAGAATTAGGAGTCAAACACAAATCTTGCCAGTTTTTTACTGCGCAATTCCCACAGCTATGATCCAGCACAACCAGATGCAGCAATCCAAGTACAGCTAGGTAGTGGATTTCAGCAGGGGAATGCTGGAAACATGGCCCTGCAAGGCCAGTGACACGCAGTCGTCAATACACAGTCCAATGCCAGCCTCTCACACCTTTCAGCTTGTGCCACTGTACCTGGCACATCAGACCCAACTGACCAGCGAGTAAGTTAAGGTGTGGCAACTGGATGAGCTGCGGTCACAAGTGTACTCCCAGGGCTCTCAATGCTGCAGCTGCTTCTTCCTGGCAGGCATATCTGACCCAGCAAAAATCCTCCACAACAGAGAAAAAGTTCAGAGAACACTGGCAGAGGTGATCTTCCCATTAAGTTAGGGACTAAGGAGACAGCAAGGTGGCCTTTTGTTCAGGTAAACATCAACTAACAGTTGAGTGGATCAACTGACAGTGTAAATGCTTCTCCTTCAGCTCCTTAAAGAGTGTGAATGTCTTCTGAGTTAGCCAGACCAACACAGAGGAGTGGAAATGAACACATGGTCAACATGAGGTATAAATGTCAGACAAGTACCAATGGGCTTGAGCTGGCCTTAACTCACACATTCATTCCCAGCTACTGGGGATGTGCAAGGTCATGAGGGTGAACATATCACAGAGCTTGATAATGCAAAACACACTGGAATTATACCTAAACTGTGTATTATTACAATTGCTGTATTTTGTTAAGTAACTTGAATTTGTTTCTCTTGTGCTATGCAGTACATTTAGGTATCACTCAGCTTGATTGGAAATCCTGTGCAGTATCTACTGTCCTCAGGTCAGTAAATCTGATATTAAATACTACAATGTCCATGTGTGAAATTTCTAAAAGAACCTGGTCAGAGAGCATGAGACACTGACAGCATGCTGGAGAGCAACAAAATGCACAGGTCAGAAGCACAGAATGCAAGGATTGCAGGACATGGAAGGAGAAAGGTTGGGAGTGCAGTGCAGGCCTATATAATTTTATATATATTTGATAAAAGCAAGATGTGGGGCATACAAGAGGATGGACAGAAAAAGGTGATAGAATGTAGTTTTGGTTTCATGTAAGGCTGAGCATGTTATTCCAGAAAAATGAGTATTTTGGACTGTGGGATTGTGGTTAGCCTCCACAATTTCAGAATGAATGTTTGCTCAAACCTAAGGGCACAGGAGAACTGTGAGATTGTCAGTGCATGCAGCCAAATGTATGGCACTTCTTACCAAGGCATGATGGTGAAATGCTGTTCCAGCTTCCATTTTCCAGGCAGAGCATCCTGGAGTCACCCAACAAATAGTAGCCACTGTTACAGTGATAGGTAATAGTACTGCCAGCAAAAAAGTCCTCAGCTGAATAATATCCATTTTCTAAAGTTGGAGGCACTCCACAGCTGATTCCTGCAAGATGGGTGAAAAGAGGGCACAGGCATTAGCAGAGCAAACACACATCATCTTCAGAATAATTCCACATGAGAGCCATTACTGCATGTTTTTCTCTGCAGCTGTACAATCCCATTAGCAAGAGGGCCCAGTCCTTTTCTGAAGTAGCTAATCAATTCCAGGTCTAGTGGAGGGTCTTGTTTTCTGGGCATTTTTCAATAAGAGTCTTGGAGGACTTTCCAGCTTCTGCTAAGAAAATTTTGCTAGCTCTTGAGGAGACATCTGTGGCTGAGATCTGAGCAGATGCCCTCCAGTCACAGAACACTTCTGATAAGAAATAATCCTTGGTGAATTATAAAGAAAAAAGAAAAGTGAGTTTGCCTTGTTGTTGTTACTTCCCTTTGCTGAAAATCAAGCTCAGGATTGCTGTGCTTCAACACTGCAAAAGTAGCCAACAGAGAGTGCTAAGAGTTACAGTCCTGGCCTGAGATGAGGGAGTGCATGAATGATGGAGAGACTGGAGCTGACTTCACATACAAACCTGGCCATCCCTTAGATAGACTATAGTAAATAATCCCATCTGATCCCAGTTGTGACAGCAGAAATCATCCCTGTACCTGCCTACCAGAGGTTTTTATTTATTCTAGCAGAGTTTCTTCTACGCATCTTTATCTCAATCAAAAAGGCTTAAACTTATTCCAACAACTACACAGGTCATCTTTGTAGATACACAGGTTACAGTAAGTCCTAGTCCCCTAGCTGCATGCAAGGATCATGCAACAAGAATTTAAAGCCTATAGTTATGGAAGCCAAGTACTTGCTGGGAAGGAATAGAGCTGGAGAGTTTGTAACAAAGACAGGCTCTCAGGCACCTGTGGTTTTGGAAGTATTTAGCACCTAGAAGAGGAAAAGGATTCTGGTGGGTGAAGACAGTGATTAAACTGAGCCTGATTCAGTCAGTACTTTTTCAGGCCTACACCATTAGTATAAACCTGTAGTTCATTATGCAGGAAATAGGTATCTTCAAGTAACTTTCATTCATCAGGTCCTTGTAGAACAGGTACCTTAAAGGCCAGTGGGCAAGTCTAGCCTTCATCTACTCAGCCTGTTTGTGGCAGGTCAGCCCTCTTCTGTCTCAGTTCTGTGCTCAGCAGGTAAAATTGCTTGGCCCAATGCAGAGAAAACAGAAACACTAACAGGATTCTGGTGGTTGTCACAGCTTGCACGCCAAGAAAGTGCAAAGCTGTTTCTGCCAGTGAGCTTTCCTTCTGCCCAGCAGGACTTGCTTTTGGGTAAATCCTCATGGGCATGCCCTAATTTATACAGAAGATGAGACTTTTGCTACAAATTACTGAATAAAGAGGAAGACATTAAAATTTAGATAAAATTATTTTAAAGGCATTTTTAACAAATTTGATGATTTCCTCCAAACTACATATAAATTCTAGGATTATGCAATATCTGCTTCTGGAGCTAATTTTCTATTCTGCTGAAATGAAAAATGTAATCAGCTCCAACACAAGCAACTGCAGTCATATGTGCAGTCACAACAGAGGAGGACCAAAGGAAAGGGGAAAGCAGGAGCAGGAATCATATAATCAAAAGAAACTTGGCAGCCTGAATGCATACAGCTCAGTTTCTTTGAAGAAATCCGGTAAATCTTGGAGCACTTCCAAGCCCTAAAAGAAATACATGTAGCCTATAAAGAAATTAGGTCATAATTTACTCAAGTCAAGGCTTCTACTTCAAACCAGACATTCTCAGTGACATCCAAAAATCACAGAGATATTTTAGCATTTCCTGTGCATCTTCCACACTCCTAATGCCACTGGGGTGGAAAGTACCAGACTGCTGATGCAAATGGACTAATTTCTCTAACAGCCATGGATGTTAGAAACTGGCTGAAAAACATGTAAGAACATGGTCATGATACAGTTTCTGCTCAGCAAAACATGAGCTTAGTTTTAAGCATACATGTTTATGCTGTAACATGAATGGATTCAAGAGCATGATAGCTGCAAAAAAACCCCAGGCCATGAATAGTGATAGGATCCAAATAAACACCAGGGTTTCCTAATCCTGCCAGCTCACTAAGACAACTCACTTTCACATCGGGGAAAAGGCCGTGTCCACTGTCCCAGGTTAAGGCAGTGTTGAACAGAGTTTCCCACTATCTGGAATCCTGGGTCACAGGAAAGGCTCACTTTTGACCCTGGCTTTAAATCAGCAGAAGAGGCCCGCAGATGAGGTATGGATCCTTGCAAAGATGGACAATCTGTGAACAGAATATATGCATTCAGTAAGAGGTACAGCTACATGCTGAAATGAACAAACTGGTTATGTGATTGATACCGTATAAGTTTACCCAGGAAAAAGCTTTCAGAAATGTTATGCACGCTACATCCCATGGGTCCAAAGGGTATTGAGAATCATCAACATATAAAATCAGAAAAGGAATCTACAGAAAAAGAAGCAAGGAGGCAGCAAATATTTTAATATCATACAATAATTATTAGAATAAAAGGCAGGAATTATTTTTTCCTGGTCCACTACTATCTTCATTCTTTTCCCATCTCAATTCAGGAAGCAATAAATTTTTGTCATAGATTTCAATGAACTTTTGTTACAAAACCCTGGAATTTGAAGAATGAAGGACTGCATGTTCTAAGTGTCAAATAATCAAAATAATTTATTCAAGGTTAGTAGAGCAAAGGCTGCAAGTTTGCTAGTTGACCCCATAAAAGAGCCTTATAGTGTTGCTCAGAAAAAAATGGGTTCTAGGAAGTAAAGTTCTAACCAGCACAAAATATACTCTTGTAATCTATCTTCACTCTTCCAACAACTCCTGGCAGGAAATCTGGCCAGGCTAGTACATTTCCTTTTTGCAGTTCTTCTGGACAGGATGTAGCCAGAGATTCTACCTATGGATTAAAAAAAGTTGGTTAGATATGTTTGAGGACAGTGTAGGAAAAGAATATTAAAAAAAATATTCCCTTCATGCGTGTATGCAGCACTAGAACAGATCCTTGAGGGAGTAATGCTCATCTTTTCTAGCACAAGAGGTTCCTGGCTGAAGTACTTATTATTCTGTTCTTATAAGCTACCTAGATATGGCTGAGTCACTACCTGAAGGACTACTTGACATACAAACAAGGTATTGAACACAGCTCTTGAGACACAATTGCATTTGTTACTGTAAAAGAAGAACACATCTACGTCACACCAAAAGACAGTAATGAGGCTGCAACCTGAAGAGAACACTTATCTATTTGCAGAAAATGTCAAATAGGAGCCAAAAAGAACTTAGTGTTCAAGATCTGTATCCTGAAAACTGCTAGCCCTGCACCATATATAAGGGACAGAAACACAAAAAGGAGAAGCTTAATAAGGCAATTAGTTCTTTCCAGAACACAAGTTCTGTGAACTGAATTAACTAGACTCTGTACAACACTGTAGGCAAGGCCCAACCAAAGTGGGATGGGGACATAAGTAATGGAGTATAGAAACAGGAACTATATAGGCCAGCTAAGTACAGGAGAAACAAAGGAACACACTATTAGACCAACAGCAGATTAGTATCTTGAAAGAAGATCTGGTCATATGTCTCTGATAGAAAAGTTTTCTCAGATGGGTGATTGCCTTCTGTCAAGTTTCCAGCAGATAAATTCAACCAAGAATAATATTCTACAGTGTCTGCCCTTGTGAGACAGAAAGGTACATCATGAACTTTGGAGTGATCTGTTCTCATATTGTCCCTACTCTGAACCCATTGAGGCCGATTGGACTTTTAGCAGTCAGTTAGACTTTTATACCATCAGTATAGTTGGAGAAGGAGCCAACATTCTCTGTTTATTCTGAGGCCATTTCAAAGTTCTCATTTCAGCAATCTGTGCCAATGGAAGATGCTTAGGCCAAAGGCTGCAAACAAATTGCAAGGAATCTGCATGAAAATATTTCCAATGTAGGAAAAACAAGTTTGGGAATCAGCCCTTTCAAGGCATATGATGGATAGTAGAGGGCCAGAAAGGACCTCACAGTTTCCTATACACAACTCATATTTCTGTTGCTGTCTATTCAGCGATAAAGCTACCAGAGTGACAGTTTACCTATACAAAATTAATGTGCAAGTGAATAAACAACTAAAGCATGCGAGTAAAATCTTAAAGCCTAGATTCCACCATCCTTTATTCACTAAGCAACCTATTCTGTCACCCTGCTTTCCTTTATGGCTGAGAATAGAAAGTTAAGACTTAATGAATAGTTCCAGCTGGCCAGAACATACCTAATGATTACAGATTACAATAGCACTTTACTATTCCAAGCTCTGAAATGAATGAGGTAAAAATTGTATAGGAAGCTTGACTCAGCTTCCTGTCTGGTTTTACATCTGTCTTTTCAGATGAGCAACATGGATACTATAAATGAACAGCAGGATTTTCTTCCTTGTCCTAACTGTTGCGTCTCAAGCAAGTGGGAATTCAATCAAACCTGTCATTAAACAGGGGAAACTACTGAGAAAGTTTCAGAAAGTTGTACTTAAAACTCTTTACCAGTTGCCCTGTAAAATCACATGCACACTTATCAGCTTCAAAACTGCTAGTGAACAAAAACTTGAAGATCTGATTGGCAATGCAACAGTTGGTGACCCTAAAAGTCAAGAACTGCAGCAGGTAGTTGGGTAGCTTTAAACCTGTCAGAGAGGCAAAGTAGTAAAAATACAGAGAAATAAATGGAGGAGACATATGGGTGCTGGAAGCAAAGATTCTGCTTTACTTTTTTTTCCTATTCATGCTATTATTTCGTATTCATGCTATTTATTTGGGTCAGGGACAACAAACAGCTATAAACCATCAATTAGTGATGCAAATTTAAGAAAAATCAGGAAAAGAGCAAAACTTTGTAATCCAAAGATTCTTCCTCAAAGAAATTTCTCTAACTTTAAACATTTGTCTTTGTTGTTCAAGTATTATCAACAGTTTAGCCCTTCTGACCTTTAGGATTGAAATAGTAATGAGCAGGAAGCAGTGATGGAGTGTCAGGTTCAGGTATATATGGGAGAATATATGTCCAATTGTGTCAGGAACCCACGTTTTAAAAAAGGAACCCACTTGCCACGGCAGAATGTCCAAATATGGACAACACTGGACAAACCAGACCAGGGAAAAGCTTTTTTTATTTTTTGCACATCAGTCTCAAGACATTGTTAGACAATGGAGACAAGATGTTAACTGCTTGCTGATCCACAGGGAATGCCCGAGAAGGTGGGGTAATACAGAATGACATAAAACCATCTCAGCCTATATTTCAGCCAATCATACATAGAACAACACATATTGACAAGCATTCTATCGAATCTTATAAAACACACATAATGGTAGTTAAAACAAAGACGGGTTCATAAGAGACAAAGAACAGAGCTCTATTCATGCTAACCTTCTAAAGATATACATTAAATAACCTTGTTGCCATCCTTAAGCCAATTCTACAGAGGCCTATTGTTATTTGTCACATATGCTCTACTGCTTGGGAAACTTTTCTGCTGTATCTGCAATGCTAACAAAACTTCAGTCTGAGGCCTATACTTTTTTAACCTTTTCCTAAAAACCCTCTAACTTTATGGATTCCAACAATGGAGCACTGTCCTCAGGTTTGCAGATAATATCAGGCTGGTGATAATATCACCAATCAGTGTGCTCAAGGACAGAGTTGCATGCATAGGCACTTTGACAGGCTGGAGTAAAGATAGACTTCAAAAACTCAACAAGGAAAAATGGGAAGGAAAAAAATTCTGAACAATATAGGTGAGGAAAGAGGAAAGCCAAGACCAGGAAAAGAACTCTGTGGAAAAGAACTTAGGGACTCTGGCAGGCAGTGAGCTGAGTATTAGCCAGCTATGCACTGGGCAAATATTGAGGACCAACAGCATCCTTGGCTGTGTGAATAGGGTTACCATCAGAAAACCCAGGAAGTGATTATTCTTTCTCAGCCGTTATTAGATCACATATGAAGTTAATACATTCCATTTTGGGTTATTCACAGCAAGAAAGACACTGATGAGCTGGAGCAAGCTCAGAGATGGGATGGAACATTTGCCCTGGGAGAAGAGCTTGGCTCAGCCTAGAGCAGAAGCAGCTATGGGGACATCTCTCAGCAGCCCTGTGTGTACTGGGAGATGATCAGGTACAGACAGGCTTGTACAGCAGTGCATGGTGGAAGACACAAGCAGTAGTCATAAATGGAAGTGGGAGGTCCCAACTAGGCATAGAGAAACAAATTCCACTTGAGGATAACTGAGCACTGAAGCTTGGCTCCCAGAAAAGTTGAGGGATTACTGTCCTTGCAGACATCTTTCAGTCTATATTAATTTTTAACTCAGTGGAAATTTGGTGCTGCCAAGCTTTTATTTTAGGTACCTGATTAGGTGTAATTCCATATTAAGTTATGCTGCCCTTTCAGACTTTTTCTGAAACTATAAAGCTCAGATTTTTCAGTGTCTAATTGACTGAAATTGTGATGTCTCCCCTCTGAAGTTTTAACAGCAGAATGAGGAAACTGTATGTAGTCTGTAAAACAAGCACTTTACTTATTTCACTGGATTTCTCTCTCTTCTAGCATTCTCTCTCTTCTAGCATTAATTTTTATGCATGATTTCCTTCCTGTTTTGAAGGCACATACTACAGAAAGGTTCAATCAAAATAGAAGGTGACTCAGTGTTGATTTTACCAGGCTTAGTTCTGCTTAAAGCTACTTTACTAACTACATTAAGCTTATTACCCTAAGCCGGAACTCCATCTGGTCCCACTGACTTCTGTGGGAGTAGGGGTCTCCCCAGTATGCTGACCTAGAGTGCCTTCTCTATGTTCAGAGCTCTCTGCTCAAACACCGCACTCAGGACTTACCTGCTGTGGAGAAAGTACATAGTCCCAAATGTTGAGCTGGCTGATGGAGCCCACAAAAGATTCAGCTGGGTTGAATCCTTCTCCTTTTTGATCTTGCTCTTGACCCAGCACAAGTGCACCGCCACCTAAACTCAGAATTTGAAGAGGGGTAGGAAACAAAGCCTTGCAGCAGGGATCCCATAAGAAGATTAAAAACTAAACAAAACAAAAATTTTTGCTGCCCTATGTTACTTGGATTTTGCAGTGAAGACCAGCCAACTTCAAACTCTCTCAGCAAAAGCTCTTGGAAGACTTATGTTAGACTGAGAAACGTCAACATAGCAATTTGGAAGTGACTGTCAAACTCATATGGGAGCAGAAATCACCTATGGCTGCTTCAGGAATGATATTCGCTCAATGAGATCCCTTATAGTTCAGTATTTGAAGCATAACACACAGCAACATAAAATGCAGTTTTGAGCAGGTGGAGCCCATTTTACAATACCAACTTACAGTTCCTGCTTCAAACAAAAGCTTACAAACTCATACAGGTCAAATATGATTCTATACCCCCCTTGTGTGCCATGTCTCAGAGCATTAGCTACCTTCAGTGTGGGAGTATGATTCCATACTTAATTAATGCTTAGTTAATGCTCTGCAACATGGGTCACAAATTAAATTTATTCACCTTGTCCATTAACATGTGAACATGCATCTTCTACATCATAGGGTATGTGGACAAGGTCAAAAAGTAATGGAGACATCACACTTAGGTCTTATCTCTGGAGAGAACTCCAATTTAAGTGGGAAAGAGAGGGTCAAATGTAAGGGTCATGGACTAAAATGCTTTAATACTGTATTTTTTATTTTAATGAAATAGTATTTTGAAATTCTATGTAAATTTGGATGGTGGCAGTATGCAAACAGTACCAAAACAAAAACTCTTTGCAGCCAAATGATACCAAGCTTTTCATTGCTCTTTAATTGCTGAAGATACTATTTTTTGTGCCCTTGGATATTACGCTATAGATAACTGATGACAAGAAACGATGAAATAGCAAACCTCACCTTATTAGAAAAAAATACAAACATAACTTCAAATATATGCCTGAACAGGAAAAGGCTAAGTCAATAAACCCTGAACATATATATGTAAGGGAAATGCCAGATAAACTGTCTTTTGTTGAGTGAGACACTTACTCTCACAAAGCCATTCCAGAACCAGCCCTGCACACGTTCCTTTGTGGACTAAACTGTGATGTCCATAAAACAAGCTACCTACCAGCATAGCTCAGAAATGTGCATTTTGTCTTCAGTGATGCTGAGTTGGGGGAACTGTCCTCACAAAATAAGAACAGCAAACATAAGCTTTTCAGAAATGCTGAACATGTGCATATATCCTAAAAACACCAAAACATTTTCTTGCATATTCTGCAATAAAAACAGAATGAAGGCAACCAAATGTGGTATAATACAAATAAAGCATACCAGGGATTTTTGATCCGACAGAGAGCCCGCTGCCTCCATCGGACAGTTTTCCATCAATGTACACCTTCCACGCCCCATCCCTGCATGTCCACGTCACCGCAATGTGGTGCCAGTTACCATCGTTCACTGAAGGACAGTCTGTTATCTTCTCTTTCCCATTCACATAAAGAACCCAGCTGCAGGAAAGACACAGACATACTCAGCTGCATGCAGCTACCTTAAAAGCACAGTCTGTCCCCCATGACTCAAAGAAATGTTATTTGACTAACAAGATAACAGGCATGTAATAACTATCATGTGAGAAATCTCTCCTGAAAGATCATCACAGAGGACTTGGAAGTTGGCTATCATATGCAAAGCATGGTGAAATGAGTGACATGGTTTTGTGACAAAATATGAAGGCTCAAGTCATGGCTACATAGTGGATTCTTAAATTTTTCTGTTGAGTCACACTAGAAGTCACGCTACAAATCACATTGCTTTTGCAAAAGTGCAAGTCATACTCTGCATTTAGAATCATGCCAGAAGTACTTTGACTGCTGAGCTCCATTTGTTCCACTAATTGTCTCAATGAGCCATTAAGAAAAGATGTGAATATAGTACAGGAAAAAAAAATCATGTTGTCTAAATTCACAGCTCTCTTGTCATTACTCTTCTATAGAGCAAAAAGTGATGGGAACAAAGCAAGAAGAAAAACAAAACAAAGAAACAACTCTGTCAAGGGAGTTGGATGCAAATTTTTCTATTCCAAAGTAGGCAAAGCTTACATTCAAACTTCTGTTCTACATGTCCTTGATCAATCCAAGACATCTATAAGCTATAGAAAAGCAAAACTGTGATTTACCCATTGTAATCAGTCAGAAGAAATGCATTATCGCTTCCATTTTCTACTGCATAAGAAATGGGAGTCCCATAGTTTGTAGTGTCAGTGGATTTCATCCAGAATGTACAGGTGATGTCACCAAGAGATGGTAAAATGCCATCAAGCATGACATATCCATAGATACCAGAGACTTCGAAATCAAGATTGAAACCAGAGGACTGTTCTGCAATGAAGACAAAGAGTATTCAGAACAATAGTCAGACAAACATGGAAAGAGAATCCAATGAAATCTAAGCAAATGCAATAAAGTAGACTGCAGTCCTGCAAAAAAATATTCACTAACTTGAATAGAGATAGAAAGAAATTTTGGTAGTCTAACATCAGCCAGCATACAGAGCTTTCCAAGGCTAAAATACAGTGCTTGAAGACAAAAATCCAGAAGAGACGCTGTTTATCTAGCAAGAACATGAACTGAATCAGTGAAATGACATATCCATCTACCATCCAACAACATAAAGACGTATAATCACCTGGTTCCATTTAATCAAGCTTTGAAGAAAAAACCCAAAATAACTCAAGATTTTTCTGTTCTGGACTTACTGAAATACACTGCCTGGTATGGGACAGCACTTCTGTGCTACTGTTCAATGCACAGTGACATGCTTTGCAAGGATGCTACATGTAATGTTATATAGTGGAGCTCTCCTGAAAGGTAGGTGTTAAACTCTGACATAGGATGGCAGGTGTAAATGTCTTCTACTGTCTTTGGGAAATCAGCATGGCTTCTGTTTAGAGATTCACTGGCTGCTTTAATTTTCGGGGAGAGGGATTTGAGCCTTGTGGTCTCCAGTATCTCCCAGGAAGTTGTGCTATGGGTGTGACCCATGCCACCTGTCCACAGCAAACTTGATACTCTTTTGTCTGTAGGGAACTTTATGCCTTTAGGACTTCTGAAGCTAAGACTACCCCTTACTAATCTCCAGCCCTCTGATACAAAGCCCTACACAAAATACAAGAAACAGAAAGATCTACCCAGATACACAGAGCGAATACAAATTAAACTCAATAGACCTACGGGGTATTAAAAAGCTAGAACCATGCCTTAGAAAAGAGAAATGACTCAGACACATGCTGTTACTTGTCTGCAATTACACTTATTAATGCTGCAGTCACACACTCATCCTCTCACAGTCCCAACATCCTAGCTACTTTCTGGGGAAGCTGTATGAAATCAGCCCAGCCAGTGAAAATCTTGCACAGAGACTTAGTCAAGCCACCTTTTTCTGAGACTTAGTCCTGTGTACCTGTTTCACACCTGCTGCCTGTAAAGCCAGGGGGACATTTACAAACGTACGAGTTCAAGGCATCCACACAGGTGGCTTGGTTTAAGCAGGGACTGGAGGCACAGTCATTGATGTTCACTTCACAGTTCTGTCCTGTGTACCCTGTCACACACAAACACCTATGGAGGAAGAGAAGCACACTTCAAAGGTGACAGCCATCATAACAAAGAGTTCTGGCTATGAGGCCAGATCTGCCAATGAGAACAGTATATAACAATACTAAAAAAAAAATTCAACAGATTATATACTACAGAATTAATGGAATTTTATTTTGGTCATTCCTCTTTAAGCATGCATAATAGGCATGCTGAAGAGGTCATTCCTCTTAAGCATGCACTCTATTAACTGCATAATAACATGTCTAGACAGGGACAATACAATATTTAAAGAGCCTGCATTTTTTATATGAAATTGTGAGACATAACCATTACACTTCCACGAGTAAAACATACCTCTTACATACACAGAATTAATGATGAGAGGTATTCAACTTTTCACATAGTCACCTATGTATATAGTGAAAACCAAGCCAGTATAAAGACACCAAAACTGATACTTGGAAAATCAAGGTGCTTGAAAGGCACTAAACTTCTGGGGCTTTTGGGAGGGAAAAGACTAAACTAAACACAGATGTTAATAGCTGGCCCATCTACCTATACAGTGATCTAGGATATGACACTTCTGATGGCATTTGTAACTTCTGATGTGAGTTCAGATACCCTGAATCGTAAAATTAAATAGCTGGAAGTTTCCACTGGGGTTTGTATTTTAACCTCTATAGGCTCAGTATGTACAGCTATCCCTGGCTTTTCAAGCTATAGAAATGTAGTATTACCAGGTACATAATTGGTCATCATGTATTATTCCAATGGAAGGCAAGATATGCCCCTGAAGTTTGGGAAAATGGACATCTTTTGGGAGATCAGTACTAAAACCATGCAGTCCTACCATGCTTACATTTCAAAGTCTGCATATTTTCTTTGCTGTTTTCCTTGGAATTTTTAAGAGTCAAGACACTAGGATATATTTTCTTGTCTTTTAAGATCTCCTACTTCATAAAGGGACCACTTATTTTGGATCAGGCTGCCAAAATATGCTTGTTGAAATCTGAGAAGGCTGAGGCACCTCAACATGTCTGACTTTCCACATTATATTACATCAATCATCTGTTTTTCACCTGAAGCTGTTGATACCATCTCTGCATGTAGCTCCATTCCTACAGGGTCTGCTGAGACACTCATCAATGTTTCTTTCACACAAGACACCAGTAAAACCTGGGAGACATTTGCAGGAGAAACTTCCAACTCGATCTTCACAAACAGCCCTATTCAGGCATGGGTTGGAGAGGCATTCGTTCATCTCCCTTTCACAGTGATCACCTGAGGGGGAAAAGTAACAGCTCTGGATTGAATTAACCTAAGAAAAAAGATTATTAACCCATCTCCTTTTTTTAAAGGATGTAGTGATGTTCTGAGAAAAAGCAAACATCAGAGTCACCAGGCAGGTTTGGAATTGACTCCATTAACAGAGGTTAAGTAAACACAGAAGAATTATGGGAACCATCTCAACAGTTACAGAAATAACATGTAGCAAACTGTCAAATTTAAATGTGACTAATTTGGGGTGAACCAGGAAATCACCTGAGAAACTATTCTGAGCAGCTAATGAAAACCTGCTATAAAAGACATTTGGCTGAAACCCTAACTCTAAGGAGAGATGTTAAAGCCAGAAACATGTGATTCTGTGACTTATGATGTGAAAGAGGCCCTATGTCACAAGCACTGAAACTGCATGTGATTTTATAGTGAAGATTTTTGGCAACATGATAATGAACAGATATGTGTATTTGTTATAGAAATCTGTAAAAGCAGACTATGGGATTGGGGAGTAGTTTTAATATAGACCATTTTATCTACTGTTAAAATATTTTTATTTTTAAATAAAATTAAAAACAACATTTTGAACCCATTAAAATGCTGCTATTAGCTCCTTAACATCACACAGCAAGTTTATGGCAAAATTAGTAATTGAAGATCTAGCACTTAGAAAATCCTTCTGAAGTCACATTTACACTATGGAGAGTCTGAGAGACTAGATGGACCTAAGGAACATCCATAACTAACATTCATATCAACATATAAGATATATATTGCTATATAGTAGTGGGATGGAAATACTTTGGGTAGGGTAGGAAGACACAGTTTTTGGTCAGAAAGAGTAAAACCGACTTAAAGAGAACAATGTGTACCTGTGAACCCTTCTGCACATGTGCAACGGTAGCCATTCTTGCCATCAACACAGTGGGCTCCATTCAAACATGGACTGGAGCTACATTCATTTATGTCTTCCTCGCACAGGAGACCTTTGAACACGCAGGATTACAAGGCATGATCAAGACAGCCACAGACTGCATGCTGCAGTGACTGGATGTAGACAGCAGAACAAAACTGCACCACGAGCATGACAAAGGTTACTGAGAGCAGGTAACAAAATCACGTGATTGACGGCACTACTGAAACACTCCAAAGATAATCTGTGTTATTTAGATGCTGGGATCAATATGCAAAGTCCACTGTGTATCTTTATAATGTTTAAAAACCTATTCAGCTACTGCTGATGTTGACAAATGTATAGTCATAAATATGAACGGTGGGGGGGACCATTTCTAATGAAAAACACAGCACCTTGTTTTTAATCACACAAAATCAACCCCTCAGTAGTTTATTTCCATATTTAGAAATCAGGTGCTGTTTTGGCTAGCTATTAGAGTGTGCTAGTTTCCCTGCAAATTTCAATACCTTCAATGTGCATGAGAAAAAATATAATCACAAGTCCACTCACTTATTCCTAAGGCTGCAGTAAAGCAACCACATAAATGCTGTGTCTAGTTTCACAAGCACTTCCTCTGTTAGTATTCACTAATTCCCTAACCCTTATTCTTCTTTTCAGACCAGAAATGTCACAAAGGAGAAGCGTATATTCACACACACAGACACACACACTCCCACACTCGGTCCTTGGATGCTCGCCCTTTCATTTCAAAACCCATTCACATATAGTAGAACCTTACTCTAAGCTGTAGATCATATTGTTTTCCTGTTATAATTGGATGTGGAATGACACAGCATTTGTGCTTTGTGTTACTTACTTGGCACAGAAACCAAGTCTGTCTGAAGAAAAGCTATGAAGTGAAACAAATTACCTGAATAGCCTGGTTGACAGTGGCAAACAAAGGTCCCAATGCCGTCTTTGCATATTCCATTGTTTTGACAAGGAGATGATTTACACTCATCAACTTGTGTTTCACATTTCAAGCCTAGAATGCAAAATAAAGGACTTAAAATTGGAAGCCAAAATTTAAAATTCTTCAGAAAAATGGATGCCATGACTATCTAATGTAGGAAAACATGATTAATTGCCTACATTAGCAGACATTCAGGTTTATAATCTTTTCATTAGGTTGTGCTTTAACACAGACCTAAGACAAATGTTGTTAGAAAGGTGTGATGCACATTGGGCAACAGACTTCAGCTTCAGAGAGGGGCAATTAAAAGTAACTTCTTGATACAGCTGGATTATAAGACATCTCTTTGATTTAAAGCAACTGGGTAGCTAAAACTGAAGACAAGTACAGACTCTGTACAGGTGGAACTCGCTGTCAAGACTGCAAATTTCTAGCTTTTGTTAATCATAAATATTGCCAAGTCATAGGATTTTCACATCCACTAATTCCATTAAAAGAAATCCCATTCAAAACCTTTTGTGCAAAACACAACATAATTCAGCAAGGACATGAAGAAGTATCTATTTTTTGTATATTCTAAACATGTGATGCATATTCCAATTAGTTAGGATTATACTGAAATGCTTTGCTCCTTAAAACATCCTCATTTTAAGGGCATCATGAAGTAGTAGCTACTTCACCTGCTTCCCAGTTTTTTTACCTGTATATCCAAGTGGGCATATGCAAATATATCCACTTCCTAATTGCTTGCATGTCCCATTATTGTGGCATGGTTCCAGGAAACACTCATGAAAGACCTGCCAAAGGCACAAATGATACACTTACAGCAAAGCTGGTGCACAATACTCTAGTTTTAAACCGTATACCCCATTAGTCACTCTGGAAAGATGGGATGAAAAAGTCACCAGCTTTAGCTTCTAGCTCCTCCTTTGTATTCTCAGCATGCTAACCATTTGTGGGCTTTTTCCTACTGAAAAATACAGCAAATCTGAATATTATTTTAAAATTACATTTTACTTAACAAAATCTCCTTAAAACTGTCTGAGCTATGATTCACAGTTTATATTAAACTACATTTATATGCAAGTTCTCCACTTTGCATCTCCACTTTGCATCTACATCAGCTACCGTTTCCTGCTGCTGGCCATTAGGTGGCCTGGCAGGGAATTTCACCATGTGGCACTATTTCTCCTGTTCTTGCAAACCTGAATTCATCAAAGCCCTTAACTTAATGGTCAGCTACAACTACAGGAGATTAATTTGTCTCCTGTCCCTGGGTTATATAATGGTTCAAGCCAAATTTGTCACGAGTCAACTTTGCTCCTTTTTACACAATTCCAAATTCCAATTCAATCAAAGCAGTCTTGTCAAAGTTACAGACTAGAGGTGAGAGGCTGGGGGCAAGGAGGCATCTCTAGCAGGCATTGTCACTACACTAATTTCACTCATATTTCAGAGAGGGTACTCACAACAGAGGGAGCTCTGCTTGCCTCCTCTCAAGTGTATCTGTGTTACAACATGTAAACTCAAGATTTTACATCTGAGGCTTAGATGCTTGGTAGAATTTTCTGGAACTCAGCATATGGAAGTCCTCAGATGACTGAACACAGTCAATATATTTTTTCTAGATTGCCTGAACCTCTTCCATGTAGTTTACTTTTCTTTTACAGATGCAATAGTTACTTAATACATCAGGTGAAGGCTGTCAACAGCTGATGCCACTTCCTCTGTTCAATGAAACTGCTTCTATGATTACAAAGAGAGTTTGAGTGTTCCCCTCTTAACCATTCCTTTCATCTTTTCAGTCAGCAAAAGAATTACCGTTAAAAAGGTCTTGTTTACTGCTGCATGAAGTGCTTTTTCTTTCATTTGAGATAGCACTGGAAAATAACACTTTAAAATAACACAGTCCTTACCTGACTGCTGACTTTATACTGCTTGCTGATATTTTCTGGGAAGGCTGGTACCATCATCATACTTTCCTCAGCTGCTGAAAAAGTAGAGCCAAAACCTAAAGAGTAAAGATATGAAAGCACTGTTAATAACAATCTGTAACAAGGTCCCTATTCCATGGGGGCATTAAAAGTGCATGTAAGTAATGTGCCTAAAGAAATGCTGAAAAAAGTGAATTTGATAAAAAGAAACTTTACAGTACCCATTACAAAAATATGTAAGGACAAACATTTCTAAAACACATACATGTATGTACACATAAAAATATTTTGTGTCTTTTTATATACAGTTACAGGCATGCGCATACGTATTAGTGTATATTTATATATATATATTTTTCTCTCTATAGTATATTTGTATAGTACACATAGGAAATGTACACACACTGCTTATGTATACTCTGTTTATTGAGCCTTGGCATGCATCAGAGTTAGTCTTAAAGCCAGAAGCAGCACCAGTAGGCAGAACCAGCTGAGAATTTCACTGCTAGAAAACAGAGAGTCCAGAGAGTAAGTGGGATGTTTTCTGTTAGCACTATTTCTGGCTATATGTTTTAGATGTTCCCCTTAATCGCTTCATGCAGCAGAGATTATTTGGCTTACTTGAACAGTCGGTGATGGATCTGGCACCAACAATTGTTGTTGTTCCATAAAAGGGACAGGACAAGCAGTAGGACTTCCCTGGGTCTGGTTGATAGTAGTCTCTGGGACAAGGGTAGCAAGGTGTCAAACCTGTGCGAGAGAACTCGCCTGCAAGACATGGTACTGCAAGAGGAAGGGAACATTTTTGAGTGACCCGATCTCTTGCATGCACACCTTACTTCCCTCCACCTCTTTATTATCACTTTTTCTTCTCCTGTCATAGTGTCTTCTTAGATTTAAAAGGAACAAGATGAAATCTGCCAGGAATTCACAACTCTGGGAAACGTTAATTTAGAATCTTCTGTGAGATGCCATCTTGTTCTCAAAGGATTATGGCAATATCTGGGAAGTATTTAATTCTACTACTTTTGCTGCTCTGGAGGCAGCTTTTAAATGGAACTTCCTTTTTGTCTTTCACACCTGTTTTTTGGTTATTGTTTGGTTGGGGTTTTTTAAAAATCTGTTTGTTTGATTCAGTTGTTGGGTTTTTCCCCTTCAAGAAGAAGTAAGGACAAAGACAAGACTTTTTTGCACCTTGAATCCTTACAGACTATTTTCCTGGGAATTCTTCTGGCAAAGCTTGCCAAAGACAATTGAGGAGAACTTCTTTGAAAAAATTACTGAGAAAACTGTGTTAAAATTCAGAACTTTTGTATAGAAAACAATGGAGAAATAATAGTGACAATTTCCTTTCTTTTCTGTAAGGAAAAATTTTCATTTAGGTACCCATCACATATCTCATTTTATTCCTCATTATATGAGAATCAGAAGGAGGGGAATTGGTAACAGGAAATGACCTATCATTTTGATGGAAATATTCCTTGGTCTACACTTAACCAGAATAGGAATTCAGTCTCAGGCAGATGAATTGCATAACATTAGCTGATATTTAAACAACAATTTACACATTTTTAATATTTAGTCTAAAAAAAATTAATTACCCTTTTTGTTACAAACCTCCACAAGCTGAGACATCCACTGCACCTCTTTTTACTGTTGACGTATTTTCTGGACAAGAGATGCAATTCCTGGATCCAAATGAAGGCTGATATGTTCCAAGTGGACAAGTTTCACACGTCTCAAGGCCATTAGGTGAATAAGTTCCCTGCTTGCACTGAGCTATAAGGCAAAACAGTTCAGAAAGTTTGAGCAATGTCCAACAGGAAACAGGGCTTCTGATCTCTGAAAATAATGTTGAAATCACAATACACATCACAAGGAATTTTATTTCTGGACCACACTCCACTCCGAAGGACTTAATGGGTACAAAGAGCAAAAAAAAAGACTGTTGTGGTAGCGTACTGATAGTGCAATTATGAATTATTAACAAGTGACTTCTCTGCAATGAGCCTCACAGATTACTTACTGCAACTCAGTTACTCATTTCAATCAACAAAACTAATGGCAATAAAGACAATAAAAATTAAATAAAACTAGCTATTTCCTTTTCAGAAGAACTCATGAACATATAGCGGTTCTGTGCCTCAGCACTGTAGGGTAGGATGGAAAGTGGCTGGCAAGGATGACAATGGAATTATTTTAAGTGTATTAGTGTCTGAAAAATGCAATCACAGAAATGAAATACAGAAATGAAAGACAGAAATTAAACAAAGCATCAAAGGCCAACTCTTCTCAGAACCTCTGCCTGGGCATCCTGCATGGTAGAGCAGTGATGAAAACTTATATATTTCCATATACATTAAGGTGCCATTAGGACTGCTCCTCATTTCACATGCTAGCTTCATTCCAGTACTTCCACCACGGGTCCAAAAGGATGTCACCAAGAATTCACAAGTGGCTGTCCCAATAAGACAGAAGTCCCTACCTTTGCACTCGGAGATGCTTCTAGAGTGTAGATACTCAGTATAGCTACCAGATGGACAACTTTTGCATTCCAGCTGCCCTTCCTCATCTTGATAGGATCCAGTCCAGCAGCTTTCACAGGTAAGATGTTCCAGGGAGTAATACGTACCCAAAGGGCAGTTGACTGTAATGTAATATTGGAAACCTAAGTCTCCCTCAGAGTGAAAAATCATACATACCTCTCTTGCCCCCAGAGTTCCCATTTAGTCAAACAAAGTTTTATGAAATGTGTCTCTGTTCCCCAGCAGGTAGGGAGATATCTCTCTGGAACACTGCAAAGATTTAATTATCCACAAGAAATGGAATCCAATATCCACCTTAGCTACACATCACTCACAGGACTAACAGGGTTAAAAGACTGCATACCAAGTACTGTTTTCTCTGCATGGCCAAGCAAGGATATGCCTGATTTCCCCCTGGGAGTGGAACCCTGGGTACAAAGGATCCCTTTTCCACAGGCCTTGGTTAGGAATATAAACATCCTTTGGAAGTCAAACTGTGCAAAGCATTTTTGCAGTTTATTGTTATGGGAGACCACAAACACTGGACTGTGTCAAATCATAACCCTCTGCAAACATCCTCTAAAAGCTTGTTTTGCAAAAGGATTTTAAATACACATAAGAAACAAGTTATCTGGCTTACCACACATTCTCCCTCTCAGCACAGAACCAGGCCTGCAGAAAAGAAAGGCTTTCTCGGTATCCAGTGAGTTGGTGTCAGCTACAATGAGTTCAGATGCAAACTGAAAAGAATACATAGGTTCCTTATTGAGAGTTCTATTCAGCCTGTTTGTGATCGTTTCCAGAGTTTTAAGGAGCCGTCTCTGGTTTTCCAGTTCCACTGTATCATTCCTTTCATCAGGCAGTGGCACGCTAGCTGGAATATAAACAGCAAACACAAAAAACACACAAATTTTGCAGTCAGAACTTCTGGCATACTCTGGAACTTATCAAGAGTGTGGCACTAAAGCTTGTCAGTGGAAAGTGAAAAGGAGGCCATGTGCACAAAGCTCTCCATGACAATGAGGCTGTGATCTTTCCCTCAAGAAGAAAGTCTGTGATGAAATGGGGCTATCAAATGTATTCAGAGAACTGCCATCTGCATCTTCACCAGGCTTCTGTGAGGTAAAGAATTTTTACTGAATCTCTTAGAGACACAAATTTTAAAAAGAAGGAAGCAGAGAAGTTTGGTGCTTTGACTTGTCTCACCTGTGATGTTAAATATTAACTTGATTTTTTGGTCAGTCATTGGAACATTCAGCTTATGCCTTTTGACCCGAGCAGGTGCTGCTTTTACAGAGGCAGAGAGATGCTTGGGTAAATCCTCTCCTTGTACAGCATCAACAAAATCACCATAGGAATAATCCAGGTGGTTTGCTGTTCCCCAGCCAGCAGGTCCTGTGGGACATTAAGAAAAAAACAAAAAGAAATCAACATGATGTGGAAAATAAGTACCCTCACTTATTTCTAAAATGCAACTCCAATATAATCTGTCTGAAGCTCTGGATGACATGTGTTGGCTTTGAATCTGTACAAGTGGCCACTGTACCTGAGTTTTTGCTAACAAAAAATTTTACTCCTGACTGATACTTTAGAGGTCTCAAGTCTGGTGAAATCAGTCAAAGCTTTAAAGAACTCGTTATAATAGTCACATATTGCAATTCTTTCTCTTCATGCCTTGCATGAACCCCAACATGCACCCTCATCTGCCAGCAACTTCTTCAACAATTCCATATTGCCTTTGATTCCACCTCTTACCAACTAACACTATACCATGTCTCCATTGCATCTTCTACTAACAACTCCTGAACAGTTCTAACATTGTCTGGCCTCTCAGAAAAGGCATCACCCTGTCTGTGTATTACCCCCAGACAGGCATTTCTTGTTATACACAGTGAGGCAAATTCACCCTTCTCTAATGTCCTTCATCACTCTAACACGATTTCAATCAAAATATTTTGTGTATGTAATCTACTTTTTCATGATTACTAAATTTAGAGGGATGTGGTCTATTTCATTGATCTAGATTATTTTTTTAAAGATATGAAGACAGAAAAAAAATCTGCCGATTATCTGTTAGCATCACAAATATTGTTTTGTTTACAGTGGTAACTAGGACAAGTTAACTCCACAGTTTAATACTGTGTGTTTCACAACTGATTTTCTAAACTGCTGTCTCTTATGCCTTGAAGAGAGTTCTCTCCTGCTTCCATAGTGTAAAATTATGAGAAACTCTGGGCAAAACAGCAACAAGGTTATTTTGGTAAGAGGTTGACATGAACCAGAAGAGAATAGGACACTAAATTCCACGTCTGTAAGTGTTTTTTCCACATGCCTTTAAAGATTAGTTCCAGCTGTCATCAGCATTCATTCTTACCCTGATGACAACTGCAGACTGAATGTCCAGACCTGCCCCATGTCTGAGCACAAACAAATGCTCTCAGAGTGAAGCATTATAAAAGTTGAGCACAAGCAGGAAGTTCTACCAAGTAACTCCACTATAAACCTGTGGAAAACACACGGTCCTATGACAGATTCTGATGTGGATGTGCCAAAATGTCTCCTGCTAAGATAGGTAATGTACGTTCTCCACTTTCAGCCTTTCTGCTCCCAGCACCCTCACAGGACTCAGAAAGGCCAAGAATAACAGCAGTACAACATGGTCACTGAGCCATACAAAAATGGACTGAAAATGACAACATACTTACTTTGGCATGAAGCAAAGTGGGAACAACCACTAGGATGGTTAAGGCTTTCACTCAGATATTGCCACAGTCATGGTGCAAAATCTGCCTGTGCATGCAGGAAGTATTTTCACAGCAAATAAGCCAACTTAAGCGCATACAGCTTTACACAGTGAGGATTATGTGGAGATCTGAACTGGTATCACAGATGCTCCTCATTTTCTTAACAACTTCCAAATCTACTTATTGTAGCTTTTCAGTATTTTGCTTTTAAACTATGTTTTTAAGAAGTTCCTTCTTTCTAGGCTAACCAAGCAGGTTTCTAGGACTCTGTATGTGTGTGTGCTTTTTTTCCCTCCCCACCATAAGGCATCCCAGGAAATTCTACTCCACATTATATAGGAAGCAGCATTGATACAAGACATCAAAAAGTTCCACAATATTTTTATAAAACCTTTTATGCAATTGCTGATTATCTTATGAGTACCACAGTTACTTTAAAAAAAAAGAAGAAAATCTCACTAAAGATGTGACAAGAATCATGCTGCTTTAAACCTGGATGGCTAAGAACCTATGGAATCAATAATTACCAATGGCAAATCCATTTTCGTAATCATAATTATATTCCAAGCAGTGTTTCTGTGTCTGATCTTCCAATCTGCAGTCAATATCATCAACATCATTGCAGAATGATGGGACCTTTCAACATAAAGAAGAATAACTTTAAGAACATAAAACACATAGCTCTCTCCCCTGACTTACAAAAACTTCTAATTACAATGCAAAGTACTGGTTCTGCCAGTGACACTAGATTTCCCCTTTCGTGTCTCTTATAACCCTGGTGAGGTCTGCTGGAAGACCATGTTTTATTGATACAGCTTGGAAGTAAGAAAGCAATTTACGTGAGTACAATCTCTTCATTATAGATAATTTTTTTTTTTAAGAGAAGATGTCAATTCATTACTCTTGCAATTAATCACTCTTGCATGCCAAATCAAAATACAGAAATGAATTCAGGCATTTTTCTCCCTGCCAAAGAGGACTGAAGAACTCATATTTATAAAGCACTTGTGTTTTCTCCAGCTATGTTACTTGTAATTCTGTCAGGTTTAAAACAATGCTGTCACTTTTTTCTAGCTTTCAAACCTTACTTCTTCAAATTCTTGGGAATAGTCATAAGCATATTCAAAACAGCCTTTCTAAATGTTTTTCAAGACTGTTGCATTTAGATGTAAATGCTTGGATAGGTTACTACCCACTTTTTTCTTATCTTTTACATGCGAATAGGATCGGTCCAAGCACTGGAACCTGGCGGCACCAGGGAAAGAAACAGAAATAAAACCAATCAAGATTTCTCTACTGGAAAGAAAAAACCCAATTAAGGGCAAGTGAGTAACATTTATGTCCAAGTGTTAGACATTGCCTGACATGTCACCTAACTTTTCAGCCACTTGGCAAGTGTTACTGACATATGTTCCAAAGCTGCAGGAGTTTGCCCATTATCTGTATGTGCTAACAATGATTTTTTTAGTTAGTAGACAACCTTTTATTAGAATATGGGCTTTGTTCTGCAAAAACACCTGTAGATGCCCAGTTTTCTCTACTGGAAAAATGATGTTGCACTAGGCCTGGACATTCACTCCTGGGATCAGAACTCAACATTCTGCTGGTTCTGCTTCTCAGACGAGGAGAGATTTGTGGATTAACAGGGGAGATTGTGATATTGAAGTGGAGAGCAAGAGTCATGGCAGAGAAGAAAGACAGGGCCTCTTAAAATTCAGTATTGTGCAGTTCTTAATGATAAGAGAGAGAATTTAGAAACTCATGAAACCTGACCAGATCACTGCTACTGGATTTCAGTGCCTGGAGGTACACACCAAATGTGGAATGTATCCATTTGTACACGTGTGTGTTAATTCATACTATTTGGTTATATATCATAATATCCTATACAAAATGCATTTATTTTATGATCCCATCCGACTTTCAAAAACTGAGGGACAATTGATTGGGGGTTTCAAAACTACACAGGTTCTCTTTGGAAGCCTACTGAAAATCTTGGATACTTGCATAAATTCTGTCCTGTAAAAGTCCACATTGGAGACCAAACTGAAGAAACATTAAAATGCCAGTGAACCATCTTAATTTTTAAAAATAGCTTGTTACCTTCTGAAAAATCTCAGATTTAACTTCAAAGCTTCTGCTGTCAATTTCCTTTTAAAAAATTACATATTTGGAAAAAGTAACAATATTTTTCAACAAGTATGCAAAGGGAAGTAGTATTTACTAACCTACCATTTTACCAAGTGCACTCTGAAATGCTTCAGTAAAGCTGTTTAGAAGATTGTTGTCATCACATCGTGTTGCTTTGTAGAGCATTTCAAAGGATTTGAATCCATGATTTGCAAAACGATTTACTGAAAAATGTTGGAGAAATAAATTTTTATTGATCAGTGCAAGAGTTTCAGAACTAAAATCAAGACAATTTAGGCTAAAACTGAAATACAAAAAGGTAAGTGCAGTCTTTGAATCAGCAATCCAAATGGATCACTTACATCTCAGTCAATGATTTGATCCTTTGGCAGGCACAAAATTTACTAGAAAAGTTTAAAGAAATTAAAACCCAGGTAACTGTTCTACTTCAGCTTTTTCTCAATGGAAGAAAACAATGAACTGTCAACTAAACTCCATGCTGACTTCTGAGAAGAATGCCATAAATATGAAAGTCTTATTACTAATGCTGCTAGACTAAATATAAAAATTCTTATCCAGAAATTAAGCCAAGTTCTGAAGTGTCCAAGTTACGGATTTTGAATTGGCAGCTCTGAAACATAACTCTAGTTTGTTCATAGCTGAAACACTGATCTTTTATTGCTAAAACCAATAAATTGACTCTGATGGAAGTGGATGCAACACGGTACCAAGACTGGCTTCAAATGTAGTTCTAATACATATATTATAAAAATGTCACTAAATGTACAAAATTCCACCACTGAAATTTCGCATTTGTCCCTCTCAAAGAGAACAGGCAAGCTCTTCTAATCTGGTGGTAATTAGATATGTAAGCACAGCACACACTGTGAATTTCAATCAGTAAATTGCAAAGACTGTTGTATTCCTACTAAAAAGACACTGATGCGTTTGTTAGCAAACTGTTTCAATTAACCTGTTTGTTTTGCCATCGTTGCTATTTTGTGACTCCTGGAATTGAAATTCACTGCTACTTTTGTGATTTAGACAGCTTCTGAAAAAACATATTTACAGACTTCCAAACATTATTTCACCATCTTTGTAACAATTCAGAGGCAGAGGACAGAGTATATTTGTTACATAAATAAATAGAAGTCAGATTTTCTAAAATATTTTAAATTGCTTTCTCATTAAATTTAATGTTTCATGAGTTGCAAATCCATTCTAATAACAGTAAGACTTACAAGAGCAGCTAGGCCATTCTGGAGAATAAGGTGGCTTCCAGAGACCATCATCATATGCACAATAGTAGTTTTCACTTGTTCCTTCTGAAAGGCTGTAACCCTCTGCACAGTGCAATGTGCAATTAACTCCTGCTTCATCTGATGTGCATACAAAATCACCATTCACAGGCTCAAAGGAAACATCACAGGGAGAACCTATGAAAAGTACAAAGATTTATATATTGATTAATGTGGTGAAATAAGTGATCCTGCATGAAAACAGCAGTGGTAGGGTTTCCAAAAGTACCTAGTATTGATTTGATCTTGCCTCTGTTGAAGTTTGTGGCAGCATTATTTGCTATATCCATAAAGTCAGGATCAGGCTACTGCTAAATAATTCTCAAATTCTGCTATTGCAATCAGAAAACGAGAATCATGAAGACTTCAAAAAAAGTTATACATATGAAAAACTATTTATTCAAATAATTTAAAACATCAATCTAAGTTTTCACATAAACTTTATACAATGAATTCTAGTAAAGTGTATTATATCCTGAATTCTGAAATTAAACATTAGACATTCTGGATCCTCACAATAACATATGAGTTCATTAGAATCATCTTAGGATACCCTCATGACCTCAGTTATGATTCATATTTCAGGCCTGATGTGAAGGAAGTTGTGAATGTCTGTAGAAACTATGTCACAAACAGCGAACCACAAAAAGTCTGAGATGCTATAGAGCTTGGTACAATGCCAGTTCTAAGCACAGGTCATTCTTGCTGAGCTTTAGAGCAAATCAGAGACTAGCACATTCATCTTCAACTTACCTTTCCTGAAAGCTATACCAAAATTCCTGTCTGCATGATTTTAAATTCTCTCTTCACTAACAGATATTTTTATACAGATGTCCAACTGAGACATAGAAAGTAGAAAGCAGATATAAAGTAGATTTTTCATTCTTAATATAATTTATGTGCCAAATGATTTCTTTGATTTTTAATGAAGGAGTGAACTATGGGGAAGAGATGTCTGTGCAATAAACAAAATGCAGTAGTATATCTAAAGATAAAGGCATATTCCAAAATCTAAAGAGTGTTTTATTATCTGCTGCAGTATTTGCATGTAATTAGAGAAAAATTGGCAGAAAATTCCTTTCAACTACACATTTGAAGCAAGATTTAAGTAACACCTATTAATACATTTAAATGGGTTTGCAAAAACTGTAAGTTTTACTGCTTAATGAATCATAATTTCAATGCTTTTATACGTAGTTTGAATTTACAGTACCAAATTCACTGCTGTGCTGATTCAGTCGTAGATAATTTATTTGTTGGTACTGGCAAATATTTTGACTGCCTTCAAGTTACCTCAATACAAAATGGGAATAACTAAATGAGGAGGTGGAGCAGTCTTGCATCCTTCATGATATTCAGGTAAAACAACACCAGGTCTTGGCCAGAATTTGAAGACAACACACCTTTGATGACAATGTGGATCTCACACGTCCTGTTGTTGCCAGAAGGATCCACAGCTGTGTACTGGACTGTTGTCTCTCCTTTGGGGAAGAGATCTCCAGGTGCATGACTCCTAGTGATGGCCAGTGGACCACCTAGAAGAGTTGAAAGATAACCTAAAGCATCGGTAAGGAGAAGTGCTCCTTATACCCAACTCTGACAAATGGAAAAGGAAATGGCAGCAAATCTTCCAAATTATTTAACAATAACTTAGAAAAAGGAACCTCAGCAAATCTCAAACTCCAAGGGATCAAGGGCAAACAGGAGCTCTCTGGCCTTCCACTGTCTCATGTATATTTTGGGGACCACTGTCTCACCTGAATTGTCCGAAAATTCTGGTTCTTCCCATGTCACTGAGTAGTCATTCTCTGCTGCTTGCACGGGTGGTGGAGATCTGCACCTGTCAACAACAGGAGGTTCTGCATCTGCAGAATTTGAAAGGATGGCATGACATTAGCTTGCAGAACTACTGCCAGACTCCAATAGCATCTCTAACCAGAACGGCAGCTTTAATTTCATATTGGAAGATACAACAAAGTTGCATACTTGGAAGTTACTGCAGTTGGAAGATGCTGAGTGAATGGATAAGAGTAATTATTCTACTGAATTTGTGGTTTCTGCAGTGTTTGCCTTCTCTGGAGCAAACCTTGGACTACCTGCAGGACACCTGAATAACACAACTGTCTGACAGAAATACTTGAATAAGGACTTGCATCAGTGCAATATGTGTGAACTTTGGAAACTTTGTTGGAGTCTTTCAAGAATTAAATAGAGATTCATGATGACAGCAATAACTGACAATGCAATAATTCATTTAATAAACCAGGGTGAGGAGAAATCTTAACAGTCAGAAACAACAGCAGAATACAATGCACCCCAAACTGAACATTGCAAGCAGTGACTGGACATATGGAGATGACAATATTCCTTTGCTTATAACTGCACATGTGAAGGCCAGTGACTCACAGTCTCTTTCTGCACAAATAAGAAGGCTTCAGCTATGATAAACAGCCTTCCCAGTGATTTTTACCAGCACTTACCAATAACCTTGACATTGAATGTGCATCTTGCTTCATTGCCTGACTTATCAGTTGCTGTGTAAGTAATGTCAACTTCGCCAATTGGGAGAAGAAATGGTGGTATGAAAGCTGGGGTAACATGAACTGAGACCTGTTACAGGAAAATACTAATTATTTAAAAGCCAAAGCTGGTTACTAATCATAATATTCATGTTCTAAAAAGTGGACAGAATAGTATCCTTCAATGTCAAGCCTGTTCATTCTGAATGCAAATAGCCCCTCAAAGCAATGAGGACACACTTTACAAGAGAGTGCTCTATGCCCCTTCTTGAGTCTGCCTTCCTTACAGCAACATGGATTTCCCTAGTCAGGATCTTGACCCTGACCTGGTGCAGATTACAGCACTGTGCATTAAGAAAATTCCACACTGACCCTTGTTTGTCAAATGAAGGCACACTATGTCAGTCTAGAACCTGTTTGCTCTGCTGACAGTTCTCCAGCTGCAAGGGCAGCAGACCTGTGAGAGGAGTGGAGCAGACAGTGGTGGGCCATAAGAACTTACATGTTTTAATCTATGTACCTGCATGAGTCAATAGCCCACAGATGCTTCAGTATGGCACTTGGCTTGTACAGTTCAGTGAAAGACCCTGTGACAGCAGAGCTGTAGTACCTGGCCATAGCTATGCCATAGAAAATATTGTCTGAACTTAAATCTCTTTTACTGAGATAGCTCAGTTTCCTAGTGAAAAAAACCTCCCGCATTAAAAGCTCACACAGACTTGCTGCTCTTCTGCTGACTCCTGATAAAGCATACAGTTGCTGTAACCTGATCATGCCTGAGCCTGTAGGGAATGTTGCTCTTTATGAAACAGCTCTGGAGCAAGCTTTCCTGGTAACTCAATTTCCAGACACCCTGACAGGCATAGTAGCCAATGGCCACATTTCTGAACCCTGCACAGGAAAACCAGATTTCTTTTTCTCACCCAGGAAGCTGAAATTGGTCTTTACTTATCACAGTGTGTACTTGTTAGCCCTTTAGAATAATGAACTGGTTTACTTCCTTCTGAGACGAGTTTATTAAACTTATTCACATTCTAAGTGCTCATTTTTAAGGCATCTGTCTTCATATTATAAACAAGAGCACATTCTTTCTTTTGACCACATAAATTAACCATATGAGGTTTTATGCACTGATACTCCATGCAGTGTTCTGTGACTGTATAAATCTAATTGAGACAGAAAATGCTGAATTCTCAAGATACAAACTTTCTAAGAGATTTTTCTTCTACTTCTGCTTATCAGAAGAAAGAAATTCTAGTAGATCATAAAAGTATTGAAATCAGACAGATTGCCTCCAGTTAAATAGATACAGATTTTGACTTGCCTCTTCACCAGAGTTATCCTTAGCTGTTGGTACCTGCCAGCTGATATTAGCAGAGTTATGATGTTCCAGAGTCACAGTCTCAATATTGTCTGGGCAGTGAATCTGAGGTGCTTCAATATCTAAACCAGAAAAAGACAATTTGGTTTTATATGAGGCACTACAGAAATAAAACCTTATAATCATTCTTTTTTGTACTGCCTTTTTTGTAAAATTTATGTCTCTACCCATTTGTAATTCTCTCCTAGAGATTCACACATGCACAGTAAATTCTCCTGTGGAAAGGACTGATTTCTTCTGTATTTTTGTTTATTACTGACTACAACGCTATTCTACATAGAACTAAATACGAAATAATAAATAAGAATAATTTTGTTTCTTTTATTACCCATCCCTTCATTTTCCATCCATTTCCTTTCCCTGCCCAGACACAGGACACACGCAGATGAAAACACTTGTTTCTGATAGTCAGCAACGAAAAAAACCTGAAAGTAGTTGTGACCTGCTATAGATACTATAAACAAGACAATAGTGACTCAAATTCTCTGGAGCATGCTGTGGAATTGACTTAAAAGTGACAGTGTCAAGAATTCAGGCAGCAGTTGCTGGAAATGTTCCTTAATAAACTCCTGTTACAAGGTATTATGTGGGGCAAACAGAGTCTTCTTGTGACATGTGACAATGCCAGATGTTTCCAGAGGACTGGTGGTACAATATGGCTAACACCACCACCAACATCTACACCTCAAGTTTCTCTGACAAACTTGAAGTACTTCTTCAGTTCCTTGGCACAGGGCTCCCCAAAACATTTGTGGTCAGGTTTTTTTATTGCTGTAGTGCTTGATAAATGGTCTCTAGAATCATAAGACAGGGATACATTTGGCTCTGAACTCATCTATGCCCAAGAGGCTTTAAAACAACTCAGAACTGATATAACTTATAATTTTATTATGAAATAGTTCCAGTAAAAACATAACTTGGGCAATTAAATTACATAATTAAGAAGGCAAAGCAGTAAATACGTGGGACTTTGCCTTCCTTTGAACTCATTCAAATGAAAATTTCATTAGAAATGCACTCTTATAAATAACTACCACTTATGGTTCACACTCCCTTGACCACAGCCTTCAGGCTGGGGCAAATTCCACTTGAAAGTGAAATTCTCTAAAAAGGGTAATAATAAATAAGTCAGAAAGAAAATGGCTCTTTTGAACTGGCCAAATATGTTGGCAGCAAAACAGAGAAAGACAATAACAAGAATGTAAGCAATTGAAACACAACTGTTCATTTTTATTCAAAAAGAATAAGCTTCATAGTTTCTCAGTGCCTCCTACATTAGGGGTTTATGCACTGGTAGTACCTAAAAGCTTGAACCCAAGCCATGCTGTTTTATCTTGATCTAAACACTTCAGCTTGTCCTGGGATCCCATCAAATATTAAAAACTGTGGTTTGGCCCAGGTTTACACAAGAGATTCAGAAAAACAATGTGGTACATCACAAAATGGGAAGCAGTATGTTTAAAGAGAAAGAAAAATCTTCCTGGCCTGTACAGAGGAAAAAAAGCCTCAGTTTCTGTAGCGACCTGGCATGACAACTGGCGTGACTGTTTTCTGTGCTGTTCCAGCACCCAGGGGCTGGCCAGGGCCCCAGTTTGGGGGGAAAGAAGTAATTCTCAGAGCACAATAGTTCACAAAGAGGTGAAGAGCACATTCCCAGAGAAACTCCTGTTTTTATCCTACTATAATCCAAAGCCAGACCCTTTCCAGTTCAGTTATGGCTGTGTGTAAGGGAATAAATAACCTAGCACCTCTAGAAGAGAGGGGGGTAAATATGGCAGAACCATACTGAAATGCATGCCACCTTCTGCCCAGCTTCACACTCTGTGCCAGCCGCTGCACTTGGTGTTAAAATTCTGGCCTTAACTCTTGTGCATTGTTGCTTGGGGCATGTCAACAGCTGCAGCCACTCAAAGACAACTAAAATGAACTTTTCTCTATAGTCTTTCTATCAGCCAGGCCTTACACAGCCTTTACAGCATTTATATAAACTTGTGCTAAATCATAAGTTTATTTTATTATTACTTTATTAGAAGTGTGGGTTCCACTTTGAATATCTTCAAGCTATGAGCTTTCACCTCCCCTTTGAAATTTGAAATTTACCTCAGGCAGCTTCCTAACAAATGAGAGATAGAGCCCAGGAGAGAAACTTGATGATGAACACTACAAGATCACACTCAAGGGATCTCTGAACTCCACATTTTTATTACAAACTACAATTAAATCTGACAGGCAAGCTGTAAAGGTACAGGCAATACTTCTTGCACACTTTGCAAGTTGTGCTTCCCCCACTCCAAGCCTGTTCTCACTCAGTTATTTGCTGTGCGCTTCCCCTCAATTCTGCACTCGTGTATACGCAGACATGATTTTGTGCTCTACCTTTACACAGAGCCTCCTGGATGTTTGCACTCCATCTCCCAAATGAAATGCACCTTATTTCTTCTCTAGCTCCAGACAAGATGAATCCCTGGGGACAGCTCAGCTGGCACACAGTCCCAGAAATGGCAGGCTCCAGCCCACATCTGGGAGGGAGAACTGTCACACCTGCTGGTTTCTGGAGGATGGGACAACGCTTTTCTGCAAGACAGCAGCAGAACACGACTTATAACTGACATACACAAAGTACACATTCAGAAAACCTGCAAATAACATTATATGGAAAATTAGTGGGAACAAAAAACACACAGTCTTTTCAAGAGTCTGTAGGGGTGTGAGTGCACCAAACATTACAAGCTGATGAAACTTTGCTACTTGACTTTCAGTTATGACTGAAGTAAACAGCAGCCAGTTTATCAGTTCTTCTATTTCTTGCTCCTGCTCTTCACTGAAACCAAAACATGATAATTTTCAGGCAGATCCACTATATCTTATTCTATAGATTTGCCTTTTTAAAAATTTCTTCTTCTTCTCCTTACAAATTCATCTTTCATGGTTGCTTTGCAGTTGCATTTCTTCACTTCCATGAAAACTAGACCATAGCAGGAGAGTGGGCATTGAAGAGGACCTGTAGCTTTCTACATCTTCTATACTTTATCTTGAAATAAGAAAGGGAGAAGAAGAAGGATATTCTGCCATGAACTCTTTATAGGTTAGGGACATGACACATGATTTTGCTTACTGCATTCCAAACCAAATTAAATTGGACTTGGTCTTGTCTGTGTTCAAAACAGCTGGAAAGACTCAGAGTAATCATAGGAAGCAGCTGAGCTCTGTAAAATCAGGGAGGGTCGATGGTTGCTTAAAGGTTTTAAAGGAAGTTTTGAACTACTCCATTAATAAGGTTCACTACAAATCCTGAAGATAGTTTGCATCAAAGCAAAAACCATGATGTGTTTAAACAGGTTCACAAAAGCTTTGTTTTATTCTCAAGCTGTTGTTTTTAGGAATGTTATTTTTACTTCAAATATGGAGACATTAACAAAGGGGCAAAAAGGGACTATCTCATGAATGCAGTTTGCACACTTTCTGTACTGTTTCTTAGAACAGTTAATAGGCAAACACACAAGAAAAATGCTCCCTTATTCAGAGCCAATGAGAAGACCTGTAACTCTTTATAACTTGCCAGTGCAGAAATCAGACAGGTCTTTACACCAAGAGAACACAAAAACCAACCCAACCCAGCTACACAGAGGGCAAGTTCTACTGAGCTCGCAGCAATGGTTTAACGACACAAAAGTGATTCACATTCTAAATACTTCACATTCCTTTTTTCTCCTCTCCTTTCCCAAAGCAAGTAACTGAAAACTGATTTTTATGCATAAAAGAAATTTAAAGATTCTAAGCATTCTGTGTATTTTCTGAAATTCAAACCCTCAATGCTGAAATGCTCAAAAGCCCAAGCAATTAACAACTGCACTTCATTTCAAAGGGATGCACAGGGCACAAACACTTCCAACTCATTTCTATAGTTCAGGGAGACACTGCTGGCTCTGCAAGGTGGAACAACTCCATCAGGGAAAAAAACCCCAAACCCTAAGTTTTGGTTGCCTACGACATGAAGGTAATTGACAAACAGCAAAAAGATAACAAATTTTAAAAACAGTATTTGTAGAGGGAAGCTAAAAGCATTAAAATGTATATTACTCTGGGAACAAGTAGAGAAACTGAAACATGTAAGCATGAAAAGCAGAGGAAGTTGCAGCTCTAACTCAGGGAAGTAAAAACAGTTGAGCCTCTTGCTTGAAATACATCCAGCTATAGTAGAAAAATCCAACTACAGCACAATCCTAAAATGTCTGACAAAAATCAGAATAAAATTTGGTGTATCTAGCAAAAGGGAATTTCTTTTAAGTAAGACAGGTTTTTAACAGGAAAAGCAACTACAATAGTGTTGTTTAGATTTTTTATCTGTGCTCAACTCCAGAATTTGAGCAAGCTGATCCAAAAGTCTGGAATTCATTAAGGGTAGAGGGATTTCAATGACATTAGTCATATTGGTAGGAAATTAATACAGGAGTATTTCTAAGGAGATACAAGAACCTGCTTTCACCTGCAAGCACCTGTGATGAAACATAACACTGTATTGTAATTTTCAACATCAAAAGGAACTTGGCAAATAAGAAGATTACAAAGCAAATCATGCCTCCTTCCTTCAATCCTTTGCCAAGATTGCTGCAGGAAGTAAAACTGGCCAGCAGCAGTTAGGAGTGTGAATTGGCAGCTCTTCCAACGCTAGATGGCATCAACACCCTGGAGGATGTCATCTGTATTTTTACTTCACTAAACCTTGAACAAAGAAAGGAGAAAAGCATCTTGCAAAATTTATTTATTTAAAAGTGATTGATATTAAACTTTTGAGATGGGTAGGAAACAAAAGAACATGACTATGGAGCTTTCCCAGTTTTGGTTTTTTTTTTCCCCAAACTGGACAAATGACCAAGCTTTCCTTTTTTAGCAGATATCTTATTTGTCAGACACCTATAAAACACATGTAGCCTCCTTAGAAGTGGCTAATTCTTAACAATATCTTTAATGAAAAAGACAAAAATTTTAAACTTGTGTAATATCCAAACTTATATTACCTTCCAGTCTCTTAGAAAGAGATGCATGACAATAGATCTCACAGAAATGACTGTAAACAATCCAGGAAATGTTATGTTTTGTGGCAGTGTCAGTTTTGGTTACACATGGCTCTGGTACAGTCTCAGTAAGCTAACTTGCAAATATGGCAAAATTTGCACTGATGAGCAATCAAACCCAAAAGCATTCAGAAAATCAGCAACAAGGATACCCTGAGTCCAAGAAATGTTTCAAGGTAACAGAGTGAAGAAAACTCCATTTCAGTTTTCTAACAGAAGAATATGAAATTAATAAATTATCAATTGCAAATGCCTAAATACAGCAGGATTTCCAGTACCTTTTATATAGCAGACTGTAAATAATAGTTAGGAGCTATTTGGACTAAAAATTAACAGATAATACATCCATGACAATGATGATATTCAGAAAATGGCTACAAAGGGCAGCTTCAACCTTCAAGAGGAGTATACAATATCAGTGTTCTGATTTACATTTCTCCCTGAATAAAACTCCACACATGAATGTTGAACCAGAATTTCAGCAAGCTTGTTCTAAACACCAGTCACAAGAAGCAGCAGAGATGCTTCCTAGCTAAGACTCTTTCCTTTCTGACAATCAAAGGTAACTTTCTCACTAAATTTTTCAGACTCAGCAAAAAAGATATTGCCACGGATAATCCAGGAATGGAGGCAATATTGCATGGTGTGAAGAAATCTTCTGATAGAAAGTAGAGCTGGATTTTATTAATCAAAATGCTAAGCTAGGAAGGATGAATTCAACTGATGAATATAGTTAATCTTCTAATTATAATATCCCAACCGGATTTCAGGGTCCCTTCCTTTTGAAGTTAATTGAAGTTTTTCCACTGATTTTAACAGAAGAAAGATTAGGATCTCTTAGCAAACTGTCTTGTTAAATTTTTTCTTGTGGATTATTTTCATAATTTCAGAGAATGTACTTGTAGTTAGAAATTCATGCTTGTCTCCTACAGGTCCACATTTTTAAGACTGCAATAAAACAGTAAAGAAATAGCCCGAGGTTCAAGTGAAGTCACCCTACTGGCGCTGCATTTACATCCAGGTGACATAAACTTCACCCTAACTTTAGTCAGCACTGGATCAACTTTTGTATTGGTGGACTTCAGACTTTCCCTCCCGCTTCAATCTATGCTTAGAAGTGTTTCAACTGCATTTCATCATCTTCCTTTCCAAAGTTAATTCAATACCTGTCACTAGTCCTAAACAGATAATTTTGAAATATATAGTCCTTTATTTTTTGGAACACAATACATACCTACGTATCCCTGCACAGCTGGTGTGACCTCTGAGTCCTGATGGTGCTTGGCTCCTAACTTGTGTAAACTCTCTTTCCTTGCTGTAAGTTCCAGCACAAATGACAACAGCTGCACCTTTAGTCAGCACTCACAGTGTCTGGATAACATAAGCTAGTCCTTGTCTGCATGTCAACTTTTGTTTTATGATGGTAACTCAAACTGCTGGTTGATCATATTTAATCCCTAGACCTACAGCTTCTATGTTTCTTGCAACACACTGTGTGACAGTGTCTGACACTAACTGTAGGGGCCTGAGTAAACATATGTATTGTAAATATATGTATGGCAGTGAAAGATCTTTGTATTGTATTAGTGACCCTGCCCTGATTCTAGTTATTGTAAATGGGCTGCAGCTGTGATGTCCTTGATTGGGCAGCAGCTGTAGCCCATGGAGGTAACTGAGATAAAAGGGGGCGGGGTGGTCAGGGAGAGCCTGGGAGAGGAGCCCTGACCGAGAAGCAACAACACCACTGCTGTGAAGATCTGCTGTGAGAAAACCACCCAGAAGGTATGAGGCTCTGGAAATATAATTATACAACAATATGAATACAACAACTAACGAGATCCAACAGCCTTTCAGTAATCAGCCCTCCACTGTATTTAAATGATAATCTGTGCACTTTCCATTTACAAATTCCTTTGCCCTTCCCCAACTTCTAAGATGTGTATGAAACATCCTTTGACAAACTCTCATTTATGTCTTAGCTTCACCAGTTATTAAAACATGAAGAATTTCTCACCTGTGACAACATGTCAGAAAAGGCTGCACTCTAACACAGACAGAGTTAGATCAGATACCTACCCACACACTTTGGCTCCTTTGAATCCCACTGAGAGGTTCCCTGGCAGGTGAGTTTGCTGTTTCCTTCAATTTCATAGCCCTCATTGCAGATCACAAAGCATACTGTCTTGTAGGAAATATCAGCTGTTGAACAGTTAATGTGTCCGTTTTGAGGAGACCGAAGTCTGGGACATGTTCGAACTGCAAAGGGGAAAAAACACCAGTTCACTCTCAGCAGCACTGAGGATCAGTCGAGTTACACTATGCCCAGTTTTCAGATAGGTAGGAGAGATACTGTCGTACATTAGTTACAGTAGTTTGTATGAATTTAGGGATTAGAGCTAGTACAGAGTAGATTTTTTCAAAGGCTTGATACCTTCCTCTTCCTAAAACACAGAATGTATGCACACACTTTCAAGCTCACGTAAGTATTGACATAAGTTCAAACTAACAAACTAACTGTGCATCTGGTACACAGTGTGCAGCCTGAGCTGGTAATGCCTACTGGCCTCCAACACAGGGCAGCTGCAGGCAAATGGCCCCCTGTGAAAAAGTGTGTGCTCTTGGGAGTTTCTAGTCTCCAACAACGTCTGAGAACTTTTGGGGGATTTCGAACTGGCAGGCTGGTAGGGGCTGAGTACACACCAGGAACAGGCTAAGAGCTCATGAACAGGTTAGATGACAGTGTCCCAGTACTCAGAAATTTTCTCAGGCACTCTGGACTGTATTCATAGAATATAGACATGTGAAGGCCCCAGCAGATCAGAAGAGAAGATGTTCAACATGCTGGAGGAGACAGAGAGAGAAGGAAGGAACACAAGCTGTTTATATGGCTTGTATAGCCGGTCCACAAGAGACGAAAAGGAACGAATCAGGTTGTTGCTGATACAAAAGAGACCCTTTCAGGTGTCAGGCATGGAGACATCCTGGCTCTGCTCAGCTCAGAGCCTTTTCCCCTGTAACATCCTGCAAACACTGAAAGCAGTGTGATTCCAAGGAGAATGCAGTCCTGTGCAGGATGTGTATGCAGACAGGGAAGCAGGGAAGTGAAGAGAGATTGTCTTACGGTTTTACTACTGAATCCTGATGCTCCAATACAGCACAAAGCTGCTCTGTAATTAAGATTGATCCCAGAAGATCTGAATGATTGTAGTAAGAAAAATGTAGCAATGGTATGACCTGTGTTTATGTTCTTTGTTTCAAAGTCATAACCCAAGACTTTATAGTAGGACCTATTTCCTCTGTACTGTCTTTTCAGTGCAGTTCCTTTTCAGTTAGGAGGTCATGCTCCAGGATTTGTGTCTTTGATCCCCTCCAGACAAAACTCTGAAATACATATGCACTACCTGGCCTTTGGGTCCCTCAAGGAGCTAAGCTATGCACACCTGCTGTCTGGAGATGAGCACGTGATGATGATGATGATGATATACCAATAACCAGCTACTGGCTTTCCAACATGAGTGGAAAACTCTGATCAAAAACTGAAAACTGACCTCAGCTGAAGTTGGCAGATACAGTCCAGTATGTTCAAAAGAGGGATAAAAACAAATGAGGACAGATGGTGTTATGCCCAAAAATATAACCAAGACTGCAGTTCCCTAAACTCACAGAATGGCTACGGTTCGAAGGGGCCACTGGAGCATTTCTAGTCCAACCTCTCTGCTCTACATTGGTCATTCTAGAGCACATTGTACAGGGTTGTGTCCAGACAGCTTCGAGTATCTCTGCTGAGGGAGACTCCACATCCTCTCTGGCGGGCCTGTTACAGTGCTCAAGTCACTCTCCGTGTAAAGAAGTTCTTCCTTCTACTCAGGTGGAACTTGCTGTGCATCAGTTTCTGCCTGTTGAGTCTTGTTCTATTGCTTGGCACCACCAAGAGCCTGGCTCCCTCCTCTTCAGGTACTTATACACATTGATAGGATCCCCTCTCAGTCTTCTCCAGGCTAAACAGGTCCAGCTCTCCCAGCCTCTCATCCCTTCCTCACAAGAGGAGCTCTGTTCCTATTTGATTGTTTTCCACAGCTTCTGTTTACCTTATTGGCAGGAGGGCAACCTCTGGTGATGGGTGGTTTCAGAGAGTTGCTTCTCTGCTGTGATTTGGGAAGCTGATTTTACCAATTAACCTAATCTTGCTACTGCCAGGTAGGAGGAAAAACAGGATCTCCTCTATAAATGCACTCAAAGGGAAACCAACTTGGCAACCTCTCCTTTCTCCATTAATTGCTTACTCTGCACACAAGTGGACACCACTAGACACCTCAAACTAATTAATAGGCATATAGGCTGAATGCTGCCTCAATTGCAAGCCAGCTCTATAATTACCACTAACTGCACAGCCTCTGAAAAATACAAACAACACATGTAAAATAATGTCTTTTTAAAAAAAACAAACAGCTATGGTGGCACCTAAGTGGAAAAAAAGTAGCAAAACCTCTGTATATGGGATAAGAAAGAAGGAAAAGAAGACATACAAATGTACCTAATATGTCTTTATGTTACTACTGTCTCACATTACTCTCTGAAGGTATTACTACTTTTGTGCTTGCATATGCACAGGCATTCTTTAGGAAGTGTATTTAAAAACAGCCTTGAAATGCTCATTTGTGAGGCACTCTGAGCTTCAGAGTAGCTTTATAATATGCTGTATCTTAACTCTAATAGGGGGAGTAAGAAAAACATATTTACAGCTGAAACTCAAATGCTTTATCCACAAGAAAGGAGGCTTGCTCTTAAAAAAGAAAGTATGCTTGCTCTTCTACAGAAGTAGAAATACCCAATCTGCAGTAAAAAGAAGCAAATTCTACCAAACTCTACTACTTAGGAAGCCGGAACGAATTAATAGCGGTGAGGAGGCTCTTGTCAATGTTCACGTGCCTACAGAGGAGGCTGTTCCTTCAGTACCTGCTGTCCAGCCATTTCTTCTGGAAGGACTACACAGCTGGAGTGCTCTTGCCTCCTCACGTGTTTCAGTTCATGCTTACTCCGTGTCTCAGCATGGCTCTGGCAGAAACCTGTACCTGAGCGCACGTTACCTCAGTCACGGTTCCAAGCATTAAACACCAGCCCATCCTCTTATCAGTAACATGTTTTCCATTTCCAAAAAGCCAGTGGAAACAGGAACAACAATAACAGGATATTCTGCTTGCTCTGAGGTTTCTCCTAATAATTTTTTTCTGGACTAAATATGGGGTTTGCAGGTTTTTTTTCCCCTAGGTCACTGTTAATTGCATGACATATGACTGCATTAATCACTTTCTAATAGCACAGCAGATTTTAGCTAGCAAAAGAACTGAGGACTACTTAATGTCAAAATCCAAAGCAGTGGAAAGGGATTTTCCTTCCCTCTCCTCTTCCTAATTTATGTGATAAAATACTCTTGGGATTAACAAGACAGCTATAAACCATGCCTTTGATCTTGCTCCCTTTCACAGTCTGAGTGAATCAAGACTAGCAGATCCAGCACATGTAACAGTGGTATTTTCAATTTTTTTTTTTAATTGGAAGCCTTCAGGATGATGGACAACAGCACAAACAAAGCCAAGTCAAAATATATCCTTCTAATGCTTCAAAGTATATTAGCTCAATATCAAGACAGTATCTCAATGCAGACTTTTCCCTCACCTTCCAAATGCCCTGCTAAAGAAAGACCACATTCCAAATAGACAAATTCCTTTAAATGCTCCAGCAAGATTTTCAAGTACTAGAATCTTCCACTTCTCCATGAAAGAGAAGATAAAGGATCCCTTCTTTGTGCCTGACTGCAGCTTTTCCCAGATTTTTTGCACGAAGGGTGCCTGTGTGGCAGAAGCTTTAACAGAGGTGCCGTTTCCCAGTGTCCCAGTCTGCTTGAAGCAGCATGCAGTTCTGACTGCTGGAAAGTCCACAGCTCCAAATTCTGCTTCTCAAGATACCCTCATAGTACTGGCCAACAACTGATTTTCTATTGAAACCTTCTCCTCTTGTCAGTGGAAGCTACAAAGGAAACCTAAGATTTCTGTGATTATTTGAAAAGTTCCTATAAATCTAAGCTGAAGTAAACTGCTATACAAAGAATACCCTGAGAGACTGATCTCTAGCTCAGATTCCTCCTTCCAGAACCATAAGTTGCTGTTTCTTTCAGGGCTGTAGTGTTTGCCGTACTGTCATAAATTGCTACTTCCACCAAAGATCAGTCCTGCCTTTTGCCCTGAACACAAGGCCAGGAAAGAGTTACAGAATGAGCTGATGGCTTTTATTTTCCAGCTTCCAGTGTAGCACACTAATGTCAAGGGCATTAAAGTCAAATTAAACATGCTGAACTACATCTTGTGGATGTTGAGGAGATAAAGGCTTCTACCTGGTTAATTTTTTTTTCATTCTCTCCTTGGAAGATATACGATACAGATATACAGGCATGGGATTGGAGTTTTCATTCTAAATCATAAAAAACGCAAACTCAGGCAGTTTTGTTGTAGCAAAACAAAACTCTGTTCCTATCAGAAAATCTAGAAATATTTTTTTCAGGATGCTCTTTCTTGTGTCTCAGTCTTACACCGTATTTTGGGCTGACATTCTTTCATAGTGAAATTCTAGGGTATTGTCAGTCATTCCCTTTTGAAATTCCACTCAAAAGACTTCCAAAGACCCTGCTCAAGTCCCAGGCTTTCCTATTTTTGGTAAGAAGAAATTGAAAGAAAACAAAATGGAATTCTTCCACTGCTAATGTCCCCCAAGACCAACAACCCTCTATGGTGACAATGTGGTAGATGATCTAAAACAGCCAGGTGGCAAGGTCTTGTTACATATTTAAATACTTGGTAGAATTTCACTGGATTTATACAGTGTAGATACAAAAATTCATAGAAATTAATAGACAGAGGTGAAGAGAGGTTTAAGGAAGGAGTCTGTATATTCACTTGCAAAAGACTGTCCATCTAGTCAATCTTGCTCTGCTTTTTCTATTGCAGAAGTCCTTCTTCCAGTTTATAAAGGAAGGAAACAGAGTGATCGGGGTGTTAGCCAACCTTTGGAACGAACTTTCACACAGGGCTAACAGGACAGATCTGCACAACCGACCATGTAATGAGTGAAGAAAACCACTGCTAAGAACAAACAACAGAAAAAATGCTTATCAAACACATACCTCTGCAAGTAGCCTCTGATCCAGACCACTGCCCATTTGGTTGACAAAGCCGGATGCTGCTTCCAACGAGATCAAATCCTGTCTTGCATCGGATTCCACAGGCAGCATTAAAGTAATTGTTGCAGACATTCTGGACAAAGTGACCATTTTCAGGGGGCTTCAGTTCAGGGCAGTGAACAACTAAATAATTAAACAGCCACAACAAAGTGGTTACTAGCAGGAGTGCAATAGGCCCCTGAAGGAAAACAATTTTTTATAATTTCTAACTCAGCTTGCACCTCGGCATTTTTGCTGGTTTGGAATGACAGAGAGAATCTTGTATGCAATTTGACATGTCCCTTACAGTACAAAACCACATTAAAAAAATTGTCCCAGCACTGCACTGTGCATTCCAGGGGTATTCTGTTTGTGGATGGAAACACTTACCTTCACAGGTTTGTCCTACAGCACGATAACCGTCCCGGCACGTGCAATCCTCAAGGGAGGTACTTCCCGGTGGAGAAGTATGATTCTCATCAGGACACGAGATACAAGTGCTGATTCCACCTGGTGAACCTTCAGGCTTGTACGTTCCTGGCGGACAAGCTTTCAGCAAAAGGAAACAGAAAGGAATCAGGACATTCACCTTTCACCTAGCGTATTTTTTCAGGTGTGTTGTTTTATGCTTTCTACATTTTCATTTATATATTCAGTGTCACCTAGGGCAGGAGCATTCTCCACTTGAAGTACTGCAGACTTCTTAACAGGTTTGAACTAATGCCTACCAGACCTGGTGGAGTTATCTATAGTGACTGTCTGGGGACTGACATTAAGTCCATGATTAATCATCTTGAAAAGAAACCCAGTCCCAGAAGACACACCAGATTTTCACTGACAAAACCTGTGCAGACCTTAAGCAGACATTCTTGATTCAGAACTGTAAAAAATCAGTTCAGACTTAATCCTTGCCATTCAAAACTACAAGATGTTTAATGCATAGAGATTCTTAGCTGAAAGCTAATACAAGCCAGCAAACCTCCTGCCTTGGATTTACACATTATGGTCATATGATATAGGTGATCTACATACTAGATGTGCTGAAATGTGAGAGGCACAAACAATGAAGGAATTAATCATAGCAACTACTGCTTGAGGCCTTTGCACTCATTTACATTGCATTTCATATTATTAATTCTGTGCAACTGCACACACAGGCTTTAAAAACATTCAGGTGACGTTCTTCTAAGGCAGAGAAAATGCACAGGGAAAAGGCACCTCTCACCAGAGAACTTCAGATGGGTTTGATAGCTTTAAACCTTACTGCTCTCTGCCTTGAATTCTTGTCTTCAGGAAATCACTGTAATTATTTGTGTTTCTTTCACAAGACGTGTGAATTAGGGGAGTGACTAATCAACAAGACAACACAGCAACTGCTGCTAAAATGAAATTTTGATTGACCAGATTACCGCTTGAAACGCAAAGACACTTGTGCTGAAAAATGTAACTGCTAATGAAAAGTTCAGGAAATATTCTATTATGCAATAGGAACACTGAAATCTGGCCAAAAAACTCTCACTCCATTAACTTAATTGTCAGCAAAATGGCCACATCTTCTCCTTCAGACTGCAGGTCAGGCCCTGTCATTCTCCCCTCAGCCAATTGGTACCATTTGATGCAGCTCTGAATGGGATGAAGAACAGTACAACAACAACCAGGCTCCAGTGACTCCCTCCTTACACAGTTAGGTGTGCCTTGCTTGTGGAATTGGTCTCTCCTACGGAGCTGTATTTACTGGAGCTCAGATATTCTGGCAGTACCAACCTCCTCTTTGGTAGCTATAAGACCAACTTGGTCTATTCTCAGACTTGGATGCAAAGATACTCTGCCTCTTGTCTTCCTAATTAAAACCTACTGCTTTCTAGGCAACTGGAAAAAAACCAAACCAAACCAAAAAAATAAAGGCAAAAGAAAATCCATTCTCCTTTCTCCTCGCCTGTCATGAGAGAATTTACTTACATAAGCCAATTTTTGTGGAATATACCCCCCCAAAAAATCAGCCAATATGAACAGGTGGCACTTTCCAGAAGGAGGATGATTTTTTGGATACCTTCCAGAGAAAATACTTTTGTTGGTTTTTCAAAAAACTTTGAGTGTTTTTTTTGAAGAAAGCAACTGAGTGTCTTCCAGTTAAGAGGCAGTTTTGGGTGCTGAAATTGGATTCACTAATTTGCATTTTAAACACACTTTTAAGGAGACAATGACAATGCCTATTCATTAAGAGATATAAATACAAAAGAAAGCAATTCAGGAATGAAATAGGCAGAAAAATCCAATCTGATTTAGAGAAGGGATTTTTTAATTTTTGTTTTGGGATTTTCAGAAAAGTATTGGGAAAAAAAGTCCCTTTCATATAATTCACCTGTTCTTCCCATCCAAGACAATCTTTTTGGACTTCTGCTTCTATCCTTTGTTCTGTGCAGAAATTCCCATCTTGGACATCACATGTCTCCAAAATAATCTCTCCTGCTTTAGATAATCAGAGTATCAGAGGCATTGCTCTGAAATCTCTGAAATATTTCCATCTGGCACTTTGTGAAGGTCTCTGTGCATCCTTTTTAAAACTGTATCCAGCACAAAGTGATGAAGTGCATCCAAGAGGACACAGGAAAGAGTGTAAATTAAGCATCACAGGGGACCTGCTCTGTGACAGAGATGCCCTCCATATGCCAGTTGAAGTAAATTAGCCTCTTCTTTTCCATGTATGGCATATAAAATGACACCTAAACTAGGTGTTCCATTCCAAAAAATCCCCCCCATAAACCAACAAACCCTCAACCTAATTTCTCTTTTCCTTTCAACCTCACCTAAAATAAAACAGCAGCAATTTTCTCTCTGTTTTGAGAACTGTGGAATAGAAGTAATCATCCATTCTATGATGTGAACATTTCTAACAATAAACCCAGTAATTTGCTTAGAGCTTTGAATCAGTCTGGCTTTGAAGAAAATGATTAATTCTGAAATTACACTTACAATTTGCTCTTTCCAGTCAAGCAGCAGGAGGTAAATAACACTGTTAAGATCGTTATTAATGTCTCTACTGAGAAAAACATGTTTTCCCAAATGTCCTCATTCTTTATGTACGCTTCAAATGCTTATCACTGCCTTTACAGGAAGTTGAAGTATATCCTTAACTTGGCATTTTATGTGGAATTTTCTTCAAGTCTGAATCCCTGCTCATTGATCCCACATATGCCGTAGACATATTCAAACTACGAAACTCCACACGAGTTTCATTCAGAATCTTTGCCAGAAAGCACTGGCTTACAGAGACACTTCCAAGTGTGTGAGATCACACAGCCTATCCTGAGAGGTCAAAGAGATGATTTAAGAATAGAGCATAAGCACACTGTGCATTTCCATCATTTCCATGACAGTCGCAGAGGTTAGCCTGGCCACAGCTCACGTTAAAACCATCCAAAATCAGCTGTGGATGAGCAGAGCCCTGGCCATCTGCTCTGGACTGTCCGCATTTGATCCAGCTAGATGGCAGATCCATCCTAGCCAGCACTACAGCATGGCCCAAGCCCACACTCAGTGATGGATTCTAAGCTAAGACAGAGCCTAAGGGACAAACACATCTGAAGAGCATGTGCGGCTCAATCCATGACTGACTGATCATACAGCTGGGAATCTTCTAGGATCAAGCAGTGCCAAATTTCACTCTAGTCACCTGTATGCATTCAGCAACTCTGTACCAGCAGAAAACTTACTACAGGGAAAGATCATATTCTTTGGTCCTAATCTGTAAAAATAAATTTTTTTTCAAGGTTTGGTTCCCTTTCCAGCAATGTCCAGGTGTAAAAAGCCTCAAAACAGTGTGTGAATAAACCCAGTGTAAATAAGCACCATTTTAGCACTATCAAGAATAACAAAAAGAGGCAAGAATTTAAAAATGGGAAAACAATTTTAACAGTATCAGTGTTTAAAGAGAGAGGAAACTCATATGCACATTGCAAACATGATTTTGAAAGCAAAAGATGTGAATTTCTATATATGTGAACCATGTTGTTCTCAGCCCACAAGCAAGGAGAGGAGCAAGGAATTGCTTTTTGTTTAATGTAATTCTCCTCTTGAGACCAGAATACTGAACACTGAGCTACACAAGAGGATTACCTCTTTGTTGGAATATATCTGGAAGCAGAGATTAATGTGTGAACTTGAAAAAGCACAAGGCCCAAATTCCCCAAGCACACAAAAACGAGTCATATTGAAGTTGTCATCAACAACCTGCTTTCATAAAAGGGTAGATATTCATCAACAATTCACATGCATATTCTACTATCTATACTAAGGACAGCGCACTAAATTTCTGACCAGAAATGAAAATGAAGTAATAGATGGTTACTTCAGCATGCCTCCTGCCTTTTCCTCCTCACACATGCTCTTCTAGGGTGTATAATTGACTGAAAAATCGTAAGAAAATCAAGCATGTCTCTTCTGGTTTTGAACATTACTGGGCCTGATGACATGTTGGGCCACCAATAGAATGCACTTTCTTACTTATACTTAAGTTGCACATAGAAAAGAAATCACTAGAAAAGAAATATGACAGGGGTTTGCTAGAATCAAAGACCCACAGGACAGACATAAAAACATTTCAGTCAACTAACCATACTGACAGCACACCTATATGTCAACATGTTGTTTGAAGATAAACAGAGAACATGGAATGCTAGAAAAGACCATTTAAAAAAGTAAAGAACAGACTTCTAAATTCAGTAGGAATTTTATTCTGCCTTCCTACAATTATGAAATAACTGACATTTTAATCTTTATGCAAGAATTTACTATTGCAAAAGTAACAACAAGAACAAAGGTTTATTTCAGAGATTCATCAAACAATTCATATGTATTATGCACTTTGGCTTTTTTAAAACTGCGAATACTAAAGCCATCAGCAAAGTTAAACCAACTAGCACTGAACTCCCACAACGGCATAAAGTCTCCAGTCTGGACTTAAGCAGGTGGAGATAATAGGACAAAGCGTTCATCTACTCTGTGGCATGGGATCACAATTCTTCCTCTAAGTGTACAAGTACAAATTTTAAGGATAAACATTTCTGCCTTAAAAATGTAAAACTTTCAAAATCCTGGGAGAGCAGGCAAATTCAATTCCCTCTCCAACTAGTCCCGTGCTCTAAGTCACTGAAATGGAATTATTCTTCAATTATCCCAGTGTTAAGAAAGAGGGGACTCAAACTTCACATATTTCAAAGATTAATTTGAGGGATTTTGTATTTTTCTTCAATGCATAATTTCTTCCACTAACTACCTTTACTAAGTAATCCCTGGCATGAACCGTTTTTTCCACACTATATGCTAATGAAGGATCTGATTAAGGATTTATCTTTTGTGGGATATGGCAGGAATCAGCTAGGCAATATCCTGTTCTCTTCTGCATCACCCTGAGTTCTATTGATACACAGCTACTCTGATAACTGTAGTCTATAATTCTCACTTTTTCCTCAAAAGCGCAAAGCCTAAATGAAATGACACCTCCATGCAAATCTCCAATAGTTTTCGTAACTCAGCCTCCAAACACCTTCAATGAGGAAAGAAACCCTAGTTTGCCATTTAAGCAAGTTGTGTTTATGATACTGTAATTATTTTTATGATATTGATTGCATGGATAGGTACTTGACAGATCTGTCCCAGAATCACAGTATACCATGGCTACCTGCTCTTACTTGGTTTCCTGGTGCCCACTAAAAATGATGGAACCCATAGGTTACAGAATCTCCAGACACTGGACATGGAGATTTTTAGTTGTGCGGATCCTAGACCTAACATGATTCCTTGTGGTTCTAGTAAATTTTTTGGAAGTTATGTGGAAGATCCACAACCAAACCTCAAATTAAGTCACATTTATGTCCTTGAAGAACTGCAGTCTGAAGCTGTGGGTTCTCCCTTCCACTCCTTTACTTCACCTATTATTGCTATGCATTGGCAACAGTGGGAAAAAAAAAAGAAGTTGTCACTGGAGCCTTCAAGTGAGTGAAAAAAGTGCTCTGGTAGTTGTATTTGCAAATAGTCATGTATTAGATTTGCCACCACGAATAGATCTGACTATAAAACTTATTTATTTTACTAATTGGGAATTAAAATTTTAATAATCAAGGATATATGGATAAATTACAGTACAGTATCATGCTACACCTTTCTACATTCATATCTGCCTCTCTCAACATGACAAAGTACTGCATGATCAGATTCGTCTAAGAGCCAAGCACTCCCTTGCTTAGAAGCAGCAGTAGGAACAAAGGGCTGGTATGAATTTCTTTTGACAATAGCCTGCCAAATAAAATGCACTTCACAATGACAAGCCATGGTGTTATGTAGGAAATGGAGATCCCATTCCACACCAAGCAGTCAAAGACTTCTTGGGATGTCCTACAGTACCAGCATACAGTGTTGCTCATAGTGCCTCTTGCCTCCAAAACTCCTTCTGCTGCTGTTGCACACTTTAAGTGTAAGCGACCTCTGCAATGGAAGAATGTGAATTACATATGGGAGGCCACAGCTGCATGGAACTCCCCAGACCTCTGCCATCTCTGTGTATTTCACAGTGACATCTCATGGCTTTTGCTGAAGCCATCTTATGAGTCCTTCTCAGCTTGGGCCAGTAGGATTACTGGCCAGAGGCCATCACGGCCTCTGAAATATATTTTACTGCCCCAGCACATAAAGATCTTTAAGCTTGCTTCTCTAAGACTTTCCACATGATGGGTCTCTATTGTAGAGATTACTTCCAGAAATTACAGCTTTTGTTGTCACCTTTATTATCTAGGAAGATGGTTTTTCTTAAGATCTTCTGTATGGTAGGTTTGTCAGGTTGCCCACACTGTGATTATGAAATGCCTTTAGAAAGATAAGGAAAAACAAATCTAAACTTTTGGCAGATGCAGTAATCCACCTTTCTGCAGTTTGCAACATGTATGATGCTTCAAAAAACCCTCAAGAAAAACAACAAACAAACAACAACAACAACCAACTAAACAAAAAACCAAGGCAGGAGCATGCTAGGATTACAAAAAATAGGCAAGGAAGTGGCTTTAGTTAAACATTTGACATGTATGACTTGTACAAAGATTGGAAAGGAAAACCCTCAGTTTGCCTTTATGTGTAGGGATCAGGGAAGGATTTCTAAGTCTTAGCATGTTCTCCAGCTCTTTAATATCTCCTATTATCCCCAGCATGTGCTCTGCATTAATTTCAGATGGCATTGAACCTGCTCATCCATCTGCACTTTGTCAGTATTTTTTAAGCATCCTTCTCAAAGCAACATGATTAGCAGTTTAACAAGCTAGATGTCTCTGGTCTTATTTTATGTATTTTCATCCATCTCCTTAGTAGTTCTACAAATTTTCTCTCAGGCAAAGGCAGCAGGCTGAAACAATCCAGAAGTTACCTGGCTCTACATGATACATAGGAGATGGCTCATTCAAACATTGAAGTTGAGGTTGCATACAGCAAAATTGAAATATTCCACTGCCAAGCAGTCTGCAGAATTTGCTACAACACTCTGAGATGATTTAGCTCTAGATTTTTAAGCACTTCAAACAGTCATAACAAACTTTCAGAATTAAAAATGGTTTCTTGATAAAAATGAGAATCTTGGCTCCCCTCCCACGGGGCAGAATATGTTGCCTGGAAGGAGATGCAATCGTTGGGTGAGCATCTCATCCTGCTGCTGCGAGCATCCACAATGTGGAGAGCAATCTGCCTGCTTGAAAAATATAAGCCCAGGAGGCATCACAGCTTCTACACGTTAGGATGCCAATGAGAACCTTCTCCACAGGGAGGTCTGGCTGTGCTGAGCATCTTTGGGTAGGCTTGGGGCCAGCACATTCACACAGGATTACTGCAAAGCAACGACTCTGAATGCCAAACACCCTCCTTGGTCATAGCAGCAGTATTGACAATATAGAGGAAATGCATCTATGCTTACTTTAAAAACTTTTTTTAAGAAGAAGGCCAACTATTACATGTTACAATCAAGATGAGTGCCTTAAACAGATTCATACTTGATCCACTCTTGCATTGTAAAGACACAGAGCAGTGAGATGTATTTTATATGTTTTACAATCCTAAAAACAAAGACTACTGATAGAGGTTACTAGATATACTTTTACAGGTTACTTCTCTTTTGTTTCAAAGCATGTGGCTTACTTAAGAATGAGAAAAAAATTCCTGATTCCATGCACTGTAACTTAAAAGAAGTCTATTTATGCTTCATTCAAACTACAAAAATCGCAAGATAGATCCTGACAACTTGTGCAGTATCTATATCCAGAAGTGACATTCAGGTATTGAAGTGAAGCTCTTTGGGTTTAAGTGTCAGTGTATTTCAGACAGTTACAGGTTTGCTGCTTGCATGGACATAAAAGCCAGCCTTGGTGATTCATTGGAGGAGATGCCCAAACATATACATGCCTATCAGTGACAGATATCAGTTCATACCAGCACTTCTGATTTTTAAAACTTGAATACTGATTTATGTCCTCATGTCCCCATGTATTTATAGAAGTTATCATGCTAAAAGTGTAAAACTAATTCCAAAACTACAAAAAATTCTTTCTGGGAAATTAATTCAGTTAATATTGTTAAGTTTGTTAAGCAAATAAAGATTATGTATGAATTTATTTACATGCAAGTGAAGGGTTTTTTTTGTCTAAAACTTCATGTAGAGTGAGACCCTTATACAAAAAGGGGAAATACAATAAATTCTGAAAATGCTTTGCTCAGAGCAGCACTGCTATACAGTAGGCTTCTCCAGACATGGTCTTTATCATAATCACAGACACACATTCCTCAGCAAACCTTGATCACTGCTGATGTGATAGCACATGCTACTCTAAATACAACTGTTCTAAGTGCCCTGGATGGCATCCTGCTATCTAAATATATAAACACAGAAAAGGACCTTTGCCATCCTATACTAGCTGCACTTGTTTTCCATTTTGGTATTGTTGCTGTGAAGTTGCACATCCTTTTCTAGAACAGCAAATTCAAAATACCCCAACAAACTGACTGACTGATGTAAAGAAAATTCCATTAGAGAATCCAAACATTTTGTTTCATTTGTGCTACACATAGATAAGCAAACACCTGCTTGAGAGATCTAGTATCTCTCTTGTCTGAAGGCACTGGAAGCCCATGGTTCTCTAGGCCTGGTCTAACCATTTTACCATCTATCAAATAATTCTGCTTGTCTTTTCATCCTTTCACAAAAGGTTCTAGGTCAAGAAGGAAAAGAGAAGGACAAGAAAAGGACATGTTTGCACCAACCCATCACCTGCCTCCCTAACAGGAAGGACTAATAATCAGCAACTAGGTGCCTAAAGGGCTAAAATTATCCCTAGGTTAGATCCCAAGTGATGGCTGTTACATATGGAAGAGCTGAAAAGCTCCACTGGGCTGTGATCTGTGCTGCTCAGCTAACTGCTGTGCGACCTAGGGGCACACACTGGGGAACGAGAAATAGACTTCCTTTATCCACAGCTTGAAAGAGGAACAACTTGGCAAGCGAGGAGTCTGAGCTGGGATGAAAAACCCATTCTTTAACAACTAATGTGCTACACCCAGAGGAATGTGGACAGAAGTGAGAATCTCCACTGCCTGCGACCCCTGGGACTCGCTGAAATTACCACAATCCAGCCAGCACTTGCTCAGCACAGCCTGCACTTTCTTCCAGAAGCAGGGAGCAGGAGTCTCATGTTACAGCTAACTCAACACATCACATTCTCCTGGGATTGCTCAGTTTAACAAAATAAGGGAGAAGGGTTTAGAAGCTGACAAAGCATGCATCCCAATCTCCACAACACTAATAGGTTACTGCAGGGAAGAACGTGCCTGGTGGCTCAAGATCCATTTCCACTATGTTCACCAACTCAGCAACTTGAAAAGTTTTGTGTTCAGTGATTCTTGGGACTTAATAGTAACCAAAAATTACTCTCTGCTCAAACTCAGTGAGCAAACTGGCTTTCCTGAGAGAAGCCAGTTGTGTAGGGAATCCAGGAGTAGTCAAGAGACATTTCCAGATTTTCTCATTCTCATTGATATAAAAATTGTGAATTTTCACTCTAGCAAAATATGAACAGAGCCCTGTATGTTCCTGAATAATTTTGCTAGCCTAACATGAAATACTCCTTTTCTTCTGTTGTCTCCAACACCCACTCCTAACAGCTTCTGGTGCATATAATCCTGGAGCTAAAAAAAGACCCAAACCAAAAGATCCCAGATACCTATTTCTGCCTCCTTTCTCTGCAGATCAGAGCAGTGCCAGTGCTCAATCACAGATGGGGAATGCAGCAAGTAAAAGTTATTATAAACAGGAAAGAGAAGCTATTTCTGCCAGACCCTCAATAAACTGTCACTACTGCATTAGGTGCCAAACTTGGCCTCATTTCCACATCCCTTATTTTTATCATTAAATATACTTTTCAACAACAGTGATTATACTCCTATTAAGTAACATTTCTGAGCACTGAAGATATAGCACATGACTGTGCAGATGGAGAACATATGTCACTATTTCCATGTTTATTTACTTAGCAGCCCAGAGTAGGAAACACAGCTTTTGGTTAACTTAAGACTGCTGGAGGACATGCAATGGCTCAGGCCAGTAATCAGGCCATAAAAAGTGGTGGTTTTGCCAACTATTTTTTTACATATTGTGAAACTAGCCCAACTATTCCCGCATAGAGTTCAGTAAGCTGTTGTAATCTTGATGTTATAGTTCCTACTTAATTCCTGGAATCACCACTGATACTCCTGATTTACTGTGAAAAATGCCATAAATCCCACTCCTCATTCCTCAAGCAAAACTCTTATGGAAACTGACAGGATTCCCTGAATTCTTTTAATATTTTCCAAATATGTATACCAAAAAAAAGTCTTGTTTATGGAAAGCCAGAGCACTGAGATAACAACTAAGTCAGTATGCTCACTACTAACTGCTGCTTGCTCAAGAAACATTTGGAAAACTGACAGCTTTTCACTTCATTTTCTCCAGTTGTCCTCATCCCCTCCCTGCCCCCATTCCTTTGCAAGATATAAAAGATGTCCTTAAGAACAGATCTGACCCTTGCTAAAGCAGTATCTGCTGCAGGAAGAGGGTCACTGCAGATCTGAATGGAAGAAAGTATTTTTAAATACTAAGTACTGTGGCTGTCAACAAAGTGAACATTACTGCTGCAAATTAAAGGGGTGAAAGATAAAACAGATTATGTTGCAGTACCTTAACCAAATATAGAGCCTCAGGCCTCAGTTTAACACAGCTTCCTTCTCTGAAGAACTGCCATTTAAAACATTTCTGAACCATGCTTTTCATCCCCCACTAGACAGCCACTCTTCAATGACCTAATTTTCTGCAATGCAGGAATCTTCCCGTAAAGAAGGAATTCCAGGGCAGTGAGTCCTACATTTCTAAGGCCCCCATCTTGCTATCAGTGTTGACAGAAAGTGCTAAAGTAGCACCTGTAAGATCCAAAGACTACTGAAGAGCAGTTGATTAAACCAGAACGAACCCCGCTGTGGCAGCTGCCAGAAAGGGAGCAGGGAAACCCAGAGTGAGGTTGTCTCAGGAACTGTCAGGCTCTCAACCTCTCTGCACATTTAAGTGAATCAGTGCTCTGTGTCTCGCTTCTCCATCCTTTTCTCTGCTTGAAAGGCAAATTTTCCACCTTAAAAATGCAGAAAATTGTTCTCTTTCTAAAGGGCAGCGAGATTCTTTGCATGTTTTGGGAGGAAAGGACTGCTACATTTCCAGTCCTACCTTCTCCTTTAAATACATGCTCTCTTTCTAAGCTCTTTTGCCATAAACGAGACTATACACATCTTCAGAGATGGAGAATAAGAAGGAGGGAACACTTTTAACAGCAATCTGAAGCAAAAAGGAAAAAAAAAGGTAAGCAGCAAAAATTAATAAATCACTGCTCAATGTACCCAAGACTCAAAATTATCAAACCACAGAGTTTTAGCTAGAAAATCTATTTCTAAATAGCACTTGATTGGAAATAGTTATCTTCACAACATAATTAATGCTACCTACAAACATCCCATATTTTCCTGAGATGGAGCCAAATTCTAAGCTAGTTGCTTCTACTTTTGCAGACTGTGAACCAATGAGGGTGCAAGTGACATTTTATAAACTACCACTCTGATTATGAATGCATAAGGCACTGCATTTTCTATTTCAATGTCGGAGGCCTCCCAAAAATTACCTTAAAATAATGAGAATAAATCAATATCTAACATCACTGGGAGTGAAATTCAAGATGTTACAGACAGCTTTGTGATATATCACATTCATAGACCTTGAACTTACTACCATTAATACTTGCCTGTGCTACAGCCTTGAGGCAAAAACCAGACAAGTCACAGCTGTAATCCATCACCTCCATCTGGAGGGATAAGTAGGTAAAAAGAATCAGGGGAGCAAGAAGGCAATAAGGGCCTTCTCACAGGCTCTCAGAGTGCAAAGTTGCCTTCTTGTCTGAGACAGAGGGGAAGGTGTCTAGGCAGCTGATGATAAAATGCTGTTGATGGTGAAGCATTATCAGGAGAGTGAAGACAGTAAAGAATCCTGGAGGTGCGCAAAGCAAGATGCCTTGCTTCTTAAGCTGGAATTGAGGGCCATACATATGCTCTTGGGGCCACAGGATAGTTTATTACTGCTTCCAGGCCAAACTCCTCTGGCACCCGGGCTGGGAGAACAATTACCATGGGCGATTTTGGGCCCTTCGCAACAAGAAAGACACTAAGGCACTGTAGTGTGGCCAAAGAATTGTAGCAAAGATGCAAAAGGGTCTAGAGCACAAGTAGCTGAGGGAGCTGGGCATGTTTGGCCTGGAGAAAAGGAGGCCCATGGGGGGAAATTATCACTCTCTACAACTCCCTGAAAGGAGGCTGTAGCCAGGTGGGCGCCAGCCTCTTCTAAGTAGCAAGTTATAGGATGAAAGGAAATGGCCTTGAATTGCACCAGGGGAAGTTTCAGTTGGATACTGGTAAAAAATTCTTCACCAAAAGGTTAAGAAAGTCAAACATTGGAAAAGACTGTCCAGAAAAGTGGAGTCATCAAACCTGGTGGAGGTATTACTAGGTGTGCAGGAATGGTACTTAGGGACATGGTTGAGTGGTGGACCTGGCAGTGTTAAGTTAATGGTCAGAATCAATGATCTTAGTGGTCATTTCCAACCTCAATAGTTACATGATTCTATGAGTATTGAAAAGGAGTATCACTGCTAAGTAGTGAAAAAGGTAGGCATGATGGGAACCCTCAGCTGCTGCTACACTAAAGAGACACTGGCAGAGGGTCCCTCAGTGTCCGAGGCAAGTAAGAGCCTTCTCAATTCAAATTTTGATCACACTACTTCTGTTCTCAGGGGCTTGGACTGTGAGCACAAGTTGAGCTACTGGTCCACATTAAGAGCCACACATGAATGCAGCTTGGCTACTCTCACTGTGAAATTAAGCGACTAATGAAAACTAAGTGTCCTTGCCTCTGTGCCATGACCTAACCAGAATGCCTACTGTGACTTGTGCCATGACCTAGCCAGAACCCCTGTGCTGCCACTGGGACAATTTTTTAGTGGTTTTGGCCAACCAGGAAGAATATGGGTGCTCATAGAAGTGCCATGTTTCAAAAAAGGTGTTGCATTTCATAAGGCATTTTGAATTTCCATTCAGAAATAAAAGAGATAAAATTTTATATATGTGTTTTACTCCTAAACAATTCACAATGACATAAAAAATGCAAATGTAGGGATTTGCAAGTTGACAGCATATTTTGCTAAAAAGTTGAGGCAAAAGCTTAGATTCTAAAATGAGGGGAAAATTTGCATTTCATGTGATATTCTTTGCAAGCTGACAACAGAAATAGGCCTAAAGGATCGGAATGTGCTTAGGCATACATATTAATGCCTCTGTGAGACAGAAAATAATGCAAGTCCAAAAAAAACCACCAGCTTAAGAACATGTAACTTTTCTGGTAAATGACTATGATGCTTGGCAAGCACTACTTATATCCTGTGCTGACACCATGACTCCTCAGAACAAGGCCACTCAGCCTCCCACTTTCCTCCTTGTATTAGAAAACCTTAGTCCTGTGAACTGAGTTACCTGACTGACTTTTGCAGTATTTCACACTCCTGCAATAAAGCCCCTCTTCCATACCTTCTTTCTTGGGACTCAGGGCACCACTGTGTCACAGGAATAACAGATACAGAAGATTCAGACAAGTTACCTACTACATTTAAATTTCCTAAAGCACTTCCTCACTGCACTGGACTCCCCAAAGTGAGCATACACAGTGTGGCTGATGTCAGATGGACTGGTCTTGACTGCTAAGATGCTAAAGTTATTGCAGCAGGCTTTAGCAGACTGGCATTCCCATGCCTGCACAGGCTTCATGGTATGTTCTGAAGTCAGCAGGAGGGCAATGTGTGAAACAAGGCATAGACAGAGAAAACACAGTAACAGGCCAGTGTTTTCTTCCAGAGCTCCAGATATTTTTATACAGGCATAAAACTCAGAATATATGTCTTTAAATTCATGTGACTTAGGGTACTCCCAGCCCATCATGTAGGTAGGTGCTTCTGTGTTCCACCAGAATACTGCCTCTATCTCTACACAGCTTCTAATACCACCTATGTATATTTCCAGATATGAGTTGTTCTAGGGGAACACAGTTAGAATGCAGCAAGCACTTTTCTGCCATAAAACCAAAAACTGGAGCTGACATGGAGCCTGACAGTAGTCAGAGCAATGCTGTACTCTCAATTAACCTGTGAAGTACTAACCAATAAACAGCTTAGAGTTAAGGGCAATAAGTTTTGAAAAAAGACATGTAGAAAGATGTAGAAAAGTTCTTGTACTTTATCTTCTGGAATTTTTGAGAAACAAACCACACTCCACAAGGACATGGCAAGTTTGCATGGATACTTACTAGCATTTACAAGGGAACACCATTTCTTTGAAGTTTTTTGGGGCAAAAGTTCCCCTTCCACCCCTTTTTTTGTGTGTGTGTGTGTGTGTGTGTGTGTTCAGAATGTTTCTTTTGATATCAGGGGAGAAAACCCCCAGCAGATTTTTGTTAATGGCCAAGAGAAGGAGCCAGTTCTTAAACTGTTACAATAAGTGCAGGTCTGTATAAAATCAGCACATCTGCCCATACTGACACAGATGGTAGATTTTTGCCATTTCTCCACGCTTTACACTGCTTAAAACCTGCAATTTAGTCCCTAATTTTATTGTGTTTTGTTTCAAATCTGTCAGGTCCAAATTGTATCTATAAGATATGGCTATAGACCATATACTAGGCTAAACCATATTTTTAACTACATTATACTCACTTCTGTAACATCAGCTTCTCAACTCCCCACCAGTCACAAGGTCCATTCATTCTTCCTATGGAATAGGAAATGACTAAAACATTTCCTATTCAATAAATTTCAGACCAGGGAGAAAAAAATTTAACTTCTCAAACTACAGTCAGGTGTTAGTTTTACTAAAACATCTGCCCTGGAATTGTTGAGTTGCTGCTCTGTCTTTGTTTTGCATGGTTACAAACTAAACCCTAGGGTTTTGGCCGGAAGATGTTTCCATTTTTATGCAGAGTCCTAATTCTGTTTTCATCAAATCACCTACAAACCCAGTAAAAAACAATTTCCTGTTTGATGAAATCAATCTGTGCTGCTGCCTTCTCATTCCCTAGGGACCAGATCACACTCCACTATGCAGTCAGCATTATTTCAGGTTGAGAAATTTGGGCTATCTGCAGCAGATTTTAGGCTGATAGAAGAAAACATGGCAGCTTGTAAGACAATCAACCAAATATTCTGGTTGCTGAGTACTTTGCAGGTATAATCAGCTTGTAATAGAATATCTATAAGCTATCTGTAACCTACGTGCTGTAATTCTTCTCCAAGCTGAGTGGGCTTTTGAACCCTTTTCATCACAGTGATTTTTCCACCACATCCTTCTCACTGTCCATGGTCTTTGCTTGAGTGGTACAAGAATCTGAAGTGATTCTGGACCCCTGTGGGTCTGAAGAAGCAGAGAATGTGGGAGAGAGCGAGAGCACAACTGCAGAGGGCAGAGAGGGCTCCTCCCTGAAGCAATTGTGAAATGATCTGAGGAACCTGCCAGACATTTTCCACAGACAGCACAGAGAAGTCAGCTGGAGAGGACTGAGCCAAAGAGGGAGCAGAAAAACAATCTTAGCCCTTCCCACTATAATGTTTATGCTCTTGTGATAGTGGTAGATGAGTGAACAGACAGTAGTAGAAGAAGACCCTATATTACCCTTTGGATACACATCCCTTGAAAGGCTTTGCATAGGTCAAAATCTGCAAACAAATAACTTAGATGTGGGTTATGACCTGATGAGCTTTGTGCATTTTTGCTTCTATGTTCTCTTCTCCCTCTGAGCAAAACAAAAGCAAGTAACAGGTCACCACCTCTGAACATTTGCAATTGCTGCAAACTGCACTTTATACACAATATTATTGCATTGGGAGAGGAGTAGACAATTTTGTTTAAAATGTTGAAAATACTTTTTCTTACAGGGAAAGCACTTTGCAATGTACACTGGCTTGGGGAGAATGAATTTCACAGCAAAACTGAAGAGAAGGAATTAAAAAAAGGAGAAAATATTCCTACACTCCATCTTAATTTGAAACTGATTCTGAGAACTAAAGTCAAATTTGTTTGACACGTGACAAATACAGTGTGTACAATCCATTAAAATCCAAGTGTAGAGACACAGGGGATGCCTGATTTTGTCACAATAGGAGTGCTGTGCTCAAGTCCAGTTAAAGGAATCATGTTTGACAAGACTTCAGGAGCAATTTATGATGCTAGAAATCCTGATGCTTATTCACAACCTCACAGGTACTAAGACTGAAACTTGTAAGTTAATTGTAGCAGAAATTACTTTATAGGAATGACTTAGGTAGTTAAACGTGAAGCTTTGGAGCCCTGAAGAGCCACTAGGAACAAAGCAGGTAATTAAAACTAATGTTGAGTATTTTAACCTCTCCTCACTTCAAAAATTAACACTTGCTTTATACTGCTATCTCATTTTATCCTTGATGTACTGTTTCAAGAATTTAAATATTTTCTTCTCTAGGAGAAAACCTACAAAAAAGCTCACAGAATGATAAGTTGTCTGCTTTTAATTTGTGAGATGGTAACAGTTCAGGACCAATATCTCTACAAAAACATCCTGGCTATGTGTTTCTGAAAAGGTAGTGAAAGTAAGACGACATTACGTGATTCACAGAGGTAAACAAAGAACATTGCAGTAGAAAACTTTTGATTAAGGATTTCAGGGGACAACTATTCCAATAAGAAGATCAGGAAAAAAGAGTAAGTTGTACGTCACTTTCTAATATTAATATTCCAACAAATGTATTATAGAAACACTTCTGGACTTAATAAGAAAGAGTCTGATTTAGCATAGAAACTTATTTTCTAAGCCCTCAGATAACATCTAGATGGGAAGGATGGATGTTTTTGTACAGGTGTAAAATTACATCCCTGTTTTTCTGGTCTGCATATATCAAAATTGAATCTAGGTTTTCACCTTCACCCTACAACTTCATTTGTTAAAGAAATTCCTCAGGAATGGTGCAGAAATACAGAGAAAACTTTTTTGTTGGTTTTGTTTTGGTTTTTTTTAGCTTCTGGGGTTTCTTTTTCTGCCAGAGTTGAGTTTAAAATTCAAGGAAGACAAGTTACATGGTACAGAGTTAGGAAAAAAAAATACCATAGAAACATTGTTACCTATATTAGCTATCGTGTTACCTACAATTTTTACTTTTGCAACAGAAGATTTATATAGTTGGTACATAAGGCGAAGAACCACTCAGTTTCAAAGACTTGATCCAGATCTCATTGATACTAGTGGAGATTTGCTAATCCACTTCAACCAGCTTGTCAAAACTATGGATATGGTGAAAACCCACCAGCAGCTTCATGTGCCATTTATTTATGTGAAAAATTTGTACCAAACTGACTGAGAAAAGATCCTTTTTTACAATTTTGCAGGTAAAGCCCCTGCAGTTAGATGCTAAAACTCATTCTTGTCTTTTTTTTTTTTTTTTCTTGGAGAGCTCATGGTCTGACTCTAGAGTTTGTTAAAGAGCTTTTCTGGTGGACTAAATCTTGATTTAAATTCACTGCCTGGCATGCCTCATCATCATAAAGCAGGTTGTACAGATGGGAAACGAACTGCTTTGATGTCAGAAGTCACCTAAAATAACAACAAAACTACCGTAGGATCATGTAGCAATCTTCATCTCTATCAATCATTCACACAAAACAAAACAAAACAAAACAAAACAAAAAAACCCAAAAAACTCAATCAAAAGCCTCTCCTGAGATGAAGAATATGCTGACAATATATTTTAAATTTTCAATCCAAAGGAATTTACTTCTATGGTGTGCTACATTTAAAAAAATCTTGCAGCATCCAATTAAGTTTTCCCCTCAGTTTTGCTTTGCTTTCTATAGCAACAAGTAGGACAATCTCTACCTAATTTCCAGAAGCAAAGCACACAATACTGGGCTTCAGGGGACTAATTTTTAAGAAAGCAGATTTAAATGTAAAAAATCTGGAATAGCATGTCTGCATGCTTCTGGATCTATTTATTTTGCACACAAAACACTTGTAAAAGCCATTTTTCTCCAGTCTTCATGAAAGCAATAATTATTAATGTTTTTACATTATTGTTTTAAGACTTAAAAAGACTTTTAAAAATTTAATTAACATGCTAAATTTCCATAGCCACGTCTATAGCATTTGATTTTTATACCCACCTTTCTCATCCACTTTTCTTCCAGTACTCTCAGTGGAAAACCACTGGAAAACTTTGTTACTTTTCTCCTGTAGTCACCCATCATGATGTTATGCTACCCTCACTGGAAAAACACATTTACATTTCTTTTGTATTTAACCATCACGATGTCTCCTGAAACCCATAAAGAGTCACAAGATTTATAAGAAACAGAAAAAAAGACACAGAATGGCAGGAAGGAATATTTTTGCCATTATTAATTAGGCATCGATTCAGCATTACTTAGTTACAGGCACTTTGCATCCTCCCTCCTGGTTTAGCTCCCTCCTCATGACAGCCAGGCATTTTGACACAGCATACTCACAATAGAACCTCTGTGTATCATCACAGATTGAAAGTCACTTTTGTGTAACAAAAGCAGATTAAATTACAAATAATGAAGTATACAAATGCATCTCATCCCCCCACAGGTTAGAGAAATGGGATCATGATTAAAGAGCAGTAAAGGGGTGAATCACAGGCTGACAGATGCTGTACACAGAGAAAGGTCTCTCTGTGAGCTTTTCTGTCTCTACAGCAGGCGAGTCTAACTCCTAAGTCTTTCCAAACTGTTCAGGTTTTGAAAGCATTTCATTATTGCTTCATTAAGCATGTGCATTCCAACTTCCTTGCACAACTGTAATCCAAGTTATTTGAAATCATCTGATGTAAAATTTTTATTTGCTTTCTTGTTTTGGTATATCAAGATTTGCAGGGTTATGTGACACAAAATACCACACTTGCAGCCATTTAACACTTTTTTCAAAGAAATGCCCTTTTTTCGATTTGTCAGTTTTTAATGGCTGCAGGTCTTACAAGGAACCCTCTTTTAGTGACAGCTGAGTTAGAAATCAAGAATATTTTTCTGATTTAGAAATTGAAAGCAAAGGAGGAGAGAGAAATCAAAACAAACTCCCACCCAGTTTCAAGATGCAGAATCAATGAATGAAAGCATAAAATAGCACTGCTTTGTGAGACAGCAAGAAAATAAGTTCTAATGGTTTGAAAATCTGCAGTTCCATGAACTAATTCAAATCTTCAGATGCAACAGGCAAATTTAGCCCAAGATCTTACTATGTTTGAAGATATTTTCCACACTCTTTTTCACACTCCCTTTCTTGCTTTCTTTTCCCTCCCTGTCTGTCAGAATCTGAGAGTGGTGGTTCTCCTCCAGATCCGTGGCAGGCACCTGCTGAGGAGTACAGCATATGTTGTATGTGGAAGCCTTGGAGGAAGACTTGAAAACTTGGAGGAATCTTGAAAACTTAGTTAAAATTTCCAAGTACCATCTGCCAAGTTTCAAGATGGTTGGCAAGGCTTCATTTAGTCAGTAACTCCTCCAGGGTAGCTAAAGAAATACCTCCCATAGAGAAATACTGAGAAAGGGTGATTCAGCTTCCGGGGAGTGGAAGCTCCTATCAAAAGGAAGGGAGACAGGAGACAGCATGGCAGGAGAAATATTTAGTTTCCTTTGACTAGATGATTGGAGTCACCACTGGAATCAATGTTCTTCCTGTGTGACTAAGGAAAGAACTGTTAGTAGTGCATCAAACTCAAAAGCTTTTTTCCTAACTAGAAAGATATCCACTTTATGAACATCAGGTTTGGTTTTGCATTCTCAACAGGAACAATCCAGGAAATCTCATGGAAAGAATGCTCAGATGAAAATTAGGTCCACAGTCCAAGAAACCACAAAATGCAAATCCTCCCTCCCTTGCTGGGCCTATATACCCTCAGTTTAAAGTCTTTTCAGTAATGTGTTATGAATTAATATTTGTAAAAAAAAGAAAAAAGAACTTTTCATATGTTTTCATGTTTCATTGGAAAGGCTCTTTAGAAATCTAATCCATGTGGTGTTTTGAAGCCAAGACTTGCCCTAGTAGCTGTGCATATAATTACTGATATGCTGCATATTCCTAAATAAAAGCTTAGGCAAGCGATTAAATATTCATGTGGATGGTGGAATTCAATAATTATATCCAAGCAGAGAGCTAAATATAAACAAAAGAATTAATAACCAGCCAAGAGAACAAGGAATTAAGTTACTTGTTCTGCCCTGTGAGCTGAACATCATCTTTATGGATATCTTGTTCTGCAAAAAGTAGGGTCTACATGTTAGACAAAAGAAACTACTGGTTGAAAGACAGCAGTTTCCTAATCTCTCCAATAACAGTGGTTGTGCTTAGGAGCAACAGATGAGGTGAACATGATGGGTACTATCTTCAGTTGCATAATCTTGAACCTAGAAGGTCATCCAACCAAGAGACCATCTGAACCAGAACTTTCTGAGGGGAGCCTTACTCAAAAAAAAAATTGTGAAAACAGCATATCAAAGAGCATATATAGAGCATATCAAACAGCATATAGTCTAACCCTGTAAGAAAGAGAAAAAGATACCAATGGAGATTTGAATTTTTTTTTTACTTTCCTATGAAAGGTGCAATTGATTTAAACAACTCATCTTTTATTGATGAAATGGAAGAAAGGGTCCTGATGAGAAATCACAAGATTTATTTTTGCTGCCTTCTGTGCTTTTCTTTGGTTGTCCCTAGTTTGAGCCTCAAGGAATTTGTGATCAAGGAAAAGGAGGAGAAGAAAAAGTGAAGAGTTACTCAAGAGGAGGTGCTTATGTGCTCTGCATTACTCAGGTACTGGTCACAATCCCATTTTTCCTCTCACTCCCTTCCTTTGCCACAGTTATCACAGATATCTCTAGCCACATGAAGTACCCAGGGTGGGCCAAGAAGTTTTGTTTGGTTTGCTTTTTAAAGCAGAGAACAGTCAGTCTGTTCTTCCTTTAGTGGCACATCAACAATACTACAAAGAGCAGGAGTGGGACACTGAATTTCCACTTTTCAGCACAAAGCACGTGGCTCCTATTTTATTTCACAGAAGATTTCTAGGGTGTTTTCTGGTAATTATGAAAGTAAAAAACTTTAAGGATTTTTACATGTTATTCTGATGTCTCTCATTTAAAACAACAGTAAGGTTGTTTATGAAAAGCAGAGAATACAGAAAATAATCACAGAAAATAAACACAATAGCAAAACTAACAGATGCTACACAGAAAAACAATTTCCCTCTTAATTCAAATTCTTTTAAAAAAGCCTTACTGTATTAGGGAAACACAGACTAGTGGAGTATCTTCAAGTTTTGCCAAAAACCCCCTAAAGATAGTCCAAATAAATCAAAGT